>NW_019174446.1:7638964-8045466 GCF_002260705.1 Seriola dumerili | reverse complement strand
CTGGACCAGCAGCCAATACAAGACAATGCGATTGTTCAATGGGAGTGATGGACAATAAATGAAAACTTTTAAACCTCACTTGGACTAAACATCGATGTGATGCATTCTGGAGTTAGGAAAAGAAGATCATTTTAAACTTTTGCAGTAAATAAAAAAAATAAATGAAAGGAGAAGAGGAAGAAACAGAAAAAACAAAAATTCTCGTGGGAGGAGTCATACTCAGCGAGGCTGAATAGAGAAGTCCAATTACACTAAAACTAATTAATCAATTAATTCTCTCACATATGTGTTTTTAATTGTAGTTGTAGTTTATTCATTTTTGTTTAAACTTTTCTTGTGAATCCATCTTTAGAGTATACATCTATGTTTATCTTGCAATACAAAACTGAAATCAGAGATAAGACCTCTGTCAAGCAGCTATGATTGTTTGGTTGCGGTGTGTGCTGCACCTTCAACCCTTTCACCCTACATCACCTCCACCATGAGCTCAATTTCAGCTTTTCATTGTAGGACAGAGATAGGTGACTGCATCACCCCATGTTGATGTGCAGTTGTTCCCCACCTCTACAATAGACATTGTCTACTTGCCTTCCAATCTGCTGACCCCCAAAATGCTCAGTCACCTCCCACCACCTTGTTCAGCCCACTTCTCTTCCAAACCCCCTTCCACAACCACAACAACCTTAGAGAGAGAGACGGGGAGAGCAGAATGAAGGCTATTTTCTTCTCCTTATTCCCAGCAGGCCAGACGAGGAGGGTCTGTTTGTGCATCTGTGCGTGCGCGTATGTGTGTCTGTATGTGTACACGTGTGAAAGAGAGAGAGTTGGCCATCTACTGATTTTAATCAAATACCATTTAACCTGTCTGACCTCCAAGAGTCATCACACATGGCCAGATCAAGCAGGGTTGTTCTTCTCTCTTGCTCGGCATTAGAGGAGCGGGTGTAAAGAGGGTCTCTGTGTAGACTGGTATTTCAACACCTTTTCCTTTAAAAGAAATGTTGGTTCCCACATCAACACCCTTTTTAATCTCAGATCAAAACAAGTATTATTTATTTGATAGGACCAGTGGTGGATAGCCTGTCGGGAAGACTTTTTCCTGGTGGCCTGAGGGTTGTTGTTGGCCTGCTGTGAAGAGTCAGCTTGACCAGCAAGCACAAGTCTTACTTTCACCTCAGCATCACAAATGACGCGATCCCGTCTCTCGGCAACACACATAGCAACCATCTACCTGCTTCTCCACCGATAACATTTCACACAAGTTGCCTCGTGAAGCGGTGACGGTTGGTCATCAAACTATTGTATTGTGTATAACTTACCTTCAAGATGAACTGCCAAATTTATAACTAGTCTGGAGCCCGTTACATCAACAAATAGGGTTAACCTACAAAATTAGTGGTCTGGTGGTTTGTGTGAACAGGGTGGCCTGGGATGGAGTCAAATTCCCGGCATGAATTATTGTTTCAGTCTGGCCCTGGATAAGACCCAGTCTGAGCACGACATAGATGGAAAGCTTTTGGCTTCAAAAAGGACTAAAAGTTATCCTTATAATCAAAGTTGACATAAAATCTACTGATGAATCTGATGAGTGCAGAAAATGGTTGCAAGTTACATTAGCAACAGGATAAAAAGGGAATTCAATGACAAATCTATACTTCTCAACATTATTAAATTGACTGTACTGTACACAGTGACCACACTTGACTTCCCAAGCCATAATTCTGTTTCTGCAATGAAATTGCTCATCTGGAGGTGTAGCTTTTGTCTAAACAACCATTAGGAAACATACAAGTGATACCCTACAGATGATCCAGTCAGACTGTTTACGCACACAAACCTATGCCCAGCGGGAAGCTCACATCAAAGACTACACTTCCCACTCTCCCGGTTAAAGGTCGTCCAATCAGCAATACAAAATCCATACATCTTTGTTTGAGCGTATAAGGCAGAGGCTCCTCTGACGAACTTTTGTTCCCACACTTGTTTTGATCATATTCTAGTAGGTGGCCAGTGTTTGATTCTGTATGTTTGTATATGTTTTTGCCAGTGTGCTGTGTAGACTTGCACTGAAGTGGGTAGTGGGTCTTATGTGGTGGAATTATTTGTACTTCCAGTGTGAGGGCGAGGAGGAAAGCGTATCCATCAAAATCTATTTACAAGAAGAGGGACTTTGAGGAGCAAGCGACACAGAGAGATTCATTTTTTCTTCTTTTTTTTTTTTTTTTTTTNNNNTTTTTTTTTTTTTTTTTTTTTTTTTTTTTTTTTGAAGGAATAGTACCCACTGTCAAACACCCTGGGGTGTCACACTGTCCTCATTTATATAAACAGCCCCAACCGGTGGATAACTCCCTGGCATGCTTGGGTGTAGCCAGATTGGCTTAGTTAGCGAGCACCCCACACAAGACAACCCAAGGAAAAAGTGTTTGGAAATGGAGGGGGAGAAAGAGAGGACAGTACATCAGGCTGCCTCTGGATATCCACTCGCAAAAGAAAAACATCAAGGCCTCAAACAGCTTTGAAAGGAGAAACTAAAACAGTGATTGATGTGGAAAAGGATGTTGGACGTCAACTGTTGGACAGACTACATTTGGTAAAAGTTCACAAATTTGCAGATAAGCCCCAATGTAAACGCAGAGTGAACCAGCTGAATGGATGATAATAGCCTTCGGGGACAGGCAGGCTACTATCTGTTTTTAAAGTCCATTTTGGGATGGATAGGCTTGAAACATTAGACGAACAAGGCCGATCTTACAGTGTGTGTACATTCTGTAGGAAAAATTCTATCAGCACTCTCTGAGAGGGGTAAGAGTACCGAAAATAAGTCTTAGTTTGCTCCTAGGGATCTTGCTAAATGGACACAGTCTTCAGATTATAAGAGGAAGAGATGGGGAGAGAGTGAAAGAGATAAAGAAAGGAGACAGCAGCACGCCTGAGAGAAAAAAAAGGGAAAAAAGAAAGAAAAAGGGGCGAAGACTAAGAAATGAAGACAGACTCTTCCTTCTTCTCTTTAGCCATTGTGGGTGATGGTGTGGTGGAGGGGGGGCATTTGGCAAGGGCTGTCGCACAGACTGAATTCATCAGCCCCTATAACTTCAACTTGCCCATAAAGAATTTATGAATCCTCGGATAGTAATCGGCTGCATCCATTTCCTGAAGAAGAAAGGACAACTGATGTCTGTTAAACAGCCCAAAGGGACTGACCTCAACTCCCATCTGATGGGTACAGAACAGGGACACACATACACACACACAGGCATGTATGCACATACTGTATGTTCACAGTGTGCACACACTCCCACACACAGAACCACAAACATACAGACACACATTCAGAGATAAAAATACTCCCACTTCTAACCTTTTCACACCCTGGGCAGCTTGAATTTTAAATTGTTACTACTGTAACAATGGGTTCTTTCTATGTGCAAAAATGAAATGGATAAAAATTAAAACATTGAATTGGTTTTACTGAGTTATAATTGGAAACAAAGGGCTGCTATTGATAACTGATATGTAAAATAGAGAAATTAAAAAAAATAACGTTGCGATCAGATGAGAAACATCAAATAGGTTATATATGAGTGCAAGAGCAACAGTCCTGGTTTTGAGTCAGATTTTTTAAGAAGAAGAACCTATTATTGTCAAGGATTAAGGATTACCAGGCCCACATGCTGGCAAACAAAATGCCGAAGATCAAAACTCTGGAGGCAAAACAAGCAGAAACTCAGGAACCAAACCGAAAATCTAACACAGGTAGCACTGGGAAAACTGAAGAAGCACAAGGAGAAACCAGGGAAAACTGAACAGACACACAAGGGTACTCTGAGGAAACTCAACAGACCAACTGACAAAGATGGAGGGAAAGACTAAGACTTAAATACACAAGGGAGGCAAGGGTAATTGAACACAGGTGAAACGTCAGGGCGGGGCAGACAATCACAACGGCGGGAAAACTACACAAAGACAGGAAGTAAAACAAACAGTGGACACACAAGGTAAGTAATTACAAGGGCCCAGAGGACACAGAGAGGAATGGGGCTGGGGATCATAGACAGCTCAAGGGAATGGTTAGGGGGCTGGACAGATAGACTGGGCAGTTCGGGAGGATGGACCGGAGGCCGGACAGAGAGACAGAACGGTTCTGGAGGGTGTTGGCAAGGATGAAAGTGGGACCTTTCCAGAGGTCAAGCAGGAAGTAGATGGCAAAGACTGGATCTCTCCAGAGGTCAAGCAGAAGGGCTATGGTGAAGACGGTGTTGCTCCAAAGGACGAGCTGGAGGGCGACGAAAACTGGGTCTCTCTGGAGATCAAGCTGGAGGCCGACATCGCAGGAGGCGTCGAAGGTGGTGCTCTTTTGTTGGCCCAACCACGAACTGGGAACGAGAAGCAGATGTCGGCCGGACTGTCGACTGCGAACAAGAAGTGGGAGTCGTCTGGACCACCGAGTGGAAATGAAGAGGAGGAGTTGGGCTGACCACGGACAGAAGTTCTGGAGCAGAAGCCGATCAGACCGCCGACTGGAGATGAAGACAAGGCCACCCACTGGAAACAAGGAGCAGGTGTCAGGTGAGCCGTTAATGGATGACATGGAGTTGGTGTCAGCAGGACTGCTTGCTTGGAACAAGATGCAGGAATTGGCCGGACCACTGACAGGAAACCAAGGGCCTCAAGGCAAGTTTGGATCACAGGATTGCCTGAACAATTGCAAAAAACAAAAAACTCTGCTGCATGAATGCTGGTAGACAACATATTAGGAAAAGAGATATGTGAAAGTGTTTCTGTGAAAATTGTCCTGGATGTGCTGGAGGCTAGCAGGCTGGTGGTTAGTTTGCTGGAGGCTAACAGGCTAGGGTGCAGACTGGAGACTAGCATGCTGATGGCTAGTAGGCTGAAGGTTAGCATGTTGGTGACTAGTCGGCCTGATGTTAGCTGACTGGGAGGCTTGTGGGTGAATAGCTGGCTGAGAGACTGGCCAACTGGATGAGCTGGAATGGGAGGAAGCCACAAAATCTTTAAAGGCAGGAACTTTGCTCATCCAAGGTTTTGAAGTGACCTTATGTACAGCCAGTGTCAGGGCTGTGTCTTTCTTTTCAGTGCTGGTGGAATTTTGGCAGTAAGTTTATAGTTCTTGTACGTAAAAAGTCACCAATAAATTTTTCCACAGGAAGTGTTTCTGCCGGGTCCATTTTGCTCAGTTCGTTGTATCAGGGATTAGAATTACTGCACACAAACAGACAAACATGAAGATTACTTTAATCATGAGACTGCCCAAAATTTACAAGCTGGCAAAAGAAATGCAGAACAGGCAAAACAGGTAGAAACGCAAGCATGAGGAGAAACCTGGGAGAAATTATTAGACACACGGGGAGACTCAACAGAAAAAGACTGTGGGAAAGACGAGGAGGCAAGGGTAATTGACCACAGGTGAAACACATCAGGGCGGGGCAGACATCACAATGGCAAGAAAACTAGACAAAGACAGGAAATAAAACACACAGTGGACACACAAGAAAAGTAATTACAAAATAAAACAGAAAATAAACAGAAGTCTAAACATAAAGTTGATACAAATAGTCCCTTCCGGGGCAGGCCATGACAGTTGTATCCCGTCCATGGAAATCTTCACCAAAAAATAAATGGACAGATTTGGTTGTAAACTATTGAGAACTGAGCTGAATGAAGACAAATGAATAAGACATAATTATTATAGATTTCCTCAAAGCTGATCTATTAAATTAGTGCTTTATTGGCATACAAGAAATGTATTGTATTCCTAATATTAGATAATATTGCTTTTTTATGGTGAAGTCTCAGTGAATATATTGTATATAAATGTATATACCACATGCATGGAGTGTGTATAAAAGCCCATACTTACAATTATACACATGCTGTGTACACTTAATTCTCTTGTCCTGTCTTTCTGTCTGTCTCTCCCTCTTTCTATAGCAGTAGGTAGCAGATAATTAGCACCTTAAGTTGTTTTTGCACCCACAAACTCCTCCAGGTTTGGGATCTGGCTCTGCATGAAGTGGACAGAACTCAAGCGCCTTATCTGGCATTGCCCATGTTTTCACAGCTGACCATTCCTTTCTTTTTTCCTGACTATCGTCTTTCAGGCTGTGCTCGGATTCCATTCCTCACACATCAGAACGGAGACATTCATCTTAAGGATGACATCTGTGGTGAATTTCTCAATAACCTAATAGTCATTCGGCACAGGAGGGACCAGGGAGGGGGTTATGATGGTGGGGAATAGGGGATTATGACATATAAAATGCTAAAACCCTGCTAGGTGGGTGTGGGGCGGTTGCGCATAAAGTTCAAATTTGGTAATTCAAGCTAATGTGGTTTGTGGTCCTCCAGAGGCTGGACCATAATCCATGGCATGATACATTCAAGCCCAGATATGTAATACGTTTTACCAAGGCCATAGGTTCCATATAATATCATTAGCTTGCAGTTAACACAAGAATTCGTAGGAGAAGCAAGTGTTCGTTTACTTTCCTCTCAAGAAAAGGCTGTTAAAGCCAAAAGTAACACCACATTTTACATTGTAAGAACACGTGTCATGCACTGAAATGCTTATATTGGTCTTACTGCCATGGTTACAGAGTGGATTGAGTTTCTTCTCTATTCTCACACAAGCAATTTTTTTTTTTGTAGTTTTAAATCAAGCATTGTCAAATTGTACAAACAAATTACAAATCCTCAGTTTATAAGGCTCTTAATGCTGTAAAAAGCCGCACCCTTACACACTGTCAGACATCAGTGTTTTATGAGAACTATCTTTTGCCCCAACACCTATATGTGATTTGTATCTGCCATGATCCATATGGTGTGGATGATGTGCTTTGAAGAGGCCCATCAGTCAGTTAATCTAAAAGAAAATAGTAGCGCCAGATATCGCCCTCTCTTCAAGACAAACCAAAGAGAGAGAGAAGGAGAGAGGGGGGATTCAAAGCAGAGCAAAATCAGCTCCTCTCAGAGATGGAGAGGGTGGTTTAGAGGGGGGATTAAGGCGCTCCCTCACTGTGGAGCCAGCTTTTATAAGGTACATCATATTACTTCAGCTTCACACTTTCATAGATATATCATCATCTGCCTCCCACCAAAGCCTGGCTGTTATGCCTGTGTATTCTGTCTCAAACAAGATTAATACTTACACACTTGGTGTGTGAGGAAACATAGTGACAGTAAGCTGACAGTACCTACTGTATGTAAAGCTTACAGTCAATTCAATATCTTGTTTAATGTGTGACCCTGTGGAGATCACACCCTAATGCACCTCAAATGCATATCTGCTCTCGTGTGAAACCTTGTGTATAAGCTCGTAACTATATCACTCAGTATTTTAAATATTGAGGTTTTTTTCTCTATTCTATTGCTGCTAATGAACATAACACTGTACTGTATTATACAACTTTGGGCTTACACTGAGGCATTGCAGTGTCTTTTGAAAAGTTATTGGATGTCCTTCACAAGAAAATGGACTAGAAAGAGATCAAACAATACTGTGAACTGGAGTCTGTAACTGCTGAACATTCACCTTTCAATCTATTTACAGCAGGTTGTACAAAGAGGAATAATGCACAGGTTGTATCCTGGACTTCAGACACATTTCTGGTCTTGACTCTGTTCATCCCCCAACTGAATTGTGAAAGACCAGTCTTTATTTTGCACCAATTAAAAAAAAAAAGAAAAAAAGAAGAGGAACTGAACAAAGGTAATGTGTAAAAAAAAAATATAGATATATGGTCTTTCATGTCAAGTCAGTGTCCTAGAGTAAGATTAGGGCTGCCGTGAACATGTTTGACTAGTCAGTTCATTGCCTGGGGAGAGTCCCCAGGCAAAATCCATACTCTGAGTCCAGGGCTGCCTTTAGAAGCAAGCCACAGAAATGATTAGTGCTGCTCAGCTGAAAGGCACAAAGGGGCTCGTTGGCCGGCCCTGAAAGTTTCAAAGTGAAACCGGTACACCTTGTGTCTGTGTTAATTGATCACAGGCACATTATCTTGCCTGTTCAAGGCTTAATTTGCCCTCTGAATCAACACCTTTTGTCGACTACTGCAGTCATTTGTTGGAAGGGGAAAAAAGAATCGCTACAGCTTAATCATTCCAAGCAGGTGTGAGTCCCAGCCAATTTTCTGCTCCCTTTTGTCATTTAGTCTCCTCGTACAGGTTGTGTTTTTACATCGCGTTTCATTACACAGAGTGGAATTTAGTGTCCTTGTTCAATGTGAGAAATGAACATTATAGAAAACAAAATAGGAATGGAACGCGCTATTGTAAGAAAGTGCAGGGGTTTAGCAATAAATGAAAAATGTTTGTCGGAAAGGGGGAAGATATGACATGGGTGGCCTGGTAAGAATAGTCCCCATGAGGAAAACATCAAGATCCAGAATTGCAGTATCTGTATATGTGTATGTGCTTATGTTTTTAAATAAATGATAGATGTAAATAACATAAAAGCATATTTTCCATATAAAAATACAACACACTACAATTGGAATTTCAACAGAAGGTATTTTTATTTAATCTAGGCTTTTGACACTTCATGCATCAGTGCTTCAGAAGATCAGGAATCCATGAATACATAAAGTCAGAAAAATAATATGAAAAAGAGCAGCGTAACTTAAGAATAAATCTCTCATGTAGCTCCCTGACAACTATAATACATTTATATATTATTTGCAGCGATACAACCCAAACCTATTTTACTTTCAAGCCGTAAACAATGTTGAATACTGGTACATGATGCATGTTATTCAAAGCTTTGTCAAATGGATAGGACGTATTTTCATTCAAATTGAAATAATATTGCCACCTTAGTGGAATATTGATGTGCTGGATGAGCCTTTGCAGTAAGTACCCAGAAGAATACATTTCAGACACTTCAGACAACCAAAAAAAAGTGAAGCTAACTTGACAGACATTAGGATCAAATGACTATAAGAACAGCGGCACACCTATCTCTGTGTCTTTCCTCTAGTTAGGGATGCCATGGTGCATATTGTGATATAAAGCTTGTACTGGCATCTTGCTAATTAGTTTGTTTTTGGTATTGGCTCATTTTTAGATATTTATTAATGTGGTATGTTTTAGCAAAACACATAAAAAGTAGTATATTTTAGAAAAAAAAAAGTTCAATGTCAAAACCTATAATAATTTACTGCCACATTTTAATTGCATTAAAAAAAATTGCTGATAACCTAGAGCCAGTACTGATACACACACATTTACTTTCTAATTTGTGGGGCTGAAATTCAGTTCAGCTCCCAGCATTTGTTCTTTATCCTTCCTGTGCATGATTCCTGCATGTCTTTGTTGTAATAAAGCCGAATTCCCTTACAAATAAATCTTATTATATTAAACACATATGTGTTTCTCCTAGGACTTTGTCGGCCTTTGACAAGGTGTTAAATGCTGTTTGACTCACAGTCTGATTCTATATGACACGGTTGGCTTACTACAGTAAACTCAACTCAATATGCATTCACTCTGAGATAAGAACATTATCAACACCCTGGTGTCTGTGCAATGAGGGTGATTAGAAGACATATAGTACAAACACTTCCATTCTGACTTCAGAAATCTTACCTCAACCTATTTGTAGCTGCACAAATCTATCACAGGAGGGGATCAGCTGAGGGAAATGTGTATTTCATTTCAGTTGCTGTCCCCATTCTTAATGGGTAGCCATCCAGAGAGAATGAAATGATTGATTTTTGTCATCCTGAATGAGGATAAATGAATGGAAGCTAAATCTTCCATGAGGAGGAGGTGGAAGAGGAGTAGCAGGAGAAGGAAGGAGGAAGGGGGGGCTTAGCTTTCCTTGCACGTCTGGCTAGACGGAAACTCAGCAAACCTGTACGGCGGTAACAGGGGAAAAAGAATAGTGTGTGTGTGTGTGTGTGTGTGTGTGTGTGTGTGTGTGAGTGAGACTGAGAGTTACTGCCCGTGTGTGTGTGCATGCACACTCCGCATGCATGTGCGTGTTCACTTATACTTTGCTTCTAAGGTTACCTAATGAAATATTGATGGGAGATGTGGGAAGTGCGGGGGCTGGGTTGGCTGGGGGGTTGGTGGTGGTGTTGGAACTGTAACTGCTGCTTCCTGTAGCTTGGGACATCTCTGTCATTCTGGATCTCAGCGAGACAGCCCTGCCCTAATTTAATCTGACTTTGAATGAGTCTGTATCACAGGAGGTAAAAAATGTGAACTTACCGCACTGTTAAGAGGACCAGAGAGAGAGAGAATGAGAGGGGGAGAGAGAGACGGAGAGAGACAGAGAAAAGGCGGTGTTAAAGTACACAGCCAAAACATTTCAAACGCATCATAATCAATATTTAACACCGCCTGTCAAAGATGTCTAATATATACTTTTAAAATGTGACAGAACAATGAGCTTACTGTATATACGACACAGCGCTGCTCAGGCTATTATAATGTTTGACTGATGTTATACTGCAAGCGTGACTCCGCTAATGGACCGAGATATATCTTGGGATTCTTTTCATGATTAGATGCAGCTTAGTAGTTTCTCAGGAAAAGATAGGGAACTGTGAACTGTGTGACAGTGACGAGCTGCTCTACAGAGTGCCTGCTACATAATTACCTGCCTCTGACACCATTTAGTGTGTCCATCTCGCCCACAAAACCTGAGGCAGATGTCTTCTAATAACTATCATGAGTGTCATTGTTTGAATCCAGTGCAGCTTTTTTTTTCAGATTTGGCTTTGCTCTGTAATATGAGGTTATAAAGGTAATACATTTCCTTACTAATGATCTCTGAAAACTGCTGTGTCTGTAAAGGTGTGCTATGGCCAGAGTGGAGATCATCTAAAGACTATTTATTTAAAGCAACATAATATTCTTTTTAGTCTTTGAAATAAAGTGAAATGTGCGGTCAAGAACAAACCACTGAGCTCAAGAGCAGACATTAAACTGGGCTGAAAAATGCTATTTTATTACCGCTTCAAACTAATTTCATTTCACCAGCAAGATTTCCTGTTTTCTGTGCTTTTAGTTGCCATGTTTTATCCAGGTCCTTGATTCCACTGTGTCTAAATGACAGTGCATGTGCCAATAGTTTGTGAGCTCCCAAGCAGAGCTGGGAGTAATTGATACAGCTCCTGTGAGTTCAACCGAAGGATACTGAGATGTTTTAATATATTCAAAAATGTAGCAAATGTAGTGCACCATTTCCACTTAAAGTAGATATCACTGACCAGCCAAAAACTATTCTGAGTGACATCCACAATAATTACACAGCAAGTCACATGCAACTGCCAAACTAAATGAGACACATGCTTGCAAAATGTGAACATGGTGTTTTGATTTGTTTGGCACCCACAAATGTCATCTTGGTACTCATCTTTGCCTCAGTACTCATCTTTGCGGTAGAGATATCTAAATGTGCCAACCTGAGCAAAATTAGGTCTGTGGGGAATGAGAGTGATTTTTATTTCGCCCCTCATTTTGTGTGCAGCAAGCGTTTGGAATAATCTGCTGAAAAAATCTCCTGGTACAAATATTTGTCATTTTCCATTTTCAAGTGCTTCTCTATCTTAGCAAGCCAATCGTAAAAGCCTTTTAAGCTTCTCTTCAGAATAAACATATCTAACTCATCCATTTTCACTCACACTTTTTTTTATAAACCAATACGCAAGAAAAAATGGAATTAATAGTTTATATTTATCGGGCCTCTTATCAGAGTGGCAGAATGTATTCAACAACAGTAAACACTATGTTTTCTCCTTGCTATCTCTGCTAACATGATGACGGCTAGCGTGCACTAATCTTGTAAAGTCAACCTTTTAAAAGGGAAGAGGCGCTGGATGAAGCTGGGAGAAAAAGGGCCGGACAGACAGCTATGTACAGGATTGTATCCGTGCTAGGAGCTGCCCCTGTCCATATCCAATGTAAGGTTATAGGAATATCATAATCCCTCCTCTGAGCTCCTTTGCGCCGAAGATGATGACTAAATTTCCAGTGTCTTATCACACACTCCCAGACTGGAACTAGTACAAGGGGTTCTGAGGGAGGAACCCAGCATGAAAAGTGCTGGGGATGAGATGATCAGATTAGCGGTGGCTATTGGATTTGTTTGTGGTGGTTGCAATCGGAGCGAAGCAGGCGTTGTTCAAAATGCCCATGGAGATGCAAAGCCTCCACCGATCTTTTCACCCATAAAAAAAATAAATAAATACTCTTCTTGGGGGTTTTTCAGGAGTGTAATGTGGGGTGCTCCTGCAGGGGTAGGTGGGGGAAACAAATTTAACACTTCAGGGGCTTGGAGAGGGGGGGGGGGGGGGGGGGGGGGGGGGCTGTGTATTTTATCAGGTGGGTGGATGCTGGACTGCTTCATGTGGTGAGACAAGTAGGATTGACTGGCGGTATTCAGCAGGACGCGGGGCTGGTTGAGTGTCGATGGCCGCCTGCGAGGCGGAGGCTGTGGTGGCGGTAGGCTGTAGAGAAACCTCACCTGAGGCACAGCGAGGCATTGTGGATTCAGGAGCGTCGCCCGTACCAGGCACGCCATGTGAGGGGCTGGGTTGGGGAGGAGACACCAGGCGGCTCTGCATATGCCTCGGAGGAAGGCAGAAAAGTAGAGAGGGTGAAGAAGGGGGGACTGAAGGGAAGCGAGAGTTGGCTGATGTAGGGATGAGCTCCCCAAAACCCAGATAACAGAAAATGTGTCATTGTTCAGTTAGACAGGAAAGAGATCCAAGTAAAGGGATATGGCATATAGAAAATATGCCTTTAAGGTTTCAATGGCAGTATCAATCACTGTAATGACTGTGGGATAGATTCTTAATGATGATGAAGTAAATGCTACACACTGTATTGAGGAATGGAGGCTATTTCAGAGGGAATTATTGCTGTACTCCTGGGAAAAGATTCTGTGAAGAAAAAGAAATCCTGCAGTACACACTTTATTACTTGGAGAACAAACAAATTTATTTTCATCTGTATGCCTTGCCCCTTGGCAATATTTAAGAATATATCTCTTGATTGTACAATTTAATAAGAGACTGGCATCTCCTCACCATAGTTTAAAACAAGGCTGTTAAGCACTCAGTGTCAAATCACGCGTCTCCTGGATCCAAATGCATGACTCCCTTAAGAATTCAAGTCTTACAGGCTATTTTCCCACATGTTTAATTTTGTTAAGTGATACAAAAAGATGTCAATACTGGTCTGTACCACTTACCTTGAATACCTCGTTTGGACAGCAGACAAAGACGTGGCTTTGCTTACATGACATAATACAGCGGTGCACTTTGTACCCCTAAGCAACGTCATTTCAATAGAGAGAAAGCCACTGAGTCAGCTTGGCGAGACAATGTCGATAAGGTAATGGCACAGATCAATACCAAAGATTTGGTCCAGATCTTAATTAAAGAAACAACTGCTGATACAAATGATGTTTTCAATGTATTGATATCGCAGGGGGCAAAGGGTGGGTTGGCTGCAGCGGAGCAGCTGATCAATGTACTTAACATTAGCATTCCTTTTCATCATGTACCAAGATCACTTAATTCTCCCTCTCTACCTCTTGTTCTATCGCTCTGTCATTCCCTCTCTCTTTCCAAACGCCTTTTCAGAACCGTCTGAGGCAGCCCATATCCCCCTCCCCCACCTTACAAGGTGAACTTGAAGGTCTGCAAGGTTGTGCTTTTATGTGTCTGAGCTTCCTGTGGTCACTGTGTGTTAAACCAGAGAAAAATCAAAGACGCTGTTAAAACCCAACAACAAGATTCTGGCATCAAGTGTATGAAAATCAGCTTTCTTTCAGAAGTATACTCTTTCAATTACAAAATACTGATCTATAGGAAAAGCTGTTTCTCTCTCTTCAATATGCAGGTTAATGATGTCAAATCATTGAAAAGGGATTTCTGGATTACTCATATGGAATTTTATCTTTTCTTTGTAATGCTCCCCTGTGTATTGTTCTTTGGGAGAACAGGTTGAAAGGAGGAGCTTGTCATGACTTAGAAAAATGAACAAAAAACAAACCCCCACATTGTATATTCCTTATGCAGAAACAAAGACAAGAGAGTCTCTGTTGTCTCCAGGCAACAGTGAAAGAATAAATAAATAAATAGATAACTTCAGATGCTCTAGTCTCTTGTGAATGGTGAAACAATAATTATTAAAAGGGAAGCTGAATTGATGGATCCCATTAAAGCTAACACAAAGTCTCCAGAGGCCTAGCAGCACAAACAGTCCAAAGTCAATAGTGTGATTCCCCAGGTATCCCTGACCAGGACCCAGTTTAAAGAGACATCAATCTGAGATGTCAGTTCCCAGCTAATGAAGCTACAGCAGATCAATATTCAAGATACTACTACTACCTTAAATGAAGTACTAATGCTTGTAGAGATCTCACCACATGGGTTTCCCCACTGAGAAGTTTTGTCTTAACTGGGCAGACTCATGTCACAATGTGACAGTCTGACTTCCTGTTAAATCATAGATTAGCATTTATGTTACGTTTCAAAAATAAACTTTCCAATCTCTGACCGCACCCTCTGTTGCCCACATATTCACAGTAGTACGAAAGAAATAATCATTCATAATAATCTGTCCTGGTATGGGTCATTGTTTGTGAATGGTGATGGTTTAAATCCAGCTTCCAGTGTCTGTTTCCTAATAAAATTCTAAATTGAAAATGTATTTTAAAATCTGTCAGTGTCAGAGATCTTATCCCTAATATCGGAACAAAGTTCACAGTCAAGATGCATTATCAATACAACAAAATTGATTTGATGCATTACTGTTTTTCCTTAAGACTTCTAACTGCAGTCATTATGAATATTTCCACTCTCATGTGCCACCACTTTAGGTGAAAAGCTGTATAAACGTGATAACCAAATAAATAATGTATAATTGGCAGCCTAGTTATCCCTTTGTGACATGCACATTCTGTCCAAAAGCTCAGATTTTTTTATTAAACAGTCTTATATGAACCTTTCCTCTCATTCTTTTATTTTATGCATCACATGTTAATGCTACTGAAACTTTTATCATTCCCTTCCATTATCCTAATGCATGTGATATGTGAAAGCTCCTTAAATCATGTATTAGGGCATTGTGCTATGTAAAACAGAGGCATAGAGGGGGATAACAAGGGCGTTTGTCTTTGAACTCAGCTGATGCTTTCAACAGAGAGACACAGCAGAAGTGTTTGCAGTGTGCTATTATATAGTGTCAAAACTGAAGTCGTAATTTTGCTTTTATCTATTATGAAGTTTTATTTAATATATTTTAATCAAACAAATATCTGTGTGTGTGCGTGTGTGTGTGTGTGTGTGTGTGTGTGTGTGTGTGTGTGTGTGTGTGTGTGTGTGTGTGCATGTCTTGAATTGTAGCCCTGGTATGTTGGGATGTGCTTTATAGCTGGCACATAACCCTGTCTTCTTCCAGGGAAAACAACAACAACACTCTTTCACGTTTTCCCCCAAAACTGAATATTCTGCACCGAGTAAGTAAACAATAAGATTAAAGCATCATCAACCTTTTTGAAATCAAATGCATTGCGCTCTAAAGCACTGACGGCAGTGTAGTGGATGTAGTAGCTCAATCATTACCAGTTAATAAGGCGGTAGGTGTGGTAGAGGATTGACTGACATCATAATACTGAAATAATTTCCACTTGCTCACCACCTCCCTCTCACAGGCTGGGAATTAGTATTCACATATCAAATCACATCAAAGGCTTCCTTTAAAATGGGTATAAAAATCATTTAAACAGACAGTGGCGGTGATTATTCAAACTGGGTTATTTGCCAGGGTGTGTATGTAATATGGCATCGTCGTCAAGACAACTTAATTTCCCACTAAATTGCTGTCTGTCAGCAGAATAAGTAAATTTGCCACTGTTTTATCAGCATCAGTGTGTCAAGTTAGGGGAATACATCAAACAGTCAATCTGATCAACAGGAAATGAACACACAGTGAATAATGCAATGACTGAAAGGACAGTGGATTAGTCTGTTAAATGAAAATTTCCCCCCACGTTTTTTTTTTTTTTTTTTTCTTAAAAGCATAAAAAAGCTCTCATCTTCCTATGAAATGTTGGCTTATCATTGTGACTCTCTGACTATATTTATTACCTGTTACCTCAGTGAGCTGACAGATAAATTGAAACCACATAATGATTCTGAACCTAAATGCGTGCAAACATTTAGGTTAACACAGGTACGGGTGTATGGAAGGCCAGCTATTTGCAAGTGTAATGATACAATGACCTCAGGTCGTTTTTCTGATGCCAAAACAAGCTTTTGACACACACTGAGGTATAATTAATAATTATATCAGATTTCATCAGCTTAAATGTTTTACCAAATAAAATTTCTCAACATAAAATCCCCTGCATACACAATATGATTATTTTAATGTCGACTACAAAGCACCATTTATATCTACAAATTTACCACCCATAAAGGGTTTTATTAAGGTTGTTAAAATGTTTTAATGTTAACAGAATGTTGAGGCTGTACACCGTGAACCATCTGCATTTAGTTGTAGGTTTCATGGGGCGGCCATTGAAACCTGCTGGTGTTTTCTGTGGCAGTGAAACATATATTTTATTGTATTTGAATGGCGGTTTACCAGAGTTGTAGTAAAAAACAAATGAATAAGACTGTTGAACTAATTCATGAATACATATTATGCTACATTTTATTAATCAACCTCAGACTTTGTAGTGAAATTGTGACTGCACTCTGTTCTTGGTTGAATTTATACCTCCACCATATAAACATGAGCTCAGTGGGATCATTTAACCACAAGATTCCAACACGTTGAAATTACCTTTTCTTAAACACAAGAGAGAATTGTGATACTCTCCTAAAGATTGGACAAGAGGGAGCGAAGGAGGGAGAAAGAGGCTGAGACAGAAAAAGAAGAAAAAAAATATATAATGGAGTTTGGAGGTCTTTTGTGGAGCTGATATTGTCTCTTAGTTGGATGTTTGCCTTCAGGATAAAAAGAGCTCCTCTGGAGTAACAATATACACCAAAATAAAGAATTGAGCTTGAAAGAAAAAGGGACAACAGCAATAACGGAACAATGGTGCACAATGGCAGGTATTTAACTGCCCTAGGAGAAGAGGGATGGGTTTACGGTCATGTCTCCCAGAATAACGCCTCACAACTAGGGTCACAAGAAATGTTTCCTGGCTTTTCAAAACCTGCCCAGATTCATTATATTTTGAGGGGATCAGGCCAGAGATTCATGAACAGCGGTTTAACCCCCCCCAATTAGTCAAAGTCCCTCTGAGGCACTCTCTGTCTCGTGTTGATACATGAGGCTACGGTGACAAACCTGCCCCGGGGTTAGGTGATTCAACTCCAAAGTGAGTTCAAAGCACTCTTGTTAAACTTGGAACACAATACCTCGCTGCCGAGGGTATAGGTACACCCTGAACAGGCAGCAATGGCCAGACGCTGTATTAGAACACCTGAAAACTATAGAAGGACATGGATGAGAGCATCACGTCATTGCTGTCCTCAGTGTTTAACTGACACCAGTGACTGTATGACAATGATTAGACATGAGAGGTAAATCCCAAGCCGAGTTAACACGTTAGCAGCAGAGAAACAAGAACCCGTTTTTAAAAAAGAAGAATTTTTAGTTGCTTTTACATGTCATGAGTCTAATTTTGGCAGAAAATTTACATTAGAGAATTGAAATAAGACTAATTAATTAATAATTACTAGCCCATGATGCTAGTTTATGGAAAGTGCAATAATACACTGTTTCACCTTTTAATAATGTGCAGCTGACAATATTTAAGACCTTAAGTCTTCTTCTAAGTAAAGGACTCTTAGACTATATCCCCATATCTTGGCTGGATTTTAAATAGAACCCACTGTTAATAGTCCACATTACCTAAGCTTCATGTAACACCAGGCTGCGTACACACATGGCCAAAACAGTTTCACTGTAACATGCCCGGACTCTAGAGAGCCACAGATCTTATTTCCCTCATGGTCTTCGACCCCACAAGTAGAGTATAAAATTTGTTCCATTAAAGCACAGTGTTAATTCATCATGGGGGTATCATATTTTAGTAATTTATATTTAACATTTTGAGCTATGTTGAATATGGCAAACAGCTTCTTTTTTTTTTTTTTAACAGTGTGACACATAAGTTGTGATTGTTACACCTGAATATGGACAACTGTAGTCTCCTCATTAATTCATGTCCAGCTTTTACACACCATGCTAATCAAAATGCAACGGCATCAGTATTTTATATTAATAACCGGTCATGTTTATTTTCACAGCAGGCTAAAGTGTGACCTTTCTGAAGCGCAGCGAGAAGCAGTTGTGTATACAGTATGTTGTGGTGGATGCAGGTGCTTGCAAAATGGTTGACTTCAACATTGTAGACAGGTGTTTGTGTCCTAGATCCAACCAATTATGGCTTTCTTTAATGATAACGACAGTCTTGATATAACTTTAACCATCATCCCCAAACATTAAAGAAACTTTGTTAACTAAATTTGAAGGTGCCTTAACCATATGGGCGGCAGATCAGAAAATGCTTATGGGTCATTTTGGAATATGCTGACAAACACCCTATTTGGTTTTTTATGTATGAGGACCTTGGTGTATAGTGATGTAAGCTAATATATGGCCATTGTGCTCTCATCTCTCCATAACAGAAAGATTAAACAATTCCTCACTTCCAGAGGAACTGGCCCTAGTCCATTCCCATTTTTTCTTTCTCATGATTCTCTAACAGAGTTGTCTGGAGACTGGAGGTTTTTTGCCATTCAAAAGGGCTTTTTGGTTATCTGTATCTCAAAAGCTTTCTACTCATCAGTGAGTAATTTCAGACTGTTCCAAGATGATAGGTGAGTGAATAAGAAACATTGCCTGCAGCAAATAAAGAAAGTGGTGGAAAGAGAAAATAGAAAAAAAAAAAAAAAATATATATATATATATATATATATATATAAATAAATATAAATATAAGGGGGCGCAGTGAAGAATGCAAGGAAGATAAATAAGACAGATACTTTGTTTCATTGTCAGTGGCACTCCAGGGTTATTTGAAGCACTTATTTATGCACTGTAAGCAGAACAATACCGGCGAGCAGAAATGATTAAATACAGACTCTTCACGCAATAGACATCTCATTGTGGTGGGCCCTGGCTTGCCACTGGGCCAGCTTGATAAAAGCACTCTGAGCTGATAGCTGATACAATTTGCCAGCCGATTTGAATGGGAGAGGCTGGGAGGAAGGGGCCGCGGCTCAGTTGGTCTGTCGCTGACAGCCTGTATAGGCTATAATAAAATCATTAGAATGTAAATGCTTTATTGCAAAATAAGAGCCTCAAGCTAGGGTGACATTATCTGCCGCCACCCGAATGAAAGCGCCGATTAGCATTCCCTGATTCAATGATAGAAGCAACTTATCTTTATTAAAATTTTTTCAAATCGAGTCTTCATTTTTCATGATTGAGTTTTAAGCAAATGTAATATCCAGTTCAGTTTGTGTATGAAATGGGTGGAGGAGGGGTGCGGTGGGGGGGTGGGGGGGTGCAGGATGCCCCAGAAATAATTAGTGTACACATTTCTTCCCTACATGTGTTTCATAACCAACAAATTGGATTTCATATTTGACGTGTCACTATCTAATACATTTGCATGAAAATATGGGGCTGAGTTTACAGAATAATTACTGAAAGTGTACACCTCTTTAACATGTGTCTCATAAGAATGAAATTTGATTTGTTTGAATGTGACTATCACGGTGTTGCCAAATAATTGTTGCAGAATATGAGGGTGAAGCTCTGACTTGATTTAGATGTTCATATTCGTGACACGCACACATTTTCAGCTGAGTCTTTAAGCGGGCCATTGCTTAGTAGGCAGACAGTCAATTCTTATGCAAATAGCCTGGTACAGAGTACAGGATATAATATGCTGTAGATCAAATGTCACACTAGGAGTAAGAGTCTGTGTGATATAAAAATGGCTGACTTACATATTGTTTTGTAATATATGCTTCCTAATTTGATATTCCTATTTAATCTTTTAGATGTAATACCCACAAATGAACAGTTGCTTAGGAACGCTGGTGACACACAAGATATCCTCGGAGTTGTTTGTGACACCTTTGTACAGTTAATGTTTGATGGAAGTGATTATGTTGAAACATGTCAGAGCTCCATACTACTGATGTATGTATCTGGTGTCGTTCTGATCTTTCATCCCTAAAGCTGGTTTATCTCGTTGTTCATTTGCAGATCAGGATGAAATGTGTATGAAGACAAAAAAAGATTTTCAATCTAGTAAAAAAAAAAAAAAAGTAATTCGGAATAATGATTTACATAACTTACTGCAAGCAAGGGAGAGTAAATTAAAACTATAACCAACTGAAATCTTGCATTTGCAGCTGCAGTCCCTTGAAGGGGGACCCTTAACTTGTCCCACTATTTATCCCTGTGAACTTGAGGACATGTCTCTGGGGTAGCTTGCTGCCCTGCCCCGCTCCTCTGGAGCCATCAGCGTTGTTCTGAAGAACACCAACACAGCCCGGCGCTAACAGAGCCAACAAGATGCCTTCCACGCTGACAAGACAACGTGTTGCTTTCAATTGCAGTCAATGTCAAGGTTTTCACACAGAACATCCCAGATGCGTGCTTGAGAGCAGTATTGTTAAGAGCTCGGGGTAGTCCTACACAATGCAGTTGTTACGTTGCACCCAGAGGATTTGCAGTGGAGTTCATGTGCCCCCTCTTATAGCAATCACCAGGTCATACATCTTGTGGAGTAAATTCAAAATCCCAGACCTCTGCCCCATTCATTGAAGACAAAAGGGGGGACACAAATTGGTCCGAAAACACAGTGTAAAAAGAAAAGCTTACATTAAGCTCAAGGGGACTCAAGGGACCCAGGCCAATCGTTGTATGCGAAGAAGAATGGTGGTGGAGCTGGGGACCGAGCACCAGTAGATAAATCACTGCCATCATGCAGATTTACTGTGTTGGAGTGAAAAGATAAATGTGTAAAAAGGGGTGTGTGTCAGAACCCGCAGTGCAGGGCCACACGGTAATGTTGGGTCAGTAATTGAACTTTGCTATAATTATCCTGAGGAGATAATATTAACTTATAGTCTTTGCGTGAGAAAGAAGCTGGTCCATAATTCATTTGCTGGATAGGGTGATGGTGCTGGATGGCGCTCTCTCTCACTGTCCCTCGCTCTCTTTCCCTTCGCATGCATTGTGTTACTGAAATATGACGGCTCCATTTTTATCCTGTCACAATGACAACTGATGGGCTTATTTTCCTGTGGCCCCGGGGGATGATGAAATAGTAAGCAAACATTCTTTCTCGGGAGGAGAAGGGTGCTCCATCATAGTGGCTGGGGCCGCCACCGCCGCTTGTGTTGTGTGGCAATAACAGGAGGTTATGGGATACAATACACTTGGCCTCCTCCTCTCAATACAGAGGGCCTTGCAGTACACTGTCGCCTCTTCGCAGTTTCTTTAGTGTCGCTTTGTGCAGTTCACAACAACGCCTTCACTTCGTAAAGCGTTCTATTTTGGGTGAGTTCAACGTTTTTTTTCTCCAAATTTCGCAGTGTGGATTATTTTTCAATGAGTGGAATGTCACTATTTAGCGTTCGCACAATGTGACAGAGTAATCGCCTTCATAGGTGGCGGCTTTGTGGCGTAACAGGAAGTATAATATTTACCACATTTGCTTCAACAGATCTACATGAGTCTTTTGTCACTTTTCTATTTCTCAAACTCCTTGTAAATTAGCCAGGTGTCAATTTTCCATGTTAAAATTGATGTCGTGACCAAGCCTAGCTGATTTATGGAGAGGTATCTCGTAAAAACCTGACACCCAAGGGCCATTATTTACACCAAGCAGCTCTCCTTCAGCCTCAGCCGCTTTCAGCAAAGGTACCAGGGCAAGGTTGCGACATTTACAATAGGTCAAAATAACACTGCCACCCGACTCTCGCTGTCTGACAATATCCCATTCATCTCATTTGAATAATGAGCGATATTGATGGACATTAGCTGAGGGAATGAGGCTGCAGGTACCTGGGGGGGGCTGAACACTGTCAGCTCTTATTTTCCTGGGCCATTTTGTTAACCAACTGTGTGAAGCAGTGGCGGTAATAACAGCGATAAGAGCATTCCTTCAGCCGCCACACCGCCACCGCTGCTGCTGCTGCAGAGTAAACACCATCAGACCCCAGTTTATCACCATGCTAACTGGATTTAGACAAAGAGCTACAACGGCAGCTTGAGCAGATATCCGATGACAACAATCAAACATTATAACAGCTCTCATTGTGTGCACAGTCATTTCCATTATTGATATTCAAAGGCGTTATTTTTGAATTATAAATACACAGCTCTAATCCTCATTACTCCATCTTTCCGTCGGTGGAATATAGCTGCCTGCTGGAACACCCACCTTGGTGTCTTGTCAAGTCACAGCCAGCGGGGGCTTTTGTCTCCTTGCTGTAAAGAGAAATGACAGTGTAATGTGATTTACAGGCAATCGCTTCAGCTCAATTAAATTAAGTCCCCAATAATCCATGATGAATGCACACCTACGCCAGTCATTAGGATTCAAAACAAAATATGGGCTTATCGTATCAAGGCACCATGGAGGGAACACACCCTTTAATAGATGTGCTGATTCATTTAGTCATTTATGTCACAGTGTGTAATGCGTCCAATGTCTGTTGGCTGCTAATGACTAGTGAGCCTCTCAAGATGCCTGTTTCCCAAATCCAGGAAAAACTGACTGGGAGGCAAACCATCAACACACAGACCACACAGCATGTCAAAACCGATATTAATTCATGGGATTTAGAATTGCATTTAATTGTGTTATTGAGAACAGTTGAGCTTTTTAAATGCTATTCTGAAAATAAAGAGGAACGAAAAAACAAAACTGATAAATGTAGACAGCGAAGCATTTTCTCGTCTTTCTCTTTTCTTCTGGATACGCTGATTTCAAACATGGCAAAAGAGGACACCGGGGCAGTCAGCGAATGCTCGGCCACTACATTTTGATTGACAGTGTCATATTTGTAAGAGGGTTATGAACCACAAAACAAGGGTTAAAGGGAAATTGACCCAGCACTTGACGGGTGACTGATACATTGAGCTGGAGGTCTTTAATCTTGCTGCTGAGCTTACATGAAGCTTATATAACAAATTACAATGCCTACAGGGTAATACATCACCTGATGGATCTCCTTCTGCTTTTCTGTCTCCTCTCCTTCTCCTTTTCTGCCCATGAGAGACCTGGTAGATTCACTCTAATATAGGTTACAGGTACTGTGTTCTCAGAATATGATCAAGATGGATGATCTGTCAAATGGGACTAAATTGTAAAGCAGTATTTAGAGATCTAATATTACTTTCAGCTCAGCTTTAGTTATACATTATTCTGAGATTCAGGGCTTGGATTAAAAATGCACTATTATGAGAGATCGAAGAGATTGAAGAGTTTGTGACTGACTTTTGAAGCAAATGTTGTAAAAAAAATAAAAAAAAAAACATAATAGAAATTCTCCATTTAGCCCCGGTGTATATCAAACTAAAGTCACTTATTTTGTTGTAGCTTCGAGTCTGTACACTAATGTTGAATTAATTGCCTCAGTCTCCGTGTACTTAAAGGTGCGGGTAAAGAACCGACCCATTCAACTATGTAAGATTACCTTTATATCACTCTTTCTAGATTACACTGCTGCTAAAAATGCTTCTAAAAACCCTACTATAAAACTATAAACCTTTCAGTGCTTTGGATAAACTGCACAGTGTGTGTTCTCGCTGACTTGATTCTCAACCAAAATACCAGACTGTACATTATCCATTGCACCAGGTCCCAACGCCGTCATTTCCCTTCTGAATCCCTGGCATCAGACACTGAGATATATTCTCTTGATAACAGAGACCCTGTCTGCCTTAAACCACGTCCTGGCTGCACCTGACGAATGATAAAAAGTATGACTTCTCCGATAAGCCCACAAGTAGAACAACACTGTCCAGGTGCAGATTACTGGCGAAGTTAAAGCCCCGTCTTGGTATGCAGAAGGAGGCAGATCCTTCCGATAGCTCTGCAAAAGGGATTCAACTTCAGCACCCCAGCTTTAGATGTATTCCGCTGTTCTGATCTCCTTAGACTAGTGTAAGGTCAGAGGTCATCATGAGCGCTCCCTGCACTTCAGTTTGAGATATACTGTCAGGATGTCAAGTTTTGATCACTGTTAATGCAGTTTTCTCAAATATCACAAATGTCTGTGCACTCTAAAACTCTGTAATTACAAAAAAAAAGAAGTAAAACCTCTGCACCCAGCTCACAGAATACAAGCTTCCTTGTTATTGCACCATTAAAAGAGGCTGGATCACACAAGGTACAAGTCAGAAGTTTGACTCTACTCACGGCTCAACAAAGGTTATAAAGTTACTTGTGGATGTAGAGACCTTAACTGCCGCAATCCACACTGCCAAAGCATCTTTAAACAGAAGTACTGATCTCGGATCATAACCTTTCATACAGTAATTGGTGGTCGTGGTTCAGGGGCATGCAGTAGCACACCCATAAGCGAATAAAGCTGTCTGAAGCTGTTCTGGCAGGCCGACTAATCAGGCGTTACAAAAGTGCATCTTAAAGTGGATGACAGAGGCGTCTTAAGTTTCTGCAACCTGAGGAAAAAAGCAATCAATTTAAAGCTTTCGTTATAGCTAGTAAATCTATACCTGTATGTTGGCTTTAATGTAGCATCTTGGGTTTAGTTCATTAAGCGAGTAAAATAGCTTCTGCTATTAAGACCTAAATGCTTTCCTTAATGGTTTACCAAGGTCTCAAGTGACTACATTTACAGCTGTCATGAATTTATCTGGACATAAATGAAAAATCTGGAGCTTTCATTCACTATCACAATGGCAATCATCAACGGCTATTTTACCCTTGAGTTTTGTGTTATTTACCCAATGTAAAGCTGTCAAATATGAAACTTTAAATCTAACTTAAAGTGACTGAGGTGATAGATTTAATATAGGTAATACAGGCCTAAGAATATCACAAGATGCAGCATATGCTAACATAATGTGTTAATGTAATCTGAAATTCTTGCCAGGCACTAAGCATTTGCAGATTTTTGCTCCCTGTTAGAAACGATGTGTGTTTAAATGTGTTCACCATGTGGCTGTCTGCAGCGCTTCCTGCCTTTAAGGTCATTTAAGGATATCAAAATGTCAACCTCAGGGAAGAGTTTCTCTCAGTACAGTTTTGCATCAATACCAAGTTCAAAATTGGAATTGGTTACAATTTCATTAGAGGCAGGTATTTCTAGAAAAACACATTTTTAATTAGCTTATCACAAAAGTTTGGAACTGTTCTACGTTGGTGGTTATGCATGTTTCAAAGCACATGACTCATGCATGGCTCATGTGTGGTTTAAAATAATGGTGAAAAATGATCAGTTATCAAAGAGTCAGCTAATGATACTGTAACATGTCTAACTCAAGTATCAGAACAGTAAAACATTCAAAGCAAGATAGGGAAACTTTGTTTTACCTTCTTTTTTTTTTTTTTTCCTTTGAAAATAATTGTTGCTTGACGATAATTACTTAGTTTCAGAACCTGAATTTTGAACCAGAACTAATTAACAAAATCCCAATTGCTGTAATCTAGTATATGATAATCAACCCAAACTTTCATTGGCCAGATACATGCACTGTGGTTTACTCTTGAATTCTTTTATGTAAGTGTATTCTGTTCTGATTTATTTAAACAGGTATCATGAAACCAGTGGAAGGAAATCGCACTGAAAACAAATCCTAATAATATGTGAAATATGTTACTATAATTCTTTTTAATATGGCTGTATGTTGTGCAACAATATTATGGTCTGCTGACAAAGCCCCACATCTCTTGAAACCAAATCCCCCTCCCACCCAAGCACACGGATGCCCGGGACCATCTCCCTTACCCCCGTCTCTCAACAGCTTTTGAGAGGTCTAAGTATAAAATAGCCGGGCGCACTAACAGTATCTGTCCATTGCAGGATACATATAGAGGGTACGTGGGGAGGCTCAGGTAAGAACTTGCATCAATCTGTCACTCGCTTCCCTCGGGGCGATAAGAGAAATTCCAACAGAGAGATAACGCTGGACATTCAACTTAATTCCGAAGGAAGAACTTTTCATCAGTGGGTCACATATAAGCTTTCAGAAAAATGGAGAACTGCGAGTTTCATTTTTTTTTCCCTCCCCCCTTTTGCTTGCATTGCACAGTCCAAGTATGAGGACGACGTCGTGAACCTGAGTTCTTACAATTCCAAAGCAGACATGTAGTTTTGAAAACTGGTCTTCTTATACTTTTTTTTCCCATTATTTTCTATCACCATGTTTCCCCACTTGAAATAAACTTGTTAGATAACACAGTGACCAGACCCCTGGCAGTATCTCCTATGTGTCAGGCCAAAACATTACAAACACAGTGTAAGAAGTTTTGAGGTCAAGCAAATTCTCCTTCAGGGTCTGTTTGGTTTTCTGTTGGGATTTTCTGCATCTGTTTGACGATGTGAAACAAAACACTTCAGAACAGAAGTTGTTTTGATTGAGAAATTGTTTTAGTCAGCTGAAGTAAATCCATGTCATTTTGCAAGCTGCGGGAGCTAAGGCGTGGCATTTTTGTAAAAACCAAACCCAGATTCCTGTAGAAGCAAAGAAAGCTTGCAGAAAAAGGGAGGATTTTGGATTGGCTAATTTGGGCATACATGGCTTTGGTTAAAGTTCAAAATGTCAACTAAATTGATTTCATGAGGCACTGCTGGCAGGGAATCAAGTTCTAATCATTCACAAATCCCTCTCAGTCATACATATTATCCTAAAAACATGGAAATCGTCACTGCTGAATGTTTGCTCTGTGTTTTATTTTTGTTTTAGTTAAAAACAAGACAGCACTCTCGTGTACATATGGACTTCACAAGCGAAATCCTCTTTGCAAATTTCAGGATAAACATATTGTTCTGCACACATACAGTGAATGAATGTTTGACATCATCTCAAATGCAAGTCAGCCAGCCCATCCCTGTGTATCTTTAATTTGTTTCATTTTGCCACACTAAGACTCGGCAAAGGAAAATAAGCCAGTAAGAGAAAACTGACATTGTCATGCGGAAGACAAGCCGTTCCATACAGAGACAATTGATTAGCTTCGTAGCACAGCGATAGCCCTTACTCAGCTGGGGCGGTGTGTAAGTGCTAGTCTGGCTGTTTTTTTTTTTAGAAGGATCATATGGATCAATACGACATGGCACATTTAGGAGACCCCTACACCATACCCTGGGACTAGAGAGGCAGGAGTGGGGCCCCTCACCGCACCATCACAACCACCTCCACCTCCACCCCTTTCTTTTGCTGATTGGAAGGGGGTTGGGATGGTGACAATAATAGCCGGGCCGATACTCCATACCCTTGTTCAAGTGCATGACCAACCGAGAGGATTTTTTGATTGTGAATCTTTTATTTGGTATTTCTATGTGGCACTTGTCTCTCAGGTTTTCACAGAGGATGTTTATTGCTGTAGTAAGTCAGATACAAAATATGACTGTTGACCCAGGGTTTAATGGCTGTTTTTGTTAGTTTTCTTGCAGGGCTTCTAACAATCAAGATGTCCCCCTGCAAACAAAGACTTATGAGCAGGTGGGGAGGTGAGATAAACACAATTAAAAGTGGCAGTGGAAAAATACTGTCATGGTTCAAGATCCATCACTCAATATTATTTTGGAAAAACAGAGGAGTAGAGCAAACTGCCTGTGATACACTACTACATAAATAGCTGGCTTAACTTTTTTATTATTATTGTTTTTATATATTTTATATTTATATTGTCTGGTTTGAAACACTTAAAAATAAAAGAAAAATATCATTGAATGAGTAATTAGTAACGGCACAATAGTTCTTCATCTGTCAAAATGAATATGTTGTTTAAAAAGAAAAAAAAAAAGTTGTTGGCTGAATGTGACAATTTTGCTTAGCACTGCTATAACACAGTATAGCGTAACATCTTTGATAGCCACTATGGTGCACATGCTGGGTCATTTAAATAGAATGAATGACTCATTTAAAGCAGAAAACACAATGGGGGGCTACAATTAAAAACCCATAGTACTAGTAAAAGCTGCTGGGGGCTGAAATTAGAGGTGGCACAAGGGTAATACATTTTCATTGGGGTCAGCACTGCTACAGAGGCCCCACTAATATATTTCTTTATCTTTTCAACTGTGTTAAAAACAGCTGTTTGGGGCTGTAGCAGATAATTCAAGTAAAGGTTTTTTGTCTATGTGGGCTAGCAGGGAGACAATGGAGACCCATCGATTGGAAGGGGGCTCGACATCCTGGCTTCTTGTCAGCTGAATAAAAAGACCATTACCCCTTCAGCTCTGGTTTGATATACACCACCAAGGAAGAAAGAATTAGGACTTTTACTTCCTGTCCCATCAACCCATATCTCTTTTTTTTCCCCCCTTTCCTTTCTTTTTTGTCTCTTCCCCTTCAGTTTGTCCTATAATCATCGCAATCTTTTCTACATTACCGGGGTGAGTTTGTGAAACAATAGAGGGAGGCTAATAACTTTTCTTGGAGCGGCAGTTTTTCGCCAAGGGGAAGAAAAGGGGAAGGACGGTGATGATAAAAGGACGGTGGCCTCGGTCAAAGGTCAGCCACTGTGATCTTATTGTCATTCCTTTCGGCCCTTTCAAGAAGAGACTTCTGTATTTCATTACTTTGGGATGGAATTTAACCTATTTCTCTGAAAGTTTTCAAAGAAATAAAGGATGTTAAGAGCTGTGAAGACATGGAGTGATGTATAAATGCTTAAACCTTATCGTGAAATGTGCATTTCAGTTTAATTTTCTGGTTAACAATAAAACATTTATTAAATTAAAATATTTCCAACATTTTTTAGTTGTGACCTCAGTTGACTGAATTAATTCTATTTAAAGGAAGACAGTAAATTCTTCATCCACTTAGCTTCTCACTGTTATAAAGCATGTGTTTTGCACAGCTATAATAAACATATATATATTTTACGTATATTTCCCACAGGTTTGTGATATTTACCGAAAATGTTCCATTTCTTTAATTTATTTTACTTTAAGGCAAACATAATTACGTGATATACAATATAATTTTTATCAGAATTTTGACTTTATGGGTCTGGCAAAGAAAAAATATTTTATAATAAACCAAACTAAATAAAAAGGAATAAACTCTTTGTTTGTTTTCTGTTCTTCACCTTTGTTTTTACAGTGGAGTCCCATAACATGTTCCTTGATGCATAATGCAATGATATGATTGCATACCAGACATGTTGTATGACTGGGGTGGTCACACAGGAGGTCATGATATCCTGAATGTTAATTTTCTTGTATTGAGTGCCTCAAGCATCTTATAGGTGAACTCTTGCCATAATGTAAATTACACGAAAGAGGCTAATATGTTCTATTATTGCCATTGAGAAAGGTTGTGTAAATCAATGGTGTACTCAGTTTTGGTTCAAGGGATGTGGCCCTGTACTTTGTAATGCTGTTTGAGGACGCAGTTATGCATCTAAACACAGCATCGCAGCACCTACTCGGATATGGATCATGGCTCCGATTGAAGTTGATATGCTTCCCCTCACACACCCCACCCCCACCCCCCCATACCACCCCTACACCAATTTGATTAATACACTCCAATTTTCTGAGAGATACTTTTCTTACAAAGAGGAGATCCATTTCGCCCGCAAGATCGAAAGTTAGAAGCCGCGGCATAATTGATGACCTCCCGGGACAAACGCTCTCCTATTTATCACCACCTGACCTTTCCTCAGATCTCATCCATCATAAATTAAAGTTGTACAGCAATGGCGTGGCCCTCGCTCCTCTCTCAGCACAACCTTTTGTCCAGAGGTCCTCTTCTCTGCTTCATTTGGAGCGGTTGGAAGGAGCAGCTTTAAAACCTGCAGTTCAGCACCTCTGCTGTTCAGGGCAGATGGTCATCACTGAAAGCATCTGTCAAACTCAGGCCCCCTCACTACTGGCCAACCGGCATCTTCTCGTCCCTTCTTTCTCCTTTCTTCTCCCCTCTTCTCCTCTCTGCACCTCCTCTCTTGTCTTCTCCCTCCTCCTTTTCTTTATCGTTTCATTATTTATTATCTTATTACATCTTAGATTTAATTTTCTACTTTTCCAGAGTTCCCTCTGTCACTGCTCTTTTCCCTGTTGTTTTGCTCAGGTTCATGTTCATGCCAGATTTACATGAAATTATGCACTGCTGACTCACATCTGTCACAGTTAGTAATTAACAGCTCCTGCTTAGAGAACATACACACACACACAAACACTCACACACACACACACACACACACACACACACACACACACACAAAAGGGGGAAAAAAAATAAAGAGAGAGGAAAGACATGAGGTTAAATTTTAAAACAGTAGAAACGGCACAGGTCGAATAATAATAGACAGTACTGTAACTATAAAGTATAAGCAATACTTTGCTGCCATGTACCTGCAGCGTCAGAGCCAAAATCACATCTCTCTCACTTCTTCCTTTCTCCCGCTAAAGACCCCACCCACACACACACACACACACACACACACACACACACACCAATCTCTTACTAAAGGCACGTATTAATATTGATGAGAGGTAGGGCATTAATGTTAAAATTGAGCTTTGGGGCCGAGCCCTTATGACTCCACTGTAGTGATTAACACAAAGCAATGGAATAATTTATCATTTGCACCATATTAACTGAGTGAATTTTCAAAATCTCCTATGAGAGGAGGTCAGTAATTATGGGCTAATATCTCTGCCAATTATGGATTTTGAGTGTCTGGCTTAATGATGGGTAAAATCGGTATTGTATTGATATAGAAAACATGCATTTTAAACATCTTGTCAGATCACCGCAGGTCACATCAAATCATTAGTCTTGCAGGGTTGTTGCTCTTTTGTGTTTCTATTATGGCTTCAAGATCTTGGGGACACTCAAGTCACTGGAAAACTTCAGAGTGGTAAAAAGCAGTATGTCATCTTTAATACATACCACCACAGAGAATAAAAGTTTATTTTGACATATTACAGCATATAATTAAACCATCTTTTTTTATTCAAGGTTTTAGTTTCAAACAAAGGCTCTAGTATTATTTTATTTTCATGATAGCACAAAGATTATATTATATCCAACAGCAAAGTACTTATTCTCTGCAAATTAAGATAAAGTCTGCAGTCTTGTAAAGCTGCTCTTCAACAGCTATTCAAAGTGAGCTGCTGAGAGGGAGCGATTCATATGTTTATACATTGTCATTCAGTGCATGACTACCCCGCACTCCCACCAGAGGCATCCTACAAGTGACCCCTGAAAAGAGGAGGTCAGGGAGTAGGTCGTGCGGAATGGCCCGGCTGTTGGCTCCGACAATCTCTGACAGCTTTAAGTAGATCTCTTTTTAGCCATTCATTTGGAGTGTCCAGAGGGAGAGAGAGAGAGAGCAGGATGAACAAGAGCAGAGCAGGCTACCTCCTGAAAGGGAAACTAAGGCTGTGATGCTGGAGCTAACTTTCCTTGAAAGTCAGAACCGGGTTCCCAGATCTGAGCCTTCAAAGAGTTTTTCTCTGTAGTGTTCCAGCAACAATTTTCATGTGAAAACTTTATGTTTTGTATCTCAATAAACATATTCCGCAATCCAATCCATGCTGTCATTAGTTTTGGGATATTGTGAAATAGTTATACAATCAATCTGTAAATAGTAAGTACATTGCTTATCTTGCTTGCGTATTGCTTTTCCAAAACAGCTAAAGCTACTGGTTGCTACAGTGTGGCTTCCCTGTGACAGTCTATCCCAGGCCCCTGTGGTGCTCCTAAACACTGATCTCTTGTTGCTGAATTTGTCACAGCGTTATTGTCCTGGTGAGGCTTCTCTAGGTGTCTGTTAAAGTCCAGAGTGAATGAAGTGTTAATGTCTTTATGGATGCTTCCAGCTGGTCCTACGATTACCAAACTGTTTACTGTGAGCAGCTGACTCCTCCCTTCTGCTCCGACGTCAGTCCTCTGGTGGTTCATCATTTTCTACAATTGTTGCTTGTTTTGTTTTTAGTTTTTTGTCTGCAATTTTGTTTTTTTTTTGTATTTATTCATTTTATACTCAGACTCAATGCAGTATACAGTATAAACATTGTGTTTAGGGTCATTTGTAAATTCTATTAATTATGTTATTAGTGTGCCTGTTATTTTTCTCCAAATGTGTCTTAGAATAATTTTATGAATCAACTAATTTTCAAGAAATTTAAGATTTTTATTGGCAGCAGCAACTTATTGATCTTTATTCAAAGAAAATGAAGACAGTGTTAGTTAAATATGACAAAGATAAACAACAAACATTTTTATTGGCCATTGAAGGTTTTTACTATTAGTGCTAGTCTCCCTTAGATAAATACAGTAAAGAAGAAAACAATCACCCTGATAGTAACAGTGTATAGGCTACTCTTACTTTTTCCATCGTGCTCTAACTGTACCCATGTTGCTATACAGATCTGAATTTGTGTATACCTTGAAGAAAAAGTGAAATTAAGTTCAGGTTTTAACAGCTCTTTTTTTTTACTGCTGCAACCACTGCAACGCAGCACGTGGCCTTCAGCACTGGGCACAATCAGTAGAAGTGCTTAGGTCACCAGACTTCCAAAACAAGCTCTAGTCTGAGGTCAGTTCTCATAAGACAGGTATTTACCATTTACCAGCTTTTAAAGATATAGTGTACTCTCACATAGAGTAAGCTGTCTATATTCCCAAAAAAACGACTTTCTAATACAAAAGGCTACAATCACAAAGTAAGGCTACATTTGCACCCCACAGCTGCACTATATGTGTATTCAGAGGAGCACAGTCCAGTACTCACTGACTTGTGTTGTATAATGCATTTTTATCTCCACTGAACCAGTAGGCCATAGATTAGCATTATAGATTCTAATTTGAAGTCTTGTCACTGCTTCCCTTGTCTAGAATTGTAAGTGCAAGCGCTGCCATCTGCTTGCAATAATGAGCCTGACAACCCTGGTAAATGTGCTTTTTACTATCATAATGGCTGGCGTATTGATCTTAATGGACGTAGCGTTGGCTTGTTCTATCAGTCAGAGGGAAACAGTGGGGCATGGTGAGCAACACCACTCCGCATCTAACAGATTTGTTGCTCCTAGGCAGCCCTCATGGCCACTTCATTGATATCATTAAGTTGCCATATGTTTTGCTAATTTACCGCAGTTTTCGGATGCCGTGCATAATAAGACACGCTCACCGTGAACTTGCTTCTGACACTGTGACAGGCCGTAAAGAATTCTACTCTCTCCTCTTGCCTCTCCTGTGATTGTGTGTGTGTGTGTGTGTGTGTGTGTGTGTGTGTGTGTGGAGGTGTTTGAATGTGTGGATGTGTGTTGGAGTATCTTTTTCAACCCTTTTCGTGGATAGTTTTATTTTTGTATTTCCATCATTTTCCTCACATTTTAGTAAACACACTTTTTTTTCCTTAACATTGTTGATCTCATGTCATTCAGTGTACAGGGTTTGTTCACATATTTTACAATAAACCAAAGTTTGGGTATTTTGTCATCTTTTTTCTTTTGTTAACAACTTATTCCCACACTTTTATTTACTTTTCAACAAGTAACTCCTGAGTAGCATCAAATCATCAAATGGGACAATCTCTACATCTTTAGCATGCACCCATTTGTAAGCTTCAATTCACCCCAACATGTTTGAAGTGGTGGGAAAAGATTCATCACAAAGTCTCATTTGTAACATCACTGACATGGCAATAATGACCCTTTGACAGTACAGAGTAATGGGTGGCTCTGCCCTTTAACCCCAGCCAATGAACACATTTAGTTTAGGCCAGCGCTCAGTGATTTATTTCTGACAATATTACGGCTTCTGAAGTCGTAGAGCTGGACACATTGGACATTCAATGGGACAATCATTAACTAGGCAAGACACGGTTCACTTTTACTCTCATTCCATTCTGTGAAGGTATTTAGATTTCACTCACCTTTCAGATTGCTACTGGTTTATGGAGAGAAACTAATGGGAATACATTGACTGTGGTCTGAATAATATGTTCTCACTCTGGAGCTGATGTTAAGGGATTTTTAAATTTATCACTTAAACATCAGCTTGTTCCAAGATGTTTTTGCCGTTGTATATATGTAAACATTCATTTCTTGATAGAGAAGTAACTCTGCCTCGATCAGGAAAAGTTCCTCCAACAAGAGGGAAAAAAAAAAACTATGCTTCTTAGAGAGAATATCAACAACTGTCTTTGTTGAGAAGTGGAGGAAGCCAGTGTTTTTGCAGCCACTGTGAATTGAATAATTTCTGCTATTTCCCAAATGGTATAACATCTGCATTTTTTGTGCGTCACTTTTATTTTCGAATATTTTATGATGCATCTTGAGTGCAATTCAGATAGTGATAAGTACTAGTGGTGCATTTCATTGATTTCAGATGGCTGCAAAAATAGCAGAAGCTGTCTTGTTAAAAGTAATGGTCTCAACATTAGCTGTTGAACAAGCTATCAAAGCCTATTCACGCTTTAACGGGCTGGCTGCATAGTTCAGGTAACATGAAAACCATTTTAAGTGCAGAGTGGGTGTTAAGGAGGTGGAGAGAGTAGGAACGCGTAGGAAGAAACACAGAGTACCAAAAAACAGAAAATATAGAGAAGCGGAAAATAGATAGATTCTAAGAGAGAGAGAGAACAGAGAGAAAGAACAGAGAATGGGCTTAGGTGTCTATAAACAAATCAACACATCTATCACCCTGGGCCTCCTGTAAGGGCCATTGGGTCACTGGTGTGTTTGCACCGATCCCATCACTCACTCAGAGTCGACAGGCCGGCCATTCCCAACCCACCACAGTCTGCTTTTCCAATCCAGTCAACAAAGCCCAGGCCCTGGCACTGTCTGTTTAGCTAGAGGGGAAAACTGTCAGGAAAAGTAAGACGAATGAGCTGCCCTGATTGACTATTTCCTTAGATACTGAATCAATGGGCTTATTATCACCAGCAATTACAGTACTAATACAAACAGATGCTTGGGGAAAGACATCTGCTTAGAGAGATGAGACAACTAGATTTTCAGTCAATATAGTGAAGAAAGCTCTGCTCTCACTGGCCCTTAACAGAGGTATTTGTATTCATGTGAGACCCAGGAGCAAATACACAACAGTGCACACAAAAACATGCAACACACACAAATAGAAGAGATTTGGGATATTTATTGCCACTGTGAGACAATTCATTTGAAGTAATAATGCCTGCAACACAAAGGCTAACATAGCAGTTCTCCATCCCCCATTCATTTACTAATAATCAATTCAATTCTAAAGGGAAAACTGATACATCCCTTATCTTTAAAGATCCTGTTTAGTGAAGAATACGGGTGGAAATACATAGTTTTAAAAGGGGCCACAGAGCTATTGTGTGTAATTTAAATCCAATAAAATCAATGGTAAATGGTGATCATGAGCCTCAGAGTGATGCTTTATTCTCTAATATGTAGAAAGAGGACTAGTAGGGCCACTGGTAGTGAAGCAAAGATAAAATACAGCGTATGTGTTAGATTATTCATTTGTTTTTTAAAATCTCTTCAATGCTACCAAAGAACATTGTTAGACTATTCCCTTTGCTATTTTCCCTTTTTGCTTTTACACCTTCAAATTTGTCATTAGAAATTTGTATTATAAATTTGTGTGAAATTTTTGATGGAAATGTACTTATTTGTTTCATTCCTCACCTATTTAGTGGCTTCACTTTCTCAGCTGCTCTTTTCTTCTCAACAATAGCTTCCTTAATCCAACAGTGGCAACATATTTGACCAGGAGACCAAACATGGCCGCCATGTCATGTCTTGTTGAAGGAGAATAAAAAAGGGACCTGCTCCGCTTCACTTCCTTATTATGATGTGATTCAGTCCACAGATCTCTACACAGAGCCCCGACAGAGACACAATCATTTTTAACACTTTCCTCTCTCTCCCATTATCTGTCTCCAACAATAGCCTCAGCTCTACACCTCTCCTCCCGTTGCTGTGACAGTGAAACCGGTCTATGGAGTTTCAGAGGGGAGTGAGGCATATCATTGGAGCTCAGGCCATGCAAACAGCAAGAGGGCCCATTCAGAATGGGCTCTGATGGACATGGTGCCACTTGAAGAGGACATGCCTGACTTGCCAGTCCCTGACAACCGTCTGTGTTTGCCAGGTGGAGCATTGAGGGGCCGTGCCGTCCTTTTTGTCACGGTCTGCTCCGTTACCGTTTCCACACTGCAGGGCCCTTGCTATATGCCACCATGGCTAGCTCGCTCGCTAGCTCCACGCCTGAGCAGGTAGCCTCAGGAAGGTAGCCGTGCAGAAAGGTCCGTCCCCTTTCTCTCTTTCTACGCCGTTTCTCACATTTAATTATCTGATTTCTTCTCCTCCTGTGGCTGGGAGGAGAAAAGAATTGCTCCTCACGCCTTCTTGCTGTGGAGAGCTGTTGATTGTTCTCACTAAAGCCCACAGTGGACTGAATAAAAGGACACCTTCTTGTTTCACATCACATATTAGACCGCGCCGCACAGGCCCAAGTGTTTGCGTGCACTGGACCTGTGTTTGGAGTCAATGAGGAGAGCATTTCAGCCGTGTCACCACAGAATTTCCAAGAAAGGGGGAAATCTTTATTTGAGATCTGTTGCTCTGGAAACCAGGCTTTACCTCCTCCTTTCTCTCCGTCGCTTGTTGACTGTGAACCATGATACTGTTCTCTATGAAATTGGATATCCAGATAGCCCCTACATCCAATCAGCAGAGCAGAAATTTAATCAAGCTGAACATGTATCCATTTTCAAGTTAAATGTGTAACACACTGACAAAGTGACAATGTTTTCTGTCACCTCTGAAATGTTTGATGCGTCACATTTTATATCCAATACTCAAGTCACTACTCCATGGGTAGTCAGTATACAGTCTTTCTACTGATGTCAAATTGCTCTGTTTTCCTTGAAGGTTTTGTCATGTAACCTCTCTTAGTCTCCTTCTGAACCCACACTGTAGGAACTAGTGACCTAAAACACCAGCAAATCAGATGAATGCACCGGGAGGAAAATTAACCCCCTACTTATGTAGCGATTCCATTTGAAAATCACCTAATTACGTGATTATGTCATTAGGAATGGGCGGGGGGGCAGGGGGGACGGGGGGGTATGTGCATTTCAAAAGCCCCCAGTGAGTCTGTCTGTGAAATAAAAGACGCAAAAGGACCTTAAAGGTAATTAATCCATTTAACTCCCCAGCTCCAGCTCCACATGCCACAGCAGACAACACAGCGGTCCCACAGACCAGACTGAGGAGGGAAAAGAATGCTAGTGGATTGCTTTACAGGAGTAGCCCTTTGAAATATATACATAAATGACAAACGTACCATTCTTCTGAAGCATGGGGCAGATTGGGAAAGTCCATTTCCCCATCTCCTTCTCTCTGTCGTGGGAGTAGCTATGTGGCAGCAATTATAGGTTTATGTACTGTACAGGGAATATGGCAGAGCAAGTGACCGTACAATGGTTAATGAAGGCATGCTGATTGCAGCGCAGCACAGACACTGTATTGTAGCCTGGGAACTGGACTTTTTATTATTTCAAGCGCACTGTAATCTTGCATTTTGAATAGCAATAGGTCATTTTCATTGACTCTTATAGAATAAAATTATTGATTTGCACAGATCTCGCATTGCAGGGTTGAATAATACTGGAATCTGTCAAATAAAATTTGCCTAAGGCGATACCACATAAGCTTGTCTCACACTTCAGTGACTATATTTATACATTAAATACATAGACACATCCATTAATAATATTATATTAAATACTCAACACCCTTGCTTGTTTAAGATGATGTAATGTCTGACCTGGGAATTAATATTAGCATTATATTTTAATAATTTCTCAAGGTCTGATTGCTGTTATCTGTACATGTATTTGTATATTTTTGTGTCCCACTGAGAACTGTGTTCCTCTGCATTAATACAGCCAAGTAGAGTGTATTTCCTGGATACTGAATGGACCTACAATTGCAATAGCATGCATAGATAGTCAATATTTAATTCTCTAAATGCAACTGGTACTTGTTGTGCGGTTCAGTTAATTAAGGAGACCTGATTTATAGCAGGTCAGACAACAGAACTGTGCCCAGTAAGGAAAATAATGATATAAGATTCATAATAAACTACAAACAGTTATATATTACCATCATTGATAGGATTTATGATATAGGTTGCAATAAAAAGGTGGTTGATAAATTTTAATGGTGCTTGTTATTAATAAGGCACCGAGGACAGAGGGCACAGTGTGTACAGTTTGGTAATGATGTCGGTGTCAGTTACAAGAAAGAACAATGCTTGTGAAACTGATGTCTGTAGGTTTTTTTTTTTGTTGTTGTTTTTTTTTTTTTTTTTACTACAACCAGAATATAAAACCAAAACAGACATTATTGCCCTGTTAAAATACTGGTCATTTGTGTGTAGTGCAGCAGGGTACTGCTACGATATACAGTGCAGCCAAGTCTCCATTGAAGCCCCCATCCTGTGAGCTGTAATAACTCACTGTGGCTGTCCTTGTCAAACCACCTAGCCTGAAGATAAATATGTCACTCTTTATGGCCCCCATCAGAGTCCTGAACAGATTCATTTGAGAATAAAAACAGGATTCCCCCTCCCAGTAAATCCATCAGGGTGATGAACAGTCATTTAAAGTGAGTGCACAACTCTTGACATTTGACTTTATGTGTTCAGTAATTCTATTTGAGACGGCTCTCACTGTAAGTCCGATAACTAATGTGTCCAGAGGACCGGACACACTAGTTCATTCCACTCTGGCAGACAGAGTAAAAGTGCATGTGAAATCACAGTCAAAAAGGCACAAACTGTTGCCAATATACTTTCAAATTTATACTTGGATACAGAGCGTGTTAGAAAATCAGCTCTGAGTCATACAAATGAGGATGATGAAAATGTGGCTCCCCTAGGAAAAGTCTGAAACCCACTGATGTGCAGTACTTAGCAATGATAAACCACCCCACCACAGGCCTCAGGGTGTCCGCAGGTGCATTTTAGAGCCAAGCTCCAACAGATTGGCAGAACAGTATGGTGTAGGCCATTTGGCACAGACTACAGTTCACATGCTACTCCATAGGGAGAGACTCCCTGACCTTATCCCTCACACTCTCTCTATATATTGCAAAACACTTACATCCTAACCAATCCTCTATTCTTCCTATGAATGTTTCATGACTTTAAATAAAAGTAATTTTTTGGTCATGTAATTTCCTTTGCTTTAGATGGACAGAGGAGGAGTACATTTTTCTGGGGGACTGAAGTTTCTATAGATATTTCCCTTTTTTTTGTCAGCTGTAGGTGGCCACAAAGGAGCCACCCAAAATTGTTCCTGCGCCACTGTTCAAAGGTTGGGCAGTGGGTGTTTGGAGACAAAACATATGTTTGTGGCAGAGTATTCTTTTTGGTCTTGTTACTCCACGCACTTGTGTTGACAGAGGCCTGGATGTACTCATAAACAAGGCTGTACTACTGTAAGAAGGACAAATCATGCATACTTGTGAAAAAAAAAAAAAAAAGCTAGATTCAGTGGTTGTGGATCAAAGAGAGGGTCACTAGAAACAAGAGGTAGTCAGTACCACAAGGCACTGAACACCAGCTATGACTGTGTAAAAGCCTGGTTTGCTGGTTAAGGAAGGCCACTTGCTCGTTGTACACAGATGCAGCCCCCTCTTTATCTTACAGTGTAGACATCCTCACACTTTTACACTGTCACATAAGCAATTTTTGCCCTTAATTATCACAATCTAAAATGCACCGCATAACAACAGTGTTTGCTGATTTGAATAAATCATCGGTCAGTTTTTTAATCCTAAAATCAGTTATCAAGATGACATTTTCTGTCGACTGTTTGGGCTCATTCATGTGACCTTAACTGGTTTTGACTGGTCCTAAGGCATTTTTATTATAATCTAAACATATACTGTTGTGCACCAAAGCTTTGGCGACTTGCATGTTTTCACATGAATCTGGCCAGTAGCTGGCGAGTGTGCGGGGGTTTCAGTGGTGACACACTGATGTCATCAGCAAAGAACAGCCAAGAGGCATCCTGGTGTTCAAGGTCATGCCGAACACTTTGTGGGTTTGAAATGAATTTTTCCCAACTTTTTTGAATGCACTTTCTGTCTCTCTTTTCTCAGAATTCCTGCCTTTTTGTGCTGCACACACAGTCAGCGGTGCAGAGAAAGGCTAAAAATTGGTTATTTAAAGTACAAAAACCTTAAGCGGACCAGAGAGGGGAATGAGAGAGAGAGAGAGAGAGAGAGAGAGGGGACTAACTGGTGGTTGAGTAGGTGAATTGCTGGATGGCACCAAACAGACAGACTGGCTGGCATTCTGGTGTGTCTGCAGTAAGTTAGAAAGGTAGGGGAGAGAGATTTCTCCTCTCCTGTCTCCACTGTGCTTACCTATCCCTCTCACCTTGCAGTCTCTCTTTATCACTAAATCGTTCTCTATCTCTTTCTAACTCTCTCTTTAACTCCTTTTCACTCACATTCACCCTCCTGTCAATTCTGGTCCTCTTTCAATCTCCTCACCCGTTCTCCCTCTCTAATACTCTGAAAACTACTCTCTCTGCACCTCATTCTCTCCCTGAGCACTCTCTCTAGCATTTACCAGCCAACCCTAGTGATTGCTGGGCTGTAAAATGGCCATATGAGGGAGAAAGAGTCTGAGAGAGAGGTGTTAGATTCTTGACAGCGGGGTCTCCCATTATCTCTGTAATCTGGTGATAATTAGAATTAGTGCTCGGGCACCCCCAAGGCGAGACTTTCAATCCCTCACAATGTCTGTAAAGGACCTGGAGGTACACTCCCTCCAAAACACACACTTATACACGCACGCACATAAAATCCTTGACTTAACCCCACTCTCAGCACCTCACACACAGGCCCTCAAACCTTTCTTTCTCAGTGCCAGCTACTAAAACAATATCAAAAACCCTCACATACCACATTCACCTTCAACCCTCAAATGCACACAGTCACTGCCTCAACCCATACACACACACACACACACACACACACTGCACTCCCTAACTGCAACCCCCACTTCACCCCTCTTCCTCGCCCCTGGGCGGTGCACAGCTGAAGGTAACAGTGGGTCGCTGGTATTGGTGGTGTGGAGCCGAGCCTTCGCTGCCCATTAATCTGCTGCTAATTAGAATGCTCAATAGACTCCTAAAAGAGATGTTAGCTGCCTAATTATGCTATCAGCCGGCTAGCTCACTATTAAAGGGAATTGATAAGTGGATAGGAAGCAATGAAAACTTGAAGCAGAGAGAGTCTGAGCAGAGCAGGGCTGTAGTTTTCAGGGACATCCTCGTCCGTTTTACAGCCCTGTCCTCTTTCTGCTGTTCAGGGAAAATATAGTTCAGTTATAGATAATTTTTTTAAATGACAGGCATGTCACAGTGCGGTGTTTTAATGGTGAGTGTCAGCTCATGGGCAAAACTGGATTACAGGACAACATGATGCTGGTGAAAAAAAAAGTACAACCACAGTATCTTTCTGCAGGAGAAGAGTAACTTTATGATAGCTCTTAAATAGAGAGTTGCATGTAAACAACAAGCAGACGCAGGTCAGTGGATGTGTATTGGGCATGCATGTTGCCAGACATGTTGTTTACACAAAGGCAGTTTGCACATGCACAGACAAAACATGCATTTGCCAGTTTAATACAGTGAAAATACTTTTCCTTCTTTTTGGTCTTGGATATAGCACAGATGCATGATGGTAGCTATCTGCAGTTTATGTAAGCTATTTTTGCAACAAATTACCATGGATAAAAAGGCTAACACCCGATGTCCCTCACCCCCCACCTCCCACCCCCAAAAGCCTTTTTATAAAAGAACATGCATTTTCAGAATTATAAAGGTGGAGTTTTAGGAGACGTCCTGGTGGTGGCGTAGCACTGCTCCCACAAGTTTGTGTGTGTGTGTGTGTGTGTGTGTGTGTGTGTGTGTGTGTGTGTGTGTGTGTGCGTGTGTGTTCCAAGCAAAAGAAAAAAACACCAAAAAAAAAAAAAGGAAGAAAACCAAGGCCAATCACACAGAATTCACCATAAAAAAAAATGGTTGTTGATACTCAAGGTGTGGTCGGTGGGTAGAGGCCTGGCCACGGCCTTTAACCAGTGTCGTCTGCCATGAAATGTTGTTTTGGTGTCAGTCACAGCCACTGTGACCCCTGCTGCCTCAACACAATACCTCCAGTACCCCCCAGCCCAGTGTGCAGCTCATTCACTGAGCCTCAACGCGCATTCCAACCATTCACTTCCCCTGGAGACTCTCTTTTCCCCTGTCTCTCCCTCTCCCTCTCACCCCGTCACTCGCTCTCTCTTTTGCTCTGTGTCTCTCCTCCTCTGTTTCCATCTCATAGACTGACTGAGAGTAGAGCAGCACACAACTCGGCAGCAAAGATCAGTAGAAGCCAGTACAGTAGACCAAAGCACTTTAAATAGAACAGAGAAAGATGGAAGAGAGCAGACTATGAGGAGAGCAGAGGCATGACACAGACCATGAAATTCTAGTGCGGTAAAACTCTGTCCTTTTATTTTCTCTTTATTTATGAAAGGAATGTTGATTTATGAAACCTTCAGAAATGCAAAAATCATTTGTTTCTTAACTAAAACACCATATACCGAGAAGGACTATTTATTTTTATAATGATAAAACTTATCACTAGTGTAAAGGAAAAAATGCAACAGTGAAATTACTGTCACCCCAATGATTTGACAACAGAGTGAAAGAAGCATTTACTGGATGCATGAGTAAAATTGTTTCATTTGTCTTGGGATATAAATTTTAGTAAGAGAGAGATCCAAGGACAGGAGGTCCAAGTACAATATTAAAAGATATAAATCAATGTTGACCAACTTTCAGAAATCCAAATTTAAGATTTGCAAAGGAAAATTTATAAAGTATATTAAAAAGAAAATTAATTTGAAAATATGTCAAAGCCATGTAGTAGATTTTTGTAAAATCAGTCATTGCAAAGTTTTTTTCACTTTTTTTTTTCTAACAACAAATTAAATTTAAACAAAACTCTATTTATCTTTGTGAATATACACACAATGCCAAAATAAAACTACCTATGCTCCCCATTTGTTCAACATATTCCCAGCAATCATCTGTGGCTACCAGAAAAGAAAAAAAAAAAGTATTTTGCTTGGTTGCAATTCAAAATCTAATGCAATCAATACAAACCACATTTGTAAAGAGGACCATTAAAGCAATTTTCAATGTCCGACAGACAATCAATTTACATGTTTGAAGAATCAAGTGCTGACCTAAACTAAAGTATGTCCAGGGAAGAGCAGGTTACTATTGATTTACCCCCAGATGAGCATGATGTCTTGTATTTTTCTCTGTGGGTTGTGTATAATGTGGACTCAAATTGACAAAATGGCCATTTAGTCAGGGAGGACACTGCTTTCTTTATTATGTTGATTGTGCATTAAACTCAATGAAACATGAATGAAGAGATAAAGTAGACAGTGAGCTAAGGACCAGCAGCATTCACTGTCTCTGTCTAGCAGAATTTAAGAATATTTTTTATCAATTATGTTAAATGGACTGTTGTGTAACTAACATGGAATCAAAATTAAATGTTAAGGTTATGTGTGTTTTTTTTTTGTTTACAAATGTGTTAATTTGCTGGATGTACAGGGAATTTGATTATTCTGAACTGTGTGTTTTAATACTTATGCATGACATAATAATACAATATGCCAAAATTTACAAACTTTATTTCATGTGGGAAACGTTGCAAAGATGAAAACTAAATGCTTCTATCAGCTTCACTATTGGCAGCGTGTGCATCAGTGATTACAGCGGCGGAGGCTTTATGTGAAAAAATAAGATAGTGTTTTATTACTGGAATGCATTTAACAACAGTGATGAACAAAAAATAAAAACCTCAACCCACTGACTGTGTGTACATTTAGAAACACTCTTCTCTCCCTCTTCCACAGAGTCTCTCTCTCCCTCTCTCTTTCTGTGTGTCTCTCTCTCGCTGTTGTTTGGAGATCGATAGAGTCACCTTGGTTAGCTATTTGTAGCCTCACGGTTGGTGGGGTTATATGTGTGTGTGTGTGTGTGTGTGTGTGTGTGTGTGTGTGTGTGTGTGTGAGAGAGAGAGTGCTCCTGTGCGAGGGATGGGGTGGGTTGCATATGTGTGTGTATGTGTGTATGCGACTGTGTGCATGCATGTACAGGAGAAAGAGCACACAGGGTGTGAAGAAAGCCATGGGGATCAGCATTAGCTACAGAGCCCTTTTTGCTCCTCTTTAAACTTGATCAAAGGCAATAGTAGTTGAAGCCTATTAAAGCACGTCCCTCTCAAATGTGCAGGATAAGAACACCACATATTCAGAGGGGGCTCATATTTAAAAGCCACAGCCAATGAAACTGAAATGTATAGTTTTTTGAAAACATTAATGCCTAATAGTAAAAAAAAGTGAAGGCAAAAATAAAGAGGAAAGTTTTCTGAAGGGGTAAAGGGCTGAATTCAAAGCCACACCTTTGAAATCTTGAACGGCTTGATCCACACTTGCTAACTGGTTTATCAAAATCACCACAGCTATTTGCTGTGGTTGTCTGAGCTTATAAAAATACAATTTCAACTTCAGGGAAATGTTTTTGATGGCTTTTCAGTCACATTTTTATATAGTCCACCAGATGCAGGCTGCTTTCTTTTGAGAGTTTATTTTTCCTGGTCTCCACTTCATATTGTTGAAACTTAATCACATTTCCATGTTTTTTCTCTGTTAAAAAAAAAAAAAACCTGAATTCATTTTGTCCAAATATAAAAACTTACACATGATGGTGTGAGAAAATACAGAGACTAAATAAATGAACTCTGCAAATACGTTAATTATTATATTCTGACTTTCTCTCAATAGATAGCACCTTAAATAGATAGATAACACCTTAAATATACATCAAATGCATACCTTATTAAATTATATTGTAATACATGTTTACTGGGAAATGAATAGTATTTACTTACTGCAATAAAAAGCATCCTGAACTCCCATACTCAGCTTCGTCAAGGGTCAAACAGTGTGTAAAGATTGTGAAGTGGTGCGCAGATGAAATAGATACATGTATTATGACTTAAATGACAGATTATGAACGGGCGAGCGGATGTTATGTGGAGAACTAAACAGTGAGTGAAGAGGTGAGGGGAGTTCCTCATGCCATTTATAGCTGGTGTGTCTGGTGCCTGGTTTCTCCGTGCCTCGCACAGTCCTCCAGAGGGATGAATTAGAATAAACATATATAATCAGATAATTAGGCATTCACCACAGATCTCCACACACACGAGCACACACACACACACTCAGTTGCATGCCTCGGGCAGGGGAAGCCAATGAAAGCAGATTAGCAGATGTTTAAAGACAGTAGTGAGCACTGGGGCTTGTGTGTTTATTTTTGTGTAATGACCAATTTGAGGTTTGATTTAGATTTTTTTTTCTTTTTTTTTTTTTTTTAAGAGCTGGAATTTATTTTGAAATTAAATGAGATAAAAAAAAAAAAAAAATGAGGGAGGAAAATGTTTTATTTGGATACAGTTTTTCAACAGAGAAAAAAACTTGAAGGACGGATGAATTTGGCTGATGGGCTTCAAAGCCAGTGGAAGATAAACTACAAATTGTGAATGTCAGCTACTTGTTCATTTTGAGAGAAACTAATCAAGTCAGAGACCATCCTTTCATCAGCAGCAAAAAAAAAAATAAAGTGCGTGATGTTGCCCTTGCTCAACTCACCCTGTCAAATTAATTAGTACCCATCATTAATTTGGTACCAAAACTGGCTGTGACCTGCTAATCCAGCTCCGCATTGGTATCAAATCAGCCGTGTGTACCTGTCAGATAAATTCTCATATCCTGTCCCATTTCTTATTCAGGAAATCTGTCAAAGTTACCTCAGCCTTACCCCTTCTCCCCACAATGAAAACAATCAAGCAGGAAGGATTTGCGTTTGACAGTTATGACAAAGCAGAGGGGGGCTTTTTCGGTTTTCAAAGTGGAATGACTGCACCCCCTAAAGGTCTGAGGAGGAATTTCACACACAGCCTCCCTTCACCTCCAACGCCCCCCTCCCCCCCCTCCTCCCTCCCTCCCTCCACCCGTCCAAGACAGAGGGGTGTTCGTGCCACCAACATCATCCTCTCCTCTCCACCAGCCTGCTCTCGTCTGCCGGGGTGCTTATGATCCATTTTCCCCCAGATATGAGAAAGTTGCTCGCTCAGAGGAAGAAAGCAGTCAATCAATGCTACTGAAATAGCCCCACTCCATTAGCAGGCGGTAACAGGAGCTGTGCCCTTGCTTAGGGGACTTTGGCTCAGGCGGCTCCAGTCCCCTAGTCTCTCTCTCTCTCTCTCTCCTGTCTTTGACTTACTGACTCTCTCCCTCTGCCCGTCTCTCCCCACCCTCCCAAACTAAAACCAGATCCAGATAGTTTTACAGATATTATGGCATATCTTCCAACGGTTCTCTCATTTCCTCCTCTTTATTTCCTCTTACCTCAACACTCGCCGCGACAGTGCACCTTGTGTCATTTTAAAAGCCTGTTTGCGCCCGTCTAAACATCCTTGTCTTTGTCTTGCCAAGTCAGCCAGGCATTCGGTCAGTAAGCCAGTGCCCTGTTTGCCTGCCTGGCCCTGCTGCCTGTCTCTAAAGACCTCTAATTGTATTAAAAGTACTCCCCTCTGCAGGCCCTTACACCCTGATCTTTGTGTCACCGAAAGCCGATACCTCAAAGCTCCTTTTGTTTTATAAGGGGAAAATTGTTTGGGAGTGGACCCCGGGATCTCCACCTGGCGTGCATGCCTCTCTCAACTGCAGATTATTACAAGGAACATCTGCTCGGGGGTCACCAGCAGTGTCAGTTGGCATAGAAAGATAGGCAGGGTGGATCATCTTCACTTAAGCCCTGCACCCTCCCCCGTTTGAAGTGTACAGGACGAATGGTTTCATTCTGAGGAGCAAGCAAAAAAGAGAAAGTTTGAATATGTTAGAAAAAGTCATACAGGATGAGCTGAATTATTTGGGTAAGGGTTAGGGTTTAGGGGTGGATTAGGGTTAATCCTCTAATGTGGACTTGTAGCAAGAGTGAAGGACACACAACATCCAGTGGAATATAAGAAACAATTAGGTATCATTGAAGCTTCATAAACTCTACTACCCTGCTGTGTTAGAGATTGTGACATTTTTATTTTATTTCCTTTTTTATGCCACTGTATTTTCAAACAAAACTAATAGAGAGCAACAAAGCCGCATTAATCTCAAAAATACACACACTCCCTGACATCTACCGGTCTCAAATCCAATGCTGCCTTTCCTCAGGCACATACACCCCACCCAAACCCCCGTCTTCCGCAGCACCCACCCCCACCCCGCCTGTCCTGTCCTAACCCAAACTCAGCTGGGCGGCACGGGGATCGTAGCTGTGTGTAACGCTGTGTCAGGTGCTATTAGAGGCTGTTAGGTGGCAGCCTCCATCACTCTCTGCCTCTCCGTGTCCACTCCAGGGGTGAGGCAGTGCAATTGCCTTACATACACGTGCACCACAGTGCAGTGACAGGAAGGCCTGATTGGCAGTGACACGACCATGTTGCGGAGGGATGGTACAGGAAGAGAGAGAGAGAGCGAGAGAGAGGGGGGACCCAGGTGGTGTCGGAGCAGCTCCACAGGGTGTTATTCTATCTATCCAGCAGGACCTCAAGAGCTGATGGGAGATTCTGTGTGCGCGTGTGTGTGTTGTGTGTGTGTGTGTGTGTGTGTGTGTGTGTGTGGGTGTGGGTGTGTGTGTGTGTGTGTGTGTGTGTGTGTGAGTGTGTGTGTGTGTGTACGCGTGCGTGTATGTCCCAGGTGTTAGCATGGCCACTTCCCCAGGTGCTCTGTTGGGACATATTACATATACTGTACACTGACAGAGATGGCCCTGAATGAGACTGGATGGACTGGTCGGGGGAAAAGGTGGTGTAAAACATGTGACAGAGTGAAGGATGTACTCTGCTCAAAGTAGAAATCTCCAGACAGCTTGTAGATAATAAATTATTGTGTTACAATGGCTATTACTGTGAATTTAGGACTGAATATGTTCATCTTACATTTGAAAACCGTAAGGGAATATAGTCAACATTGATATGTGGAGTGTGGTGTATTAATATTATTAATTTCATCTCTAATCTATAAAACAAATATATAAATAAGGTGCAAAAATAGGTTTTCTGGTAGCTCATTAGCCTAAAGAAAAATACCATATTCACTCATTATATTCTTAATATATTATAAGCAGAAACTCTCAGAACTTACTATTGTTCTTTGCATTTAGCTGCTAACTGCTGTACTGCCGGAGCGTGCTACGGTAGAATAAACAGCCATCTGCATGACAGAAACCAGCACTCCCTGCTTTGTGATGAAGAGAAATGAAAGGTTCAAGAGAGGAGTGAGCATTAGGCCCCCCTGTGGGGCTGCCCTTGTCTTGCCTGATCCAGTGTGTTGAAAAGTGACGGCAGCTCTCTGGCAAGATGTCTCTCGTTTGTTTCAGCTGTTGCTCGGCTTTCTTATTTCTTCCATCTGCTCCGCGTCTCCACCTTAAACTTCCTGCGATATTATTAAACAAATGTGGACATTGATTTCCTGGGTCATTTGATACCGTCGTATCACGGATCATAAATGACCTCCTGTGTATTAGCATTCACCCTTTTGATTATTTAATTGCCCAAAATGCTACTTTTAATTAAAGGCAGTAAAGGTCCACTGAAACTGAATCATCTATGTCATGAATATTTGCGAGCCATAATTCAGTCTTCGGCAATAACGAGGAGGCCATATTCCAGATTAACTCAGGGCTGAAATGCTCCCACTGGTGTAAGTTCTTTGACTTTAATTCCTCCTCAAACTACATATAATGTTGATAGAGGGAGTACAGCACAGCAGACTGTGTAAAGATTTAAGTATTCCACATTGTAAGTAACTACAAATATTATTTCAACCCCAGATTTTTACAGTCATGACGGTGTTTGGGGGAAAAAACAACAACAACAAACTTGTAAGTTATTAATGTGTTATTTGAATGTTTAGTGCAGGAAATGTTTACACTACAATAGAAAATTACATCAATTGCCACTATGTCTGGCCACTTCACATTATAGATCATTGTTCCATATCTTTGTCTTTTTTCTTTCCCCAAACTGCACTCTGATCACATAAAAATTCTCCAGAAATAGCACTGCTTCACCAGTACGTGCACTCGCTTCCGTGGACATTGTGTATTGTACTGCATGTTTCTCAGGTCACCAACAAACAGGATCCATCACACAATAATACCTATACAAGTAATTGCCTTTCTTCAGGCTATGAGGCCCCGAGGTCCTCTTGTCCACCAAAAGCTTTGCTCATAAACTCCTGATTCTAAAATTTGATATTGTGGAGGCCCCGCTATTGTTGCTCGTACCAAAGCCTGGCTGATACTGTGTTAGTGGCGGGACTAAATCTCATGTTCCTCGCATTGTATCTCATAACTCAGTTAGCTTTTCAAAAACACAAGTTGTTTTCAGAACGCTCAAAGGGAAATGACTCATGTATCAATTTTGACAAGGGAAAAGCTCAAATGATCAAATTATGACATGAACAACTTGTGAATCATTTTTTACAAATACACAACAGTTTTTTTATACTACTGTATTTCTACCACTATTAACCTCTCACCCAGTAACATTTCGTTCATCTGCCTCAACTTATCAACAAAAACAAAAATGCTTTGGGCTATTAACAACCACTTTGCTGCCCCCACTTATCCCTGGTGCAAAAAAAAAAAATGTCCAAACCACAAAGAAGGAACTCCAACAAACAATAAAGACAATTTAACAGTAATGTTCAGTGTAATTTTTAGAATCAGACAGTGCGGTTTGTCATTTCTTATTTGATTGAGTCTCAGTAAACAACATTACGACCTTTGCTTATGTTGGTTTGTTGCCTTTGGCTATCTGCCAAATGCAGCCCAACAAATCAGGCCTTATTTCGTAAATGCATTTGCCCAGTCTATTGCATCGGACAGAGGAAGATCAGATTTATTCAGGTATATGTGTACCGCTCACCCGCTACAAACAGTCACACAATATCAGTTATGTTATCACTAACATACACTACTTGTCACAGTACATGATTTTGTCCCAGAATTGTAGACATTTCTTCCTTTCACTTTCAAACCATGTTGATACCAATCAAAGCATGTTGACTTCGAATAGGCAAGCTAATAATTAGGCATATTTCCTCTTATATAGGCTATATAGCGCAATATAAGCCACTGACCCTTACACCTAGTAGGAAGTGTGTTTACATGGCTGGTCCTCTTTGAAAGGGACACATCTTATTAGCGTTTGTTTGTCCCTTGCCTTGGAAATCCCAGCAAATGACAAGGGAGTTCATTTTCAAACATCTTTGAGCTGAACATGAAAGAACTCTCTGGTAATTAGTATATAGTGATTAATGATTGTCAGTATCATAGCTTCCTCTGCCTTAATCAAACAAACACACAGACAAAAATATACCCTGTGTATATCCAGAGTGCTGTTCCCACTTGGGCATGGTTTTGTAGATTCTGAAATTTGTATGTGGATGGAATCCTAAAGCACAACGAGGTTTTGCTAAATTAATGAGTACATGGTGCATATTTACCCTTGATCTAAAGCAGGAAAGTGTGATAGTGAAGCCACATGCTCTCCTCACAGCCACATGTGACTAGATCTGGAATCATACAAAGGAATGCTGTGTTTGGTCAAACTGTATCAATGAAAATAGCAAATGAAATAAAGCTTACAGTACGCTGCTGTGATTCAGTGAATGTTTATTTTTCATACAAATTAAAATTGTCATTAACAATGTTATCTGCCTAGTGGCGCCTTGGTAGTTTAGACATATTTTTCAAAGACTTTCAATCAAGCCGCACGAGGCAAATAAGAACAGGTAAACAGATCCATGCTAGCCAAATAGAATAGGCACTCACAAACACACACAATGCATGAGCACAAAAATCATTGCTAATTATTTCAAGCAACACACTGATCAATCCTTCATAACATAACATCATTCCCCATGTAGGTTCTCGGCTACAATCTGATTCTGGTAATGTTTTTAAGGCTCTCATGCCTTTAGATTTTCTATCAGATTTATGGATTTTGCTGCAGTGAAAAAGAATAGGAGACCAGTTCTGTTCTAAAGGAGTTTATCATAGCCCATCTGATTAGATTGACAAAATATTCAATAAAACGCTTGTTAAAAGTAATCTAATAAGAAGCCATGCAATGTTACCCAAGGATCCAAACTAGGCTTATTGTTGAGTCTGCATACTGTGTATCAGTCGCTGTTGGACTTAATTTTATTTGAATCAGACATAGCTTTAAATTCCAAAAAGGAAACTGAATCCATTCCTTCCTTTACATTTTCATGAGATTTTCAAGACAAGAGCAGCAAGGGGTATTAACACCTCTTGAAAATGTGCACTTCGGCACATTTATGAACCCTGGAGCTTCCCCCAGCCCGGATTTCTCTGAGGTGAAAGGTTCCAAATCCCTCTTTAGATGGGTTGATCTTCTCAGACCCATTATGCCCCTTCACTGTGACAGACTGGAAGCTGAGAGGCAGTTCGGGGCAGAACACAGATAAAGGAGGAATTAAAGATGAAAACCGAACTCAACTTCAGCATTTGTATAACTTACTCTATCTTACACCTGAGCATTAGAACAATTCAGTTTGTATTCCCTCCTTAATGCCTTGTTTCCCATCACCCTTCAAACTGTTGGACTAAAGCCCATCACTAAGATGTCAGCAAATCATTCTGGGACTGTAGACAAAAAAGTTTTTGTAAAACTGGAGAACAGAACAATTCTTTATTGGAATAATCCCTCTGGAGGCTGATTCAGATACTGTTTTATAGTTCCTCCCTTATTAAATAAACAGCAAAAGTGATCATTTTTGGATGAATTTTGAGACGAGACTGTGATGCATTGTCACTTATTGCGTGAAGAAATTATATTTACATATTTTTGGTTGATTAGACCTCTGAAATGAGGGTGGGAAAAAGATCCAGGGGTTTTAGAAACACCCAAAACACGCAGTGTTGTTGTATTAAGTTGAAACCAAAACCGTGCTCACTGCTCCCAGTGGTGATGTTTTCATGGTATAATATGAAACCATCAGAGTTTGGTGAAAGATAAAACACAAAAGCATCTACTCATGGAGAGGCACTTTAGATGACATTGACCAAAAGGTAAATGATGCTTTATTTTCTGTTCTCATTGGATTACGGCAGCACTGCCCAGTCCACTTTTCTAATAGGACAAAGAGTGTATTTCATGACAGTAAGCTGACTGAGCTGAGGGCAACAACTAAGTCCCCAAAGAAAAAGCTGAGATTGACTGCTGGGAAACCTGGGACACAACTCATCCCCTGAAGCAGTTGATCACAACACAAATGACAAATAATTGACTGGATGATGGATGATGAGATTAGATTTATGGGTTTAAACAAGGTCAAACATCTCACTCCCACCTGCTAAACCACAACACTGCTCCAAACGATGGAATCAGAATTATGGTTATGTGCATGATAATTCTCCCATCACGGCCTTGGGAAGGTTGTTAAGGACTTGTGTGATATCCAATAGGTGTTGGGTTTAACAGCTGAGCCTACTGGGTCAAAACACAAGGTCAGAGGAACAAAGAGAGAGAGATCCATTTACTGCTACTGGGGTTGGCGCAAAGGAAGTGGTTAGATGTTGGTCAGTTTCATGACTGTGTTGCCAAAAGATGAGCCCAAACCGCTGAAACTAACTTTAAAGTGACAAATTCATTGGGTTCCTGAAATCTACACATCAAATTACAGACAATTCCCCTGATAAATTGGAAGATAAAATGACAAATGAAAGTAAAGCTGTCGTTTTTTGCTTCATAAAAAGAGGTCTTGAAACTTGAAAGTGTGAAACAGCACTGCAGTACTGGCTCCTATTTAGTATTATTCTCCAGTCTTCTACCATGTTGCAGTTAATGATCTAGAAAACACTGTCAGTTTTTACTATAAAACACTAACATTTGAAGCAAAAATCCTTCAGCGGCACAGTATGACCTTATGCACAGCTCCTACTACACACTGTGAGTAATTTATGATTACAAGTGTGAGGTCTGCTCATGGGTTCTCCATGATTTTGCATTTCAAAATGTGAACGGATATCTCCATTTCATTTATTTATAAAGGCAATTTTCACTGCTGATATAAAACCTTCACTTAAAATGTGCAGTGTTTACCGTAAATCCTCTTTTTCTGATTAGATCAATCATCTGGTCATGAACTCTACACTTGAGTCCCATAATGAAGGCCAACCTCTCTTATATGGGGTATTTTTTCCAAGACAAAATGGAGCTTGCAATGCTGTTTACTTTTCCGTTAACTCATGAAGAATACATTACCCACTTTAGAGGTTTCCAAGTTCACTACCGGTGTGAAAAAAAGCAGAAGTTTACTATTTATAGAAGGTAAGTGGTTAACTTTTATATGCACTTTGGTAGTTTTTGCGCAGTTCGTCTCCTTCATCCTCCATGGCTCGAGGACAAAGGAGCTGTTAACTGCTGAGAGCCAATAAAAGTGTTATTGCTGCCATCTTTAACATGCTGTGAATGAGGCGAGCCTTAAACAAACTACAGACTGCAGCGGAAGAATGATTAACTCTTGTATTTATAATGCTCACTGTGTAAGGCAGCCAACCATATTTTCCCAAATGGTTGAACTTTATTTATAAGACATAAATTTCCTAAATCCTTGCCAATATATCCACTGTCAGCCACAGGATGAGATATATAAATGTGTTCTTTTCTTTTCTAGAATAACTGGTTTCATGTGAAACATTACTTTAGAAGTAGAATTAAATGATGAATCATTTTGATTATTAAGAAAATAAAGCCCTGAAGCCATACTTAGAAGAACACCATTTTTGCAGATGTTGTGTGTAAATGCAGAGGTTCTCGGATCTCAACAAACTGCCAAAAACCTAGATTCGCTTGTAATTACAGGTGTAAATAAGTCCCAGATTTAATGGCCAGACTGAAAACTAGCAGGGTGTTGGATACTAAGATCTGTGGCTTAGAACCAGTGGATTAATGAGCCAATACTCTTCATACATACAAACATCCATACAAACTATTTTATAGCATTGTTTTTTTTTTTTATTCAATTGAGCTAACTGTAACCATGCTCATTTTTACAGTTAAAGTGACAAACATTTATTATCTGATATTATACATTTCCACAAAATATCACATTAAATAAAATTTCTGTATTGCTTGAACTGGCAAAATAATTGCAATTTATCTAACAGAGTTACAGTAATCTTTCCATATGGTTTCCTATATGTTATGTTTATGGGTAGCGAGTGAGTGAATACTTTGCTGTAGACAGGTCATTACTTAAGCAGTCAATGCACACACTTTGCTTTTTGAAAATAATTTATCTAAGACCAAAATAAATCAATGCATATTTAGAGAACATATGTTACTAGATTTGGACAAGCTGCAAAGCCCAGCTCCATTAATAAATTGAAAATGTGAGGATTCATTACCGTATGGATCTCGAGCGCATATCCATGCAAATGACAAAGAAATGCAAATGCATGGGCATCATCAAGCAGAGTGCTCAAAATAGATTGCCACAAGGTAATCTCAGGGCCCACCACAAACATTTCCACTAGACTATGCGGGTCTATCAATTCAAAAATCATAATGTCCAGTATCTTAAACGTTGGCATACATTATGTCAGGGAATATCTATTTGATTTAGTTGTTGATCTAGAGCTAGAGACGTAAGGAATACCCGTTGTCTCTGACAAATGGCATTTTAACCTCTAAGTGAACATCTGAAATTGCTCTTCTTAATTGCCCTTTAAGACTGCAGCACCAATTATTAATCAATGGGTGTCAAGGGAGCCAGGACCTCCCTGTATTTAAAACAATAAATTGCTGAATTATATTCATATTTATTCTAAGTAGGTCTTCATTGTAATTGGCATGTTATTAGGCTGAGGGCTTTTAGTCTGTATCAAAGTAATTCAATTAAAAAAGTGAAATATAGATCTGTCTGGGATAAACAAACAAGCCAGCTGTAATATGACAGAAATGCAGTGAACGGTCTGGTTAAGTAGCTCATTATTTTTGCCCTTCCTTGAGGAAAATAGCTGCTTCAGGAGTATAGGGCCCGTTTCCATTGTAGCAGCCGGGGACTATGGAAGCACCTCATCAATCCACTTATCCCTGTTCCGTTGGTTGGATAATCTGAGTGTCTGACACTAATGGTGAGGTTGCCTCACGACTGAGAAAATATACAGAGGAGCCAGCTGAACCCCCTCCTCAGTTCTCTTCCTCTCTAGTCTTTAGACACACTCTCTTTCCCTCCCTCGAACACACATACACATACAGACAAACATGTAGCGCATTCTCCATCTCTCTCTCTCTCTCTCTCTCTCTCTCTCTTTTCCAATGTTCAGTCAAGAGGGTAATCCTAAGCTCCTTTACTTATCTAAGGGAGGAATTTCCAGCATTAGTCATGATAAGACACAGGTCCTCACTGATAAAGCGAAGGAAAAGCTCTCCAAAGCTAACTAAGGAGGAGATACTTATGGAATGCAGTATCTGCGAGAAACCTGCTGGATTCATACAAAAGACTATTGTCTTAATTACTTTAAGGGCTGCCATAAACTAATTGTTAGCCAGTTTTCACTCAACAAAATCATCAGCGTGCTGGTTCAAATATATCTGCTCACTAATACGACAGCGTTTGAACAATTTCACTCAATTTTTTAAATCCCATAATGCCAAAAAAAAAAAAAGTGTGCCTTGCCTGTAGTCAGTTCTATATAATACATCATGTCCTAAAGTAAAACATCATCACAGATCTGTTCCTAAGCCAGCGTTAAGTAATGGAAGAGAATATTTAGCTTGCTTTCCAACTCAGCTGTGCAATTTCTACTAACACGGACAACTCAGACATCATGATTCAAACTTATTAGGCAGAGATGAGCCCCCTGTCTGCTGAAACAGTGGCATTTACTTTGGTACGAAATTGCAATACATTATGTTTTGCAACACATTGTTGGAGGGGTTTACGGGTCAAAGTGATTTACACCTATGGAGAGAGTTTGGCTCATGTGAGGGTGGAGCAGAGCTACGGGAGGAGGGGTTGTGGGATGTAAAGATTTATCATTTCTATGAACTTTTTACAAGTGTCATGCCTTATCCAGAAACAACAACACAGGTATTTAACCTGTTCCTTGTCAAGCCTTGCCTGGAAAACCTCCACTCTTCTTCGGGGAGTAGGTAGACATTTGTTTATTTTCAACTTTGGCTAATTGACCAAACTATCTTTACGATTTTCCAGTTGCAGGACTATAAGTATGTGACTGAAATGAACATTCTAACTTACAGAAACAGCATCTGACGGATGGCGCGGGTTCAAATGAAGGTTAGGGCCTACGAGCGTGGAGAAACTAAAACAGTGGGCCTAGATGGCCCCCCTCTGCACCCTGAATCCTGCCTTAAAGAAAGCAGCTCTGTCACATTAATCTTGGAGGCAAACTTGCAAAGCAATTTGTTGAAGGTCAGCAGAATATGTGATAAAAGTGTAGTCTTGTTAAGCATCCATCACGGGCTGATTCGGATTTTGAGCAAAGATGTAGTGACAAAAATACACAATGGGTTCAGGGTAATGGGTTTAGGCAGGGATATTGGTTTGGGTAATACAGTTAATAGGTCCTTGGATCTGGGGGCTCTTTTAGGCAGATATGAGAAGCATCACCGGCTGTCATATTCTCCGATGAGAGTATGCATTAGAGCAAACTCTATTTAGTAAAAGACAATTCAATTAGGGACTATTCAGAGACCCCAGATTATTTCCCTACGGGCATTGGCTCGGTCGAGGCAATATTCAGATTTCATTGTGTTTTCAAAGTGGAGAAATGTCAACGGCTGGCTCCTGCAGTGGTCGGGGGGCCTGTATGGACATTTATATTTCAACGGTCAAACAAATGAAGACAGAATTTTCTCAATACAGCCCTAATGTACAGTAGCAATATTTTATGGATTGAGTGGCTGCATTTATCTTATGACACCGAGGCTTTATGGCTTGGTTTGTGTTTATCTATATGATAGAGAGTCCTCCATTCTAATAAATTCTCCTTTACGAATAAAAAAACACTATGGTAGCTAAAAATGTGAAGAGGTTAATTTTACATATATGTTCTGTGTATCAAATGAAACGTCATTAGCATAATAAAGCAATGCTGATATACAGCACATATTTGTTATTATTATTGTAGTTTAAAATTTGGCAAATCACCACCTGAGTAGGTTCCCATCAATATCTGCGAAAATGAGAAGTGAACATTCAACAACTGATCTATTTCCATGTATACAATTTACATTCTAAAAATTTACACCACATGACAAGTTTGGGATATTGTGTAAATCAAACACATATGCTGCACATATCATGTGTGTGACCATATAGTAAGTGATATATCTTCCATCACGGAGCATGAAAGTATATTTCTATGTCATACACACATGTTGCACATATCGTGTATGTCAGTGCTTTAACATTCTACTATGTCAGTACATTAAGGCATATGTCTACATTGTACACACATATGTTACACATATCATCGGACGTCGAGACTACACCTGTCTCTACATGAAACTGGAGACCCGCGTCTGCATCCAGGGGCTATGCAGCGCAGTGACAATGCAACTGGGTCACAGATAGTCATAAATCCAACCTCCTAAGGATATTACACAAGAAACTGAGATGCCAGCAAATCAATTCACAGTTTGGTAGTGGGCTCATAAAGCATCTTTACTAGCTCATCTAAATCCAATCAGCATGATTCCTATGTAAACAAATACATACGGTATTTCATGCGAGGAGACTTCCTGGAGATGACATCGCAACAGGGATGTGTCTCATAAACAAGCAGGCAATTGTTTAACTTTAACAAATGTTAATCTAATCATTTCATTGTGTTCTGTGACCCTGGTTTGCAAGTCTGCTGTTTTGACAGTTGCTAACTTTATTTTGACCAAATACTGACAGATCTGGGGGAGCAGCGGAGACCCGACAACTTCTTGGAAAACATAAAACTTCACAGTGTCGGTGCAATTAATGACGCGCTTGAAGAGTTCTTCCTTGAGCGAGGAAAGGGCAGACAATTTTACCAGTGGAAAGAAAGCAAGAGAGATGTCTCAGTAGATTAATTCGTCGTAGTCGCAATGGTGTTATTACCGGGAACAGCTCCAGGATTTCTATTTCACCATGAGACTGCGTTGATAAAGTGCTCAGAGCCCGGGACATGAATCTACCCGTGCAACACAAGTTGGGGTGGATTTTAACTGTGTACATTAGATATCTCCTCTGCAGACATATTGAATGACGAAAGACATGACATGATAGTGGCAGGCTACTAAGATTTATTCTGAAATCTAACCATATCACATAACTGCTTTGAGAACAGTAAACTTAGTTCCTGACTCCAACTGACATTCACATTTAATCCACCACTGAATCATGTCCTTCCTGCAGCTCTGTCTCATATACACCACAAAAATGCAATGAATGCATTTTGACACCAGGTCAAATAACATTCAATTTTTTTTTTTGATTACTATACACATGCAAGCTTAATCATTGTTAGCACACTGGTGACCGTCTGTCTGTGAGGTGTATGATGCTGAAATATGCTGGCACTTCTATTCTTCAAATCTCAATGACAGAAGGGACCTTGGTAACGAAGAGCAAATGTCCGTATTCGCATGTAGAACAAAGGAGCTTGATATCAGCACAATGCTTAGGCCAGTATTTCCGCCGCCGCTCGTCTCAGCGGGGTTAGCATTTTGCCTCCGACTGATTGGCCCGGTCACTGCCCTTCTCACCGACTGTGTGGACATTAACTTGTCAGAAGAAAAAGAGAACAACTTTGACAATGTCCTTTCTTTTTCCACTTGCCACACAGATCTTTGCTTGGCTCTGGTAAAGTTTGACTGAACCTTTTGTCTGGGGGAGTTGGAGAGAGGGAGACAGAGAGAGAGAGAGAGAGAGAGAGAGAGAGAGAGAGAAAGGAGAGAAGAAGGGGGGAAAGGGGACACAACAGCGACCATATGTTCAATGTGACCCTCATTATTCTCAATTAGGGCAGCCATCCATGGAATGGTCTTGCTGATAACAGCCCATAACACCTTCAGTGGAATGGAGCACAATCTTCCAGTGACACGATGGACGAGCAGGGCGGGAAGCGGATGCGTGCATGTCTACATATATATGTGTGTGTCGGTGAGTTTGCGTAAGTATGCACAAACACCTGTAAACTTACAAGTCTCTGCGTGCATGCATACACTCGTTGTGTATGAATATGTGCATGATACATACATGTCAGTGTGTGTGTGTGTGGGGGCGCGTGTGCATGCTTGAGGGACCTGTGGCGAAGTGGGGCGGGTGGGCAAGCAGGCGGGCTTTGCCAGCTTCTGCAAGGCTTACAGGGGGTGTGCAGGGCCACAGCCCAGGTCCCCAGGACGTCTGGATGGATGAGTTGATGGAGAGTAATGGGGTCACATTGAGCATATGATGTAAGGGCTAACCTTATGCCTAACCGTTAATGACATTATGAATCTGGCAGCGTTATTTTTCTTTCCCACTTAACGTATATAACAAGAACAATATTTTGACTGGGGTGGGTGGAGGATAGTCTCTTTGTTCCTCCTCTCTAACACTCTGTCGTTCTCCTTGTAGTCATCATTAGTGCTATGCTGAGCTGAAGGTGACCCACGCAAGAACAAATGAGTGAAGTCAGTATGAAGTTAGTGAGTTTTTGTAGATTCCTCTCTTTTCAGTCTGTAAATCAAAAACAATTGATGAATTTGTCAAAGTGCATAACTTACATATTTATTCATAACCCAAAGTGCATGTATTTGCAATAAATTCTCATGAAACTGCATCTTATCAATAACGTGAATGTCCTTTTTAGTTTACACTCAAAGTAAATGAACTTTCTTGCTGAAGTAAATGAATGAGGCACATACGAGTCATTTGTGACTATTTCCCCCTGGCCTGCTTCCCAACCTCTTACTGTAACCCAAGCAAGCAGTGACATCACCCTCATTCCTTCTTCCTCTGAATTCAAAATGGCCCAGGTGATTAAGTTCCCTATAAAGAGATGGGAGTCAGTGCAAGGCCGCGACATTGAGCAGGCTCATTGATTAAAACCAAACGAGAGCCCTCAGCGCACTGCAGCGGCGGCAGCACTACTCACAGTAACTGGTACACATCACTCGTCTTTGATCTTGTCCTCCTTTGACTATTGTCTCCATCAGACCGCTTCTATGTGGCAGCTGCTTTCCAAACACAGCATTCCTCAGCAACAATGACAAAAAAAAGCTAAAGTGTCATGGCTGGTAATTTTATATGATAGGACTGAAGATTTGTATCAATTCTCTGAAGCCCTGTTTCATCTTTAGTTCATGATATATTATACAAAATATACTGTAGGTCATTTTTATCCTGTTTTTACTAACCAACAATCAACACAGATTTTTGATATTTTTCAGCAACGAAATATGCAAACTACACGCACGGTCTGTGGTCAAAAAAACAATCTCATAAAGAGGTGATGATATAGGTGGTCCAGAACATTAAATTTGTTTCCTAACTGTTATTTCTATAGTCCAAGTGAAGTCAAGACTAAAAATTAAAAATAAATAGCTTGACCACCTACGGAGCCTTTGAGAAGATGCAGTGCTCGCTGCATGTTACATATCACTGGATGAGTCCCAAGATGTAGTAAAACAAGCACAATGTCATGAAAAGCAAACACACGATGAGTTAATTATGCAGCTGGGTGGGGTCGCGCTGACCTCGGTTCACTCTGCGCTCTCCTACTTTGAAGTTCCCATAGGTCGTTGGGGTTTTGCTAATTTTACTATTACCTAAGTATGAAATAAACCTCAACACATTGTTTCAGTTGAGTTGCCTAACCTTAACCAAAGTTATTTATGATCTGATTGTTACCATAATCAAAACCCCCAGCCATAGCCACAGCTGTGCAGTTAAAGTTGTGTTACTGAAGTCCGCTGAGCACGACTGTTTCAAATCTTTTCATGTGACAGACTGGAGAAAACAGTATTTATTAGTATTGTCACATAATCCAAATCTCAGTGGAGAAACATAATCAGTGTAAGAGCTTGTGTTGATTTCCCAGAATTCCATGAGTCTGTATTGCACTGGATTATATATAGGCACTGCAAAATGAAATGAAAACACCATACACACAACCACAATCAAGCCACAACCTCCTCCTCCTCCTCCTGTGTACACCTAAAACAGAACAAGCCCATACAAGTTTGAAATTGATGAGTGCGCCAGTACAAGTTCATGACTTTGACCTCCAGGGTATTTGATCCCATGACACAGAGTTTATTTTTCTAAAGCTACAGCTTGATATTCCAGCACTTAATTTAAGAGTGCAGTTAAATCACAGAAGCCATAATATGTCAGGCGATCCCACGACTGGGGGTAAAAAGAGAGTGAAAACGGGGAGGGGGTGGGAGGGAAAACAGTAAGTAATGAAAAAGCTATGATTGCTTTTCTGTCCCTCCAAATGACAGTTAGCACCTCAATGACCTGCTCGGGGCAGGGCCATCTAGAAATGACACGCTAAGGCACAACGTCATCTAACAGGGTAGTTACAAAAATCAATACAAAACCCATTTCAAAGATGCTCGCCGAGCGTGTGTGTGTGGGTGAGACTGTGTGTGTGAGACAGAGAGGGAGAGAGAGAAGGACCTGCTGTTATGTTCATTTATTGAGTAGGCCTGAGGGGCAGAAAACAAACTTTTCTGATATACACATTACCTCGCAAGCAAAGGAATTCTGAAGGCTAAGCAATAACTGCATTCCCAGTCTATTACTTAAGTCATGAAGAGCCCCTCCACAGAAGGGGGTCTTTCATTGCATGTCAAGTATGGCTTAATTCTAAACTCGCTGCCCGCAGCCCTTTTCATTGTCACACTTTTAACTAAACTAGGTATTGGCCACTAGAAGAAGAATGGCTCTTTGTCCGCTGGGGAATCGATATGCAGTCTTACTGACATGCACAGAGAACACATGTAAACCAGCCGGCCCGGCCGTACGACTATCTTGTCTTGTTGGGATACTGGCAAACATCACCATATATTATCCCCTTTGATTTGTTGTCAATACCCAATCACGGCGAAGAGGTGCAGGTCTAGCGGAGCACAAAGACACTAAGGAGTGTAAAACAGACAAATGGGCAGGAGGGACATCAATCCGAAGGGCACGTCAGCCTGGCCCCTGATGAAATAGGGCGCTGTGTCGACGGCTGAAATTTATAGACAGTAACATGTGAAAGTGCTCACTCCTCACAGCCCCGGGAGAGGTCAATAGCCTGATGCTTCAGTCCAAATGGGGTTCTCATTAAGCCAGCTCATTCAGTGAGTTTTCTTTTTTTCTTTTGCACAACAGGAAAGAATACAAGGATAACTGGTTTGTTTGTTGTTTCAAAGCAAATTACCTTTGCTGGCCTCCCTCTTACAAAAGCTTTATGTCTAATAGGAATTGATGCACATGCCTTGAAACACTTTGTTTCATGCTCCCTTTCCTTTTTTTTATGTGCTTTCCTTTTAATTATGCTGTCTGCACTGTGCCATCTGCATTATACCTTACTATATATCTTTTTAGGAACATGTCAGATATCATCAGAGCATTTGGACTGTGTGAAAACCAAGCTAAAAAAAAAAAAAAAAACCATGGGACTCATTTGCTACACTTGAAAGACTCTTGGTTCAGCTCCGCATGGAAATCCCACTTGTCTAAAATTTGGAAGAGACACACACTGCTGCAGGTGATTGAGAGGTAGGATTTGGGGTTAGCAGGGTGCTGGATTCAACAAGGATATTCTTTTGGAAACACACTCAAATAGAGCTTTTACTTTGTGTCAGCTACATTTCCTGTGAGAAGTAACGGTGCTCCAGAGAACCGATCAGTGTTTCAGCAGTACCTGTGTTGTGCTATATGTGGTTCCAGTAAATTACATACAATATGAAAGGGCTTGGCTTTCACTGATGGACCTCAAACAATCTAAGAGAAAACACTGGTACATCGTCCAGTCGCATACACACACTCACACATACACACATGTATGCACACAGAAAATAAATTTAATGTTGTCACTTCCTTCAAAGCCGTCAATGTCAAGAGAGACCACTGGCAATTCAAAGTAATCGGGAAGCAACGTAACAAAAATAAATTTGGGGCTTGACACGCTGTTGGAAAAGAATGGCAATCAGCAAATTTAATGCATTTCTGATGTATATTTAAGGCTCTGACACTAGGCCACAGATGTACATGTGTTGGGTTTCTATTTTGCAAAAGATATGGTTGGTGATAACCTATTATGGGACATCGTCAGCTTCCCCACTGCCTCGGCCTCGGATAGGAAAAATTCCATCACTTGCTCTATCCAGGAGATGTAATATCGAAACAAATTATGGCTGGAATTGAAAAGTCACAAGCTTATTCCGTCTTGATCAAACCACTGCCAAGAGGCTAAGTGCAGAAGTGGAGATACCTCCAAAATGCTTTTTATTGCATTATCATCATTGACATCTACGACACTCCCAGTTCACAGCTTTAGTAGTGGATATAAATATATATTTTTTAAGCTGTAATGCAACACAGGACCCCAAAAAAATGGCAATAGCCTCTAAAAAAAATCACCTGCAATTAGTTTGTTGTTTTAACAAGGAGTTTCCATTTATTTTAAATTTCTTGTGGTGTATGATAAGTAGGATTTAATGTTACAGTTTAACCATAGTCTATAGTAGGTTTACATTCATACTATGAAATACACATACACCAAATACAAAGACTGAGGGATTCTAATCAGTGAAACTGTACCTACTACCTCTGCTATCAGTCAGTGTTAAGATGTTTGAAGTCAAACCCAACAAGAAAACAAGCCATTAATGTGACCCCTCTGCACAGACAAATGTTATTTGGTGGGACATCGTTTGTAAGATGTAATGATCACATCTCAAAGTACATAACGTTTGATTGGCTGGCAGGAGTTTGCTCTGGCAGCAGCAATAATAAAAGAAGTCTCATCTTGATTTTATGGTGTAGAATATTGAACCATCTGAGTGCTGCCTTGCTCTACGGTGGCCTGGAGGCGCTTATTCTTTTCAGCTGTGATCAGTCCTGACACACAAGAGGTCTGCAGAGACCCAGTTAAAGATTTCTATTATCATATCAAATCACACACCAGTGCTCTCATTATAATTGACACATCTTGAACAGTGAATAAAGGCTGCTCTACATAATGCATAATTAGAAAGTTTTTTGACATTTTTTTGCATATGGTAATGTATGATAAGAGCCGATGTTAGAGAGAATAGCCTTGGCGGAACATTAAAAGATCTCATAGAAGTTAGAAGATTATGGTTGGTTACAGTGACCTCCTGACCTGGCTGGATCCCTCTAGATGGCTGAGCCGCGACGAAGCAGGGGCCAGCGAAAACGCAGGGGCTGATTCCCCCGTCCTTGCCGAGACCTCGTTAACGACTTAGAAGACCCATCAATATTTAACAACTCTATGATTGAAATTTCAAATTCATCTCCTCAATGGTAAATCATAAAGGAGAGGGAGATGGGAGCAAGGGAAAAAGAGGGGAGAGAGAGAGGACAGAGGCAGAGAATGAGAGCGACTCATTTTTTTTTATCAGAGAGCTATTTTAAATAAAGACTGTGATTTAGTGAGGCCACACCAAGTCAATTAGGGGCAGAATATCTGAGCTCTGTTTAAGTAGTTACTGAATCACCATATTGGATCTGACTGTCTAACAATCACTCTGATATGAAAACATACTATTCCACCGGTGGGGAAAGAATGTGTGAGAGCGTGCGAGATACAAGAGTGATTCCCTTCCTTCGTCTCTTTACAATTCTTGATCTCATTCTTCCCCCTTTCCCTCCATCCCTCTGCTCCTCATCCTTGATTCCTGCATTCTGCTTTTCTTTTATGCATTCTTCAACCCTCGTGCCCTCTCCTGTTCATTCGACAGACTTGAGTCAGAGAGCAAGAGATAGCTTTACTATTTTATGAAGGTCTGAGGTTTCTTGGTGGTGCCAGAGTTTTCCATGTCCGACAAAGTCCACTCGCTTGTGAGAACGAGAGACTTGAGAGACTCAAGTCACACACTCTAAATAGTACCTACTTGTGTAATTCAAATCTGAGGCCAAAAATACCTACCTTTAAAATCCTTCTATTATTTACATAAGTGGAATTTCGATTTTTGAAATATAAACTTTGAAATTACCGTGACGTTATGAGATACATTATCAGGTTCATCTACAGTGATATACACTCTCTTGCATGTGGTTAGATAGTTCAATGATTTGTGTCTTCTTTTTAAAATACTCACACACACACACATAAAATAACATCCTCTGATATATTACAAAATTACAGAGTGGGTTTGGACATAATCTTACACTAAATGGAGAGCATTACAATACAGTGTGTGTCCTTAATTCTGTAATTGCCGTCATCTTTCTTTGTGTGCTTTACTCATGTGGTTTCTTGGAGTGAAACAGGGCAGCAGTAAAACCAAAAGAAATCACTTCCTGATGCAGCTCAGTCATCTTCCTCTGTGTATCAAAGACTGTTTTTTGTGGGAGTACCCCTGCCAACACATCCCATCCCTCCCCAGCCATGTGCGGCTTTTGGTTCACTGGAGGTCAGGACGATCATTCACCCCAAGGCCTGAGGGCGTCCATATACTCTCCCCTTTATGACCACATAAAGAAAGCCAAGTGCTCAGGCGTGCCTGATTAGCTGCCCTAATATGCTATTTGTGACTAATTTCAGAGGCGCTAAGTCACAGGTGATGGTCCCAGGCTGTAAATCTAACTTGGCTAACCTTTGACGGTGCGCGTGTGTGTGTTCCTGTGTATGTGTGTGTCCCCTCCCCTAGGATGCACTAGTAGGTCCCGTGGTGAATATGCAGAGGCCATTAAGGTGAAAGGCAGGACATAAAAGTAATGGATGGTAGATGAAGCCATCTCAAGCTGACAAGTTCGACGTGCATCTATACAGCGCGAAAGTGTGTGCGTACCTGTGTGTGCATCTGCGTATGTATGTGTGTGTTCAGATGTAAAAAAAAAAAAAAAAAAGAAAATCCACTGGACTAGAGTAGTTTTGTTTTAGCACAATCATTACTCTTTGCCTCCAGCTCAGATACACTTTTACTGCTGAAATTTGGTGGTGTTACATTGTACATTTTATGTGCTATACTGATTGACTAGTTCACACGATGCAAATCAGAGTAGTTAAAAATAGTTAATGAGTGTCTTTTGGCTGTATCGGAGTGGAACAAACTGTTTTACACAAAGAACAAAGAAAAACTGTTTTGATGCTCATTCACAGTTATTTGTTAAGGTAAAAACTCTCAGGGATTTCCATTTCCTTTTTATTTTGAAATAAGTGCAACAGTGAAATGTTTGTCAAACATTCCTCTGTATGTATTTATTCTGAGAATTGAATGGCTGAAATTGAAAGGCTGTAGATAGTTAACAGACCTTCACTCTCTCTGTTCCTGTGTATCTCTTCTACCACCTCATAATGTGTCAACAGTTCCCTGTATGAGCTGTTTTCCTATTATCCTCCTGACCGCTGCTTTTCTGACCCCACAGTGGAGTTTTGACAGGATAAGGGAGGAGAGGAGAGACGAGCAAAGCAATGCTGCCGAAGTGCTCATGGTGCGTGTGTGTGCGTCTGCCGGTGTGAGCGAAATAGAGAGAGAGAGAGAGAGAAGAGACAGAAAAGACAGTGTGTGCGTGTGAAGAGAGAGAGGGACAGTGACAGTGTGTATGCATGGATGCATGAGTGCATTTGTCCGTGTGTGTGTGTGTTTGTGTGTGTGTGTGTGTGTGTGTGTGTGTGTGCGTGTGCTCCAGTGACCTCTGCGCTGGCTGTGCTGTGTCCTCCAAGCTGACAGAGTCCTCTCCTCCAGCTCCTCGGTGCTTAACACCCAGGGTCTGTTCCCAGATGGGCAGCCTCAAACACCCCCTGCTTGATACACACACACACACACACACACACACACAACACACACAATTTCAAACACACACACACCTTTCAGTAGTATGAGGGCTCCCACTCTGCACCCTAACACTGCTCCAGCTCCAGAGAGGTGAAAGCCATGGATGGTGGTGGGTGGGTGGGGGGCGGTTGGCTGAGCTACACTCACCTCAAAGCCACATAACCAAAAGGTTAACAGTTCTGCCAGATGTGGGGTCACCACCACTAAAAGAATCACATTATTTCTATATGAATGACAATGTACAGCCTTGAGACATTTGGACTTGTATTTATTCAGTAGAGCTGACAGAATGTGGCACTCAAGACATTTCCCGGTGAATTGTTGAGATATGCAACAACAGGGCTGAGACACTTTTAAGTAATTTGCATTTATGAAAAATGAATGACAATATATCACGAGGCATTTTGGGTAAGAACAATTACAGCATAGCACTGTCACCAATATTTTAATGGTGTTTTCTTTGAAAAGTGTACATTCTCTGTTAAATCTTCAGGACATTAAAATAACTGTTTGAGTTATTTTTGTATCCAATTCAGTTCTAAGAGTAAAATGTGTTTTCCTTTATAAGTGGCTGGATGGTAAAAACAGTAATTCCATTAAAAAATCATAAATACAATCAAAAGCTCGATCAATAAATTCTTCCATAAATACTGGAAATAAAATAAATGACTCACGAAGATAGATTTTTTTTAATCAATCCTATCCTCCTAACCCTCAAACCCCTGGGAACCTTGCCTTAGCCGGTCGTAAACACCCCAGTCGCACACAATTGAACAGCCGCGGTTAAAGAATAGTCCAAATAATAAGATGCAAGCCTCCAAGTCTGGTAAATCAGTGTAAAAAAAAAACAGTCTTCCCTGCAGCCAAAATACTTCAACCTCCTGTCCCTGTTTTGAAATCATAAACAGCCCACCGTCCCTCACCAATGGTAATGAAATGCAAAACGGTGTGTAAGAAAATATCAAAACCTGCCTCAGCTTTGCGCCCCTTCATCGAAAACACTTCAGAAATGCAGGAGGTATCACGTAGCACAAACACGGATTCTGTCTGAGCCAAATTAGGGACATTAAAAATCACAGGCTGAGAACTTGCTAATTATTACACCCCCTTACAAACAGAGACAGTCAAGCTAAGCAGCAAGCCACTGGCTGACTCCCAATGTCACATTCTCTGGGTAACAAATATCCAAAGGTCAAAGTGTGTACTTCAGGGGAATAGGGAAAAGCTCAATGGGCTAAGTGGTGTGTGTCTGTGCCTGTATGTGTATCTTTGTAGGAATCTAGCCTCTCATGTCCTCTAAGACTATGCTGCCACCTGCAGCTCTGGGCACGAACAAAGACACAGGGGTCCTTCTGAAGGGAATAACAGGCAGAGTAAAAAGTCAGCTACTCTAAAAGTCATGCTCAATTACTGTTAAAATATCAACCTAATCTGAGGCAACAAACTCATTAAAGTGACAGTGGCAGTTCCACAGACAACTGACTGAAACAAGGCTGTTGTGCTGTGTGGTAAAATGGGGATTAATACTCTACATTAATTGCTCATACGACACCAGATACTTAAAAAAATACTAAATACTAAAGATACTAAAAAAAAACTGAACAGATATTAAAATGATATTGCTATACTGGACTAAATATTTCTGTGATCACGATGATAACTACATAGTTCATAACAAGACAATATTTTAAGTGCGAAATTACATATTAAAATACAAGCAAAGCAATGTAACACATTCATAATAAATATCCATTTAGATTAAATATCCAAGTAAATAATTAAAATTAATCCATATGAGGAAAACACAATCTTGTATTCCTACCTGTTGGGATTCATGCAGTGTGTCTTAGGTCTACTGTGGACCTTATGGGTGAACTTGCATGCAGAGAATTATCCCATCCCAAACGCCTGCTTATTCTTACACAACCCATTTATTGTTGCAAAGGACAGCAAGATGTATGACCCCGCAGCAATTAAAATATTAGATATCAAAGTGGCAATGCCAGGGACTGTTAAAGAAATGCGATAGTGAGCATGAGTAATGACGGAACACATGACTTGTCGTAAATAGAAAAAAAAAAAAAAGAAGAAGAAGAAGAAGGGTGGGGGTGACCTCAAATGCAAAGATTCTGTATTACAATATTCTGTTGCCTAACAATCAGCACAATATTTTTATTTTTTTTTCAAGGAACTCTCTTCGTCAAAGAGCGGTGAACTTTGGACTGACATTTGTACAGATGTGGTAAGGCTAGAAGCAACCCTGTAATTAAAACACTCACCCTGGGAAAAAAGGTGCGATCTTCTGTCATATTTTGACAAGGCTCCAAGCACTGGGCAAAGCAATATAGTTACATGCTTGGTAGCAGCTGGAAGAAGAATGACTGTATGTTTGATTGCCTGATAGCCAGACTGTATCTCCAAGCTATTGTTTTTTGGTGATGGCGAGAGATAGCGAGAGCACTGTGCATATTATGTGTGTGTGTGTGTGTGCGTGTGTGTGTGTGTGTGTGTGTGTGCGCGCGTGTGTGTGTGAGCGAGTGAACTTCCATTTTATGTGAAAATGTATCAATACCTCCGTAGCCTTGACAAGCACCTTTTAAAATGTTTGTATTTGTTTTGCATTTTACAAAAGGAAGGATTAAATAAAGAGCGTTTTATGATGAGCTACATTCCAGGTGTAAGATAATCATATCCATATTTGATATTCAGCATTGTAACTAAATCCCTCTTTAAGCTGATGAGCATTTCAGTAAATATATTTTGACTTCACTTCACTGCCTTGTAGAAACCTGAGACAGACACCATATATGCTCTGTCAGAATCATTAAGTCAACATGCCATCAGGTTCAACTCAGAGGCTCTTTGAGAATGATACAGCCTGACGCGGCTTGAACTTTGCGTCTGCCAGGAGGGGCTATTCTCTGTCGGCTTCACCATTCTCCCATAGCTTTAAATATTGTAAGCATCTTGGGGATGTGGAGACACATTTGTCATCCTTGTTTGACAGGCTTGATGAAGGGGTTGTCTGTCAGTGTTTCACAAATCCGACCAGACCACAAGCCCGCGGGTGGCACATAGACAGTCACGAGCAGCGACGGGGGGGAGTTCCCTCCCCTCCTGGCTCACAGGATAATTGTGATAATGCTGGGATGGAAAATTATAGAGGGGTGAGTTAAGAAGATACTTGAGTTAAATGCAGAGGCTTGACACAGTGAGGAGAGTGTGGGTGGTCTGAGACGGTGAGGGCAAGTTGTTACAGTTCATTCTTAAATGCTGTGATAGTTGTAGCGCTTACATGTACTCTGGTATTAAATCTAATAGGCCAAACCTTTTTATTTCTTCTTTCTTTGTGCAAAACTACATAGATGGTGAAAATTGCTTGTGCTTTCAAATTAGGTTCTGCATTATTAAATCCGTATTGTATGTTAAACCTGTCACTTATTTCATAATAACTTTAAACATCAACCATCTTAACATTTCAGGTTATCCCGGTATGGGATAACCGTAACAGATAGCAGTAACTCCTTTAAAAAGAAAAATAGCACATTTTCCAACCTTTTCCCAAAAAATGCTGAGATGATCCGATCCAGTCAGCAAATAGCATAACAGTCCTATAAACTAACTTCAGCTGGAAAGACACAACAAACACTTTCCCTCTGTTTCTGTCCCTATCCCTCCCTCTCTCTGTTGCTGACATCAGGGTCAACCTAGCATATAATAGACAAACTTGGCAGTAATCTTGGGACTCTGAGAGAGGTCCGGGAGATTTATCAATCAACTGGCCACATTAAACGGATTTCCTAATGAAGTGAAGTCTTTACAGGGATTAATCCTCTACCACCTGCGAGGAGCCACCTGCTCGACTGCCATAATTGGCATGGATGGTACCGCCACCATCAGCAGAAAGAGGAGAGGCACAGAATGAGAAAAAGAGGGAGAGAGAGCGAGAGAAAGGGGGAGAGAGACGGCTGAGATGAACAGAGGAAGCGGGGGGGACGGACAGAGAGGAAACAAGTTGGAGAGAGGACAAAGAAGCCAGACATTGGGGTGTCAAACTCATGCAAATGATGACACTCAGTGTGTTGCAACGACTCAACGAGGGAGGAAAATAAATAAAATATTTTAAAAAAAGGAGACGAGACAGCGCCAGGTCTCTTATGACACAGCGATGAGCATCCAACCCTTAGTTTGTGCCAGTCTTGCAGCATTCCAAGACCTTGACAGCAGCTCCTCGCTACATCTTCCAGCTGTGTCAAATCTGCCTATGTGCTAATGAACGTGTCAGCACCCCAATCGTGTCATTGCTGTGTGTGTTTCAATTCACCTCTGAGCAGTGAAATTCTACCCCAGGTGTACCAGCTTACACATTACATTCACCCGCAAGTATTTCTGCATGAATAATTGCACAGTTCCAGCCGTAAAGTTAGAATCCAGGCTGCTTTTCTGATTATACTGCCAAGCCAATATTTGTGATTGCCTTGCTGATTGTTTTTACTTGACTGTGCACGCAAATATGGACACACATTTATCACGCCTGAGTTAAGAATGATTAATTTGGCCATTTTTAACCATATGTCTGATCCATATAGATTTTAGGGCCTTATTTTCACAAATTAAGGAAGAAATGTATTGATGCTATAAGCTGATGGCACTAATTCACATACTCACATCACATGGTTACCACTTTGTGTGACCAAGTCATGCAGTCTCACAGTAAAAAAAGTAAAAAAAAAGGGTTGAATTAGCCCAAATAATGATAATTGGATTGTTAGGAACTGGTATCGATCTTGACCAATAAACTCACCACCTCAAATTACACCCATCTCTATCAAATAGTTTGGATTGGATTATGGATTACTTACTGTACATGGATTTCAGCATTGTAAGGTGCATACATATATGATGATCCCTCACACTATAATCATTTCCATGACTAATGGACAACAAATACTTGAATTGTGAGTGTCAGGCTTTTTATTCTTTTGGTGATTGAACTGTAAAACCTCCTGTCCCTATCAAATTTAACCAAAACAACTGCAATCACAATAAATTGTAGCTCAATCAAACCAAGTTGCTTACTTCATTCTCTGCAAATGTGCTATTTTTTGGGAGTCATTGGAATTGCTGACTCATGAAACTGATGCAACCCAGTTGTTTTTGGTTGCAGAGTACAGTATTTGTGAACCTCCAGGGTCTTAGTGGTGAAGAATGTGGAAAAAAATTTTTGAATGGTGACAACATTTACACCAGTGGTTCCTCAGAACGTCGTGATTCCTGACCCTTGCACTCGTCACATTTTGCACAGGACGCCACTTTCAAGCTAAACCTTACCACATCAGAGCTGATGAGTGTTTGTGTATGAGTCTTGTGCTCTTTGTGTAATACTGAATACAACATCCTTAGTGGGTGAGGCCACATTCACAGATCAGCCACAACTTTAAAACCAGTCACTGTTTTTTTTATGTTGTGGCTGATCGGTGTACATCATCATTATAGGCTTGATGGAAGGAATTTGCCATTCCAACAACCTTTAGATGGCTGTAGGGATATACACAAATCAAAGGGAATGCCTCTGTGATGTACAAAGGCAGTGAAAACACAATGTACAGACTTTACATACTTGTTGCAGTTGTACTGCATTGTTCAGATTCATAAATTAGGACTAATTATAAGAGTAATTGAATGAGTGATAACATATCACATAGCATTAAAGACACATTAAATGCATTAACATGTTTGAGTTTCAAATAGGGTGTGCCTTCATTCCTTAAAGCAAACTCAGCACCTGTACAAATATGCTTTAGGACACCTTCCTCCAGGCATGCATCTGGCCATCAACGTCGTTAGACTTTGATATTAGGTTGAATGCAGTTTGTGACGTCAGGTGACCAAAATTGAATGTCAGCACAACGCCTAATGCCATAGACATAGAATAAGAACAATTACTGACATTGATATTTTGTTGGTTTTAAATTTTGTTCTGTAACCAAAATCCAAAGTCTTCCAAACACCTCATATCGATGTCATAGCAAAGAATACCTATGGAACTATAAATATAAATACAGACATTCTAGTTGTGGGGTATGGTGACCAAAACATCCCAACCCAACCCAACATCTGCTAAATGTCATAAGCCAACGTTGGGTTTTGACGTCAACCCGATTTTCATTTCCAATCTAAAATTTAAGAGTCTAACTTCTTTGCATGACGTTGGATGCCAGCTGGGTTATATCTCTTTGCATTGTTTGCAATCTCAGAACAATGTTATGGCAAAACATGGAGTTATCAGATGGGGATAGGGCACTAGACTTTTGTGAGATTTGTGCTAAAAAAGTAAGGGTCTTATTGATCTATCCCTGGACCGAATGTCATGTTTCTTTATTCATTTTTAATAAAATCAGCTGTATGTGACCCAAAGGCTCACAAAACTCACAGTATGTTAAAAATATGCATTCAAATTAAGGACAACTAACTTATTGAATGGTGGAGTAACCTCAAATACTTGATGTCTGAAAAGTTGACTTGGATTTGTTGTCCTAGGTCACTACGGTCAGGTTAGTTGTGACCTGAGTCACATTTGATGAGTGTGTGTCTGTGTTTCTGTGATTCCTGACTAATGATCAACTCTCCAGAGTCATAACTCCTGGGAAGAAAAGATGATTTTGTGGAGTCTGCCAAGGGACTGGGACTATTGGCACAGCTAGAGTGTCCCTCATTTGTTATGGATCCATACCACCACCTTGCCAAAAGAGGTGCCAGGCCAAGGACGAACTGTGTGTGTGTGTGTGTGTGTGTGTGTGTGTGTGTGTGTGTGTGTGTGTGTGTGTGTGTGTGTGTGTGTGTGTGTGTGTGTGTGCAGTCTGACCCTCATCCCAGGACTAAAACCTTGGTGACAAGCCATATTGGCATCTAAAAATATTCTAATGGAGCTATAAAGTGGAAACAGGCAAGGCACTTGTGTTTGTTCTCAAAGACAGACAGAACTCTAGTTACTATTCTTTTATTAGTTGAAACATGGTAATGGAATGAATCGGGTTTAATCTGTTTTTATCCATTTTACTAGTCTGTTTATAGCTAGTGGCCAAATGAATTCACTGAGCATGTCCAACTTCTCTGTATTTGGATGATAGACCTCCTAGATGTCCAACAGTTTAAACTAAAGTGGGATGTGTAACCTACTTAGAGGAAGATGGAGTGTAAATCTGCATGCGAGGCCTATTAGTTTTCCAAGGCAATGTGTCACATTTATAAAGTTACAGATAGTTTCCAGCTTGGTCAGACAGCCACAGTACCATTCAGCCATTTTGGAAAGTATTGCAAAGAGCAAGGTAAACATATATTTGTGAGTATGGTATAAGGGCTGCCCTCACAAACACACACACACACACAACACACACACACACACACACACACACACACACACACACACATACACACACACACAAACACAGAGAGCTTCATCCACCTCCTCGTCTAACTCCTCAAGCTGTGTTGTTTTGAGTGAAAGAAGAACCGTCCCTAATCCACTTCACGGATCAGTTTCACAGAGACGGTAAAGCCATTCTCCCTCCAAGCTAAAGCAATTCAGATCAGACACCTTGATGTCTCAAAGAGCACACAGTGAGCTCTTGTTTTCTGTTTTGACTGCTGGGAATCCATGCCAGACAGCACCCCTGATTCCAGCTCAAAGATAAAACTAATGAGGTTTTCATTCAAGTCCGTTTTATAACAATAACTGAGTCATCGCCAGACGTGGCTGTTTTCACTAGTGCCTGAGATTCTATGATCCACTAATCTAGGATTTGGGGGAGTTAGATTTCCAAAACTGAAGGTGTAAGGCTGTACTGCATATCAAATGCAGTTGTTACTTCCTCTTTCTTTCATTACTTATAAATGCTTTATGACAAATTGTACAGAGGTGCAGCAAGAACGAGGAAAACACGCTTCCCCTTCATTTATTTACATTATATTGAGATATTCATAGTTTAAATTTTTCTAATTACATTACCTCACATTACCTTAAGTCACATTAACAATTCAATTTGTGTCTGACATCTGAAAGAACTTCTGTCACAACACACCCTTGCTAACAATGTTCAGTATGAGGTGTCAGGTGTCTTTAATGAGTTCACTTGCAGCTAATTGTATGGTAATAGGATAATTATAGGGATCAGCTAGCTGACTATGCCTTGATACCTACCTGATGTCTGACAGGCCCGTGGACATGCCCATTGTAGCTATCTGTTCCAACTACTCCCACAACCCCTTGCTTTTGCGTTTCCAGCAGGAGATGACACCGGCATTAGCAGCTGACTTAAACATCAAAGACGAGACCATAATCCTTTAACAATAACCCTGGATGTCCCTACAAAGACATTGTTTATATAGACATCTCAGGTCGGACACCTCATCTAACCTTCCACTAGGCGCCTCGAGGTGGCTCTGTGTCGTCAGCAGCATTCCTGAGACCAGAGCTTTATACGTCTCAAAGAGTTCGCTGTCAAAGAAATCCCTTCCTTTTTTGCTAAGGGCATTAATCTGCAAGCAGCGAAGGCCATCAAAAATACACCTCAACTCAGTCAATTATGGTTCTGCCAGTATTCTCAAATTCCCACCTGGAAATCGAAATTTAATAAGATTACTGCTGTGTTTTAATAATTACTGACTCTGATCATGTAACAGAGTCTAGCTGAGTTTATCAGGTGTCTGTGTGAACTTGTTGTGAGCGATGATAGTTTTGCCATTATACAGGTTTTGCTCAAACAGTATGGCCCCCGTGGCTATACTGATGCTATCTTTCCTCAATGACAACAGGATGTAAGGTAAACGGTTCCAAAGGAAAATAACTAGTTCTAAGATGTAACGAATGTGTGGGAAAGTTTGGCCACAAAAAGCTGTGACACCATTCAGAAAAGAAATGTGTTTTCCTCCCACCTTGCTTCTATCCAGAGGCCTAATAACTTGTGTGAACTAAGAGTGCACCTCTTGGCCACAGGGTCACCAGTAAACATAAATAACAGATTGTAGAGCTGCTCCCAAGTGGTGGCAGGGGCTTAGATGGGCTAGATAGAGCAAAAAAAAAATATGGTATATAACACCCACCTGGCAAAACAAAAACTCCTCCTAATAGGATAATCAGCCATGTATTCTTTTACAGGTACTGTGACAGAGTCCATCATTTCCCCTAATGTGTTTCCCGGGTCTGGATGCCCCCGTACAGCTTCTACCATACAGATTTGTGAAACTGCAGTTGATGTTGTGGTAACTCAGCTTTTTTTTTTTTTTTTTTTCTGCATGTTTTCCTCACCCGCACTTCAACATAGTGCGCAGAACTTTCACACAGTTGTGGCTGCATCAGCAAGTTGCCAGTAACACTGTCTCACACACATCTTAAAGTAAATAGGGCTGGTGATATCTTCGAAGATATTTCTGGGAACTCAATTATGCCCGCTTGGCCTCAGATGTTGGTGTGCACAAGTCTGAAAATCAGACCGCCAGCGTGACAGTCCTTCCCTGTGATGATGTTGTCATGCCAGTCTATAAGAAGACAATTCAGCTGTCACTTTTGTCATCACAAACTAGACAGTTCTCTGTTTCTGTTGAGGGATATATTGACATGGTCTTCATGCATAAACGTGAGCGCACAAAAATCATTCATTCCACGTCTCCAACTTAATCAGAAGTCATGACAATGTCACTTCGGAGGAGTCCAAGTAATTATCAAAGCAAATCTTTGTTCTTCGCAGTCAGTTTGTGTGGTACGCACCATCGGCGTCTTACCACGAGGCCCTCGTAATGTTAGCGTTTCAAAGTAAGAATTCACCCCGTGCCCCAAATCAGAGGCTCAGTTAGCACTGACTTAAATCTTATGTAACTCTGGGCTTTTGACAGGCAGACACCTCTGCTGACTACAGATAGGTAATTTGTTTTGATCTGTGATTATACCCCTCGTGTTCAGAGGAGGATGTAAACCCTCTTGTGAAGCTGTTAGGCAAATCCTCACAATGTGAGGAGAAGTGCCCCCGGGGGTCTAAAGTTTTCACCCTCCTTCTGCGTCTTCTTTTCTCTCTGTCTTTCTTTTTCTTTTTTTTCTTTTTCTTTTTTTTTCATCTCGTATAAGAGACAAAGCCTCCTGCCAAACACTGAAGCCCCCAAGGAGCTCATCATACAGAAAACTAGGGCTCCTCAGAGAAAGAGAAGAACGAGTGAGAGGGGGCAAAGGAGGTGGGCAGACGAGGGAGAGATGGAGGGAAGATGAGTGGCTTGTATAAAGGTGGGAAGAAGGTGTATGCACGTGTGTATGTGCGTGTGTGTTCTTTCTACATTGTTAATGACGGTTAAGAGTCTATCAGAGCCACAGGGCATCTCGCACATCCCACAAGCCTCCCTCCTTTGACTGCCTCCCTGCTATTTTCCTTAACACTGCCTTTTGTGGCCTGTGCCAGACATACCTGCAAAATTATCTACTAATTATCTACTAAATATGTTTGTTCATGTTGGTTGAACAGCTCACTTAATTGAAGGGGTGCTCTACCTTCCCTCTGCTGTTCCCCTCCTTCATGCCCTCCAAGTATGGGATGTGGGTGGGAGGGGGGTGGAGTGCGGGTGCGGGCTTAGGAGAGTGGCTTATCTCCAAGAGCTCGTTATATTAATGCCAGTAATTATGTGTTTTGCTTACTTTTGATGTGCCTCTGTTCAAACGGGGAGAGTTAATAAGAGGATGACGGCAAATATGTCGGAGGGCCCTCTGTGTTGTCTTTGGGCTCTGGAAATTCCTGTGTGTACCGGTGGGGGTTTTGTGTGAGCGTGCGCGCGCATGGGGTGGAGGGGGGTGGTAACGAAGAGGTGGCACCCGACTCACAAGAATGTCAGTACACAGGTAATGGCAGGAGCGTATGATCAAATCTTCACTTCATTATTTTTATACTACTGTTCCTCTCAGGAACAGACACACACACACACACACACACACACACATGCTGACATACACCCCTGCCAACACCTCTCTTTGGATCCTAGAAAAGGGTGGGGATGGCAATGGGAAGGGGTTTCGTTGAGGGGATTGTTTCAACTCTGCTTAAGAGGGTTAGAACGGGAGCTGCTCTTGCCAAGAAGAGCACAGGTCTCTCTGCTCTCCCTGAGGAAAGTGCTGGCATGAAGAGGCGCTCTCTAATGGATAGAAACAATCGCTAATGAGGGAAATAAATAACAGGCTCATAAAACTGAGTGGAGGGGAGGGGGGGGGCAGAGAGAGAACAAACGGAGTAAAGTTAAATTTGAATGATGGTCATAAGCACAGGCAAATACAGCAGATACACAGACACACACACACACCCAATGATGTTTTGCTGTCATTGCTAATGAGAGAGTGTGTCTGTGATGTAAGGACAGGAGCTTGCTGATGGAGATTCAGACAGACAAATGAATAACATTATCTTCTCTCTCATTGTTCATTGTTTGCTTCTGTTTCTTCCATTTTTTTTGTCTTTGTTTCAACGCAGTGATTAATATGCTAAAACAACAGAACCTTTCTATCTTCCATCTTTTTTTTGTTTTACCTGGTCCAAGGCGGTAATTTGTAATGCATAATATAAGAATATTTGCGTCACATTAGATGAAATTTACCCATCGGTAGATCGAAAATAGGACAGAACAGATTAGAACAGAACACAATGGAGTTATGACAGTGTGTGGGTGTGCAAGAGCAAGTGTGTAACTTTCATTTCCTTTACTTTCCTTTGAGGTGAGTGAGGTAAAAGTAGTTATGCTGTCCCTGTCTGCTGTTGTGTCCTTTGGGCCAGAGGAGCAAATGTCACTTTCACAAGTATGGGATGAGCAATAGTGACATTTCAGTGCCTCTACACAACAGCTACCTTCCCTATGTGAACGATATTGAATTTTCTTGAAAGCACCATGTAACCAGAGCTTTCTGTGACTCTGCTTTTAACACTCACAGCCCATCACAGTGTAACTGTACAGTACACCACTGCACTTGAGGGCATAGCTTCTATTTTTTGCAAGTCAATTTGGTTTTCATGACACTTTCAATCAGTGGTGGTTGTCTTTCCTTTTTGCTGACTGTTAAATTAAAAGCATGCATTTTGGGTTTCCTTTGGTTTGGTTTCAGCAGAAATTTTGAGGCCTGGAAAAAAAAAAAAAGGACTGCTTCTCTCGATATGCATCGCTTTCTATCTCTGTGTGCGTCTTTTCCTTTTTCATCTCTTTGTACCTGTCTGTGTCCCCACCCCCCCACCCACCCCCAACCCCCACCCCACCCCACCCCCCCCCACCCTGTGTCTCTCTGAGGCTCACTGCTTTGTGAATCCACTCCCTGATTCTGTAGAGGCGGAGACGGAGACTGGTTGAAACACACTTGCGGTTTCAACATTCACATTCCACCTGTGTTTTGACAACACATTTCACAAGAGGGATCTGAAGTGGTTTTAGAGTTTCTCTCTTCACCATTTGATATCAAAGAATGATCCCTGCAATGGCAGAACACGCACGACTCCGTGGGACGGATTAAGGCAACATTAAAAGTAATCCCCGGAGTCAGACACTGCCTCTCAACTGAAAGAAGGAAACAAAGAGACAACGGCAGTGGATGTCTTTATCGGAGGGCTGATAGTTCCCATGCAGATCAGGAGCAGGAACGTCTTCCTGTATGTAATGTTTACACCGCTAATATTAAATAGGCTGACACTAGTGACGACAAGAGTAATAATTATCATTACATGCACGACTGCCAGCCACCTCAAAACTGAACAAGAGATTAAGCAAAGATTACTGCCTGTTTCATGCTTGTGTGCTTTTGCAACTATAGCCCTTTCTTTTTGTTCAACACTTCAAATAAGAAACAGCCACTTCAAAAATGTCAGTGGTAATGGCTTATTAACTTGTCTTTTATCAGGAGGTCAGTCCAAGTTCATCAGCATGTTGGAGGTAAGATACTACCTATGGGAGAAGTCTCCTCATGAATATGTTTTTTTTTTTGTCATTCAAGAAAAATAAATATTTTAACCCTGGGATTATAATAAAATGTACATATATGTACACTATAGCTCGTGATTCCTGAGTTGTAAATTCAATTTTCGCTTTATAACTGAGCATTTTACTAACATAGTATGAAAAGTCTCCCAGTTTCTCTCAAACAATGATAAGATACACACAAGGACAGTGATAACCATTACATGCGAAGATTGAAATACATTACAAATATCCCAACCATATGGGGCAGCAAAGCCATGTACAGCAAGAAAAGAACTGCAAGAAACTTAACAAAGGCCTACACCAAGTACCAGCATGCTCTGATCAAGGAAAGTACTTTAACACAAGTTCCTAGCCTGAGATATGGCATTTCAGTTCTGCTGATTAGCATATAATTCAGGATTATTTTACTGTATGCTGATGGCAGAACACTCTTCAATACCCATTGCCCCCTTCTCTGTTAACCTCTCTCTGATACCACTCTGACTTTTAACACTGGCCCGTTCAACACCAGCTAATGATGTAACGGTCTCCTTAAATATGTAAAGTATAAGACTTAATAAAACCCAGCAGTGTGATTATGTCTTAAGTCTAAAACCCCACTTCTGGATATGCAGTTCTACATGGTGATCCATTTTAAATCAGCCTCTTATCCACTAGAACAAGGGGAGGAAAGTTCATGTGTAAATTACTGAAGTCAGTGCAGTGGAAGTTTTCCAATAAAAGAGTGCTCCAGCTCGCAGTTTCTCAAATTTTATGTTGAGATATCAAACACTCATTAGAATAAAGGTGAAAGAGGGAAATGTCACAGGTGTTAAAAGGCAATTAGTCTTCCTGTGCTATCACAGTGTTAATCAGACTGATGAAAATGAAGATATGAAGCTCATTATCATGTATTCAATAGTAGATATTGCTTTCATGAAAGATGAGACACAACATGAATAATGAGAAAACCTGTGACTGCCTTGCTGCAGAGCAATTTTGTTGAACATTTGATGATTTTTGATAAGATGAAACCAATGATATGTTCCTACAGGTCTGCTTTAAAGTGCTGAGTTTTAATTGCTGGATAAACATTTTTTTTTCGTAGCTTTTTCAAGTCAGTCAGTTCAAATTATGAAAAATAAACAAGCACACATCCAAAAATAATAATCTCACTTTTTGGCACTTATTTGGTCACAACAAGGGAAGACAGATCTCATTATCTCTGTTTGGGGTAAAAAAAATAAAATAAAAAAATAACTGAAATGTTATCTTGAAACAACAGACAAACAGAGACTTTATAAATCTGAGTGCTTTTATGCCAAAACACAAACAGGGTGGAGAGACAAGTGGGGAGACAGTCGGCAAGACAGAACAAAACAGACTAAGAATAAGAGTAGTGAGAGGGGGAAAGCATAGCTAATGGCATTGGTATCAGATTTATTCCAAAGAGGCAGCAGCAGAAGGAGGCAGGAAGGAAGGCTGGATGATTTCTTCGCCCCGTCTTCCCCTTTCCCTGATTATGAAAGGAGACATGGCGCGAGGTCGAGGGTCAAGCCAAAAGGAGACAGCATTGTGTAGAAACTGTCACGCACCGCCACCTATTTTGACATGCACAGGCCCGTTTGTTGTCTGTCGAACATGCAAATTGGCAAGCCCAGGCTGTCATATAAAGGCAGGCAGATATGCGCCAGTCGAGAAAATGAGAGACCACCTGTAACCAAGAGAATGGGGAGTGATGGACAAGCATTCAGTCAGCCCCGCTCGTCATTTCCAGGCCCGCCATTCACCCATCAGCGGAGTACCCCCCCCCCCGTCCTGCGCCCTCCTCCTTTCGCCACCACCACCATCAATCCCATCCCCAGCGCACACATATACATGTAAAAATCTATTCTTAATATTCAGAAGCAGGAAGTGAAGGGAAATAAATATATACGATGGAAGGGGATTGGAGGGGGTCGGTGGTGGTGATTTCAACCTGCTGGCTGCCTAATAGGATCCTGCTTGGAGACAGCTGAGGGTCAGACCTGGATAATTAGTTGTCCACAGAGGAAACATCACTCTTCCACAGGGAGTGGACAGGAGGGGGACCCTGAAAGGTGGCCTTAATGCTGTGAATCCCAAAGAAAGTCCAGAATGTGTCAGGTAATCGACATTAGATTATTTTGTCCTGACTAGGCTAAATGCTACAGTGTGTTGATGCTCTATGTTTTAGGTTGACAGGGACCGGACACTGAGGCTGGACATAACATTTTTTGTCTTAATTATACAGAAAAATGACAGTGTGTCGTGTAAACTTGATGCATTTATGTAAACCATAAACGAGACCAGATAATTAGCTGTCCAGTAGAAACTTCACCTTTTCACAGTGGCTAGACAGGAAGCAATGGGGGAAGTATCTTAAATGTAAATATATCCTGTAGGAATTTTTCTTTTGTAAAATGGAAGACTTCAATTCAAAATTACATTTAAAATCCCTTAGTGCATGCAAAAGTGTCATTTTATCGTGTTTTATTTCATTTTATTTATTTCATTTTCAAATGTTACGTCTGAGTATAAACCAACATATGATCCTGACACAAGATGAAGTTTGATATAAACAAGTGTACCAAATTTAAAAAGATTAACAAGCCCATTTTACTGATTCGAGATCCAAGTTTTCTGCCTGACACTGACAATAACAATAAACAGCAATAAAGAGGAAGCCTATCCTTATTCAGGTGAGCGCTCTGTGTGGCGTGCACCGTATTTTAAAGGTGGCACGTGATAGAAACCTAAGGCAGTAAATAAGATTCTTCAAATGAAGTCCTATTTTCAACTTTCCCAGGTTGCTGATTAATGATCATCAGCAACCACCTCCTTGTGAACATACGTATAAATACAAATACCTTCCGCCACACTCAAACAGACACAAGAGTACACATGCAGAAACACACACTTCCAAAGCTCAGTCACTCAGGCACCATATGTGGTGTGTGTGGTCATGTCTAATTTTTCATGAGCTGTTTTGAAGAGAGAAGTTGAAAAGAATTATTTTATTCCCCTAAGACACCCCGTTTCTGTACTTAGCTAGCAGAACAAAAGGGTCACAACGACTGTACTCTTTTCCTTCCCAGTCAATTTAAGCAATAGATCATTACCCATGTAGACGTAAGCTAATCACTGCTGTCCGCTGTTGTCAGTTCACCAGGCGAAACATTTTTCTTTAGCCAAATGATCTATTAATATTGAGGGATTAGGGTCTTTTTTCTGTTTTGATATAGGGCAGAAACTGTCCTCATTATATGATTTAGTCCAGTCAAATGTATTCAAATGCCACCTTTATTACCCTGGAGGTGCTTTGCATAAATTGAATAAATCCAACGGATACTCTGCGAGAATCAAACATATCAAAGGTTTCCTGTCTTTGAAGTGGGGGTAGTCTCTAATTCCAAAACAGATTTTCATGATAAATAAATACATTATTTATGAATTGTGGGGTAGTGATGGTAGAAGAAGACCAAGAAGAAGACCAAGAAGAACAGGGAAAAGAAAAAAAAAATGAAAACAACGATAAAAATGCATAAAACATTTTACGCCGTGGAAATGTCAAGAGACGCAAAATGACACACAGAGTGGCGCGTGCCGACCAACTGCCTGACTGATAAACAAACTGATTAGCATATGCACATTGGAGCATATGTTGTGCTCATTTGCTTACACAAAGTCTCAATCAGAATAATACACCACACTCGACGTATGTCATAAAAGTCTAGAAATATGTTGATGGGAATGATGAAGATGGAAACATTTCAATTATTTAATTTCTGACAATTACACTGACAGTGTGACAACCTCAACAACCAGCATGCCGCATGGTGACTAATTGCCCTCAGGAAATTTATGGAAATGGCAAATAAATAAAAACAAACCAACATGTTGACCAACTGCAGCACCAGTTCTCACATTTTTGTATGTTGACACACTGTCATAATAATATTCTCACATAATTTAATATCTTTTAACATGAATGGAATTTGTAAATATGCAAAAATAAGATGCTAGTTGCAGGAAAGGCGCTGAAAGAGGTTTGGAAAGTGTATGCATGAATCTTTGTTTTTTTTATAACAATTTCTTTTGGCAGAGAAGCAGCAGCGCCGCAGCAAAAGCACCCAGTATGTTGAAATATGGACCTTTAGGATGTGTCAGGGGTGAGAGTTAACGTAGCAGCAGGTCGAGGGGTTGAGGTGGGACTGGGGGGCGGGACACCTAGTCAGGCCGCATTACTAACCTGTCTGAGGAAAGAATAAGCATGGCAGGGCCATACAAGGCCTGTATTCACCTTCGGAGTTCTACAGGATTCACAGTGGTGAGTAGAGCTAGACTGAATGATCACACCTTGGCTTATCGGCATCAGACTGAGTGCGTTCCCACAAAAGATGGGCCGTTATTAGATTTCCAGATGAGAAGATGTTCTGTCTAGATTGACACCATATAAGATTTATTGGATATTTTTTTTGCATTAACCAAATGATGTATCAGGGTCTTACAGCTGCATATGGAAACTTGTTTTTGAGCATTTTTGCAACACTCTCTGAGTTTTGTATGATTTCTTTTTTATATATATGCTCTTTGAAAACAAGTGTGATTGGTGCTACAATAAGTAAACCTCGGGTGGTGCAGAAGCAGTCCTTATTCCCCCTGTACAAGACATATTACTGTCTCAGTGCTATACAAACCCATGCTGCTTGGAGCAGTTTGATCATCATTTAAAATGCCTGACTAATTTTTTTTCAATCCCAAAGGCGCACAGAAAAAGAACATTGGAAATATCACAAAAATATATTGAATGGAGTGGAGGGATTAATCAATTAAACCTTTGAGTAAATAACCACAAAGGGGAGCCCATCGGGGGTAAATAATGGAGGTTCTGCACCTACGCAAACATTCATTTAACCTGTGAACCACAAGGTTATTTCTGTTAGAAATGACGTTAACACACACTACACACACTACACTCACACACTCACACACACACACACACACACACACACACACACACACACACACATACACTTAGACACACACGCCAGCCTGGAGGAAGGATGATTTATGTGGGAAGATCCATCTTCATCATCTTGCCTCTCACCTTGGTCTCCATCAGTGTTAATTAAAGGAAGGTCAGTGTCACCCTCCCTGCTCCCCCCAACCAACCCTCTTTTACATAATAAATCACTCAAGACACACAAAGGGGGCTGTTGACACAAACAGAATGCTCCTAGCTAACTAGCTAACTGCAGTTCGTTGGGCTGAGGAGTCAATTCACAGCCTGCCATAAATAATACTGAATGTCACAGTGTTGTGTCTTTGTTTGGGATCAAAGGATAGGAGACAAAGACAAGTTGTTCTGGAGGGAAATAATCCATAAAATATACATATATACAAGCATATATATATATATATATATATATATATATACATATACAATCCCCAAATTATATACAAAGAAGAATTAGACAGAATGGCTCTGGATATTTAGCTGTGTTATCAGATAAATTTTTTTTTGAATGTTATAAAATGATTTGATCATAAGTGAGAACAGCAGGGAGAAAGTCTGTTGAAAGCTTAGTAGTAGGTTGTGACATTATGTCAACGAGTTTATTTAAAATCATCCATGACTGAAAACAGTAAAACCCCACAGTAGTCATTATGCGGGTGACTTGCTGCATATGCTTCCATTCTTTATCCACCCTGGACAGAGTATGAATTTGTGGCTGACTTGAAAAGAAATATCCATTGGCGTGAATACACCACCCACCCCAAAACAGTATAGCAGTTTGTGTCAGAGTGCTTTGGTCAGCCCTACATTGTCTGTGTCATTACTTTCTTGGAATCAATTTTCTAAAACAAGAAGAAAGAAACAAGAAACATATGCTTTGTATTGTGTACAGTTTCCTAGGTTTTCTAGGTTACTGTCAGACTTGCATAATGAGGGCCATGGCGCTGCAGAGTTCCCCTCTTATCACAAACTAGCATGCATGGCCCCGCTGCTCTCTCCTCAGTCATCAAGCAATTGATGTAATTGAACCAGCCCTTTGCTGTCAAGCAAGCAGCGCAGCTCAATAGCATATGCTCCGAACACTCTGGACAATGAGAGCCACGCAGCCAGGCAGGAAGGCAGGCTGGCTCGTTGCTGTTCTGTCAATAAATTTCAATTCCACTAATTGTCCGGAATTCATTAGCTGAGCCTTTGAGACGACGTGGTCCCATGGAAAACAGCACAACAATAGGAGAGAAAAAGGCAAAGGAGGGTTTTTGATGATGTTGTGGGGTGTGTTGTGTATATTGTGAACTGTTGTTTTGCATCCTGTCGGTGACGTTCCAGCGGATCCAGCAAATGACGAGGGTACTCTGGGACTGTCCTTGTGAATAAAATCTGTGAGTGACAGTGGAAAAGCTCTGCAGAAAACATTTTCACCGTAGTAATTAATGACAAACACGGTGCTAAAGCAGATCTGTTAATTGTGATATATTTTGAATGTGAATGATGAATTGCTCTGTATCAACAAATACATGACCAAGGGAATTAATGCTCTAGTTTCAGGATTGTTAGTTTGAATAGATTAAAATATATATTTATTATATTAATAGAGTCTAATTGAGTCATAATAATTTCATTAAACTCACAAAATTTAGTTTTCTCTATAAATTTTAATGTCCACAAGTTTGCAAAATAATAAACCCTGCTCCAGGGGCAAAGAATGTCTGTTATATACAACAATGGCTTTATTACACTTGAAAGTTACTTAACCTATTACCTGCACTGGTAGAACTTATTTCTTATGTATTATTTCTGCCTTTGCTTACTACGGTCTCAGTATGACATTCTGAAGTATAAAAAACATGATATAATCAAAACTGCTTTATAAAGTAAAAAGCGAAAGTAACTGGAGGATTTTTCTAAACAGTAGATCTTAGTCTGCAACTGCTAACAGCATTCAGCTCACGGTTTGCATTAGTAACCCTCCTGACTACTGAATATGAGAGTGGTTGGAATTATCTAAGCCATTTCCCTGCACCATCTGAAGTCACAATAACAAACAATAACTTCTTCCTCCTCTGTTTTCCTCCTTCATCTGATTAGGACTGGCCTTCCTTTCTCAGAGTCCTTGTCGCCCTCCAACAAAGTCCTCAACGTCCCACATATCTGCCTAGGTGACCCGCCAAGGGTCAAGGGTCACCAGGAGCTGCCACTTCCCCTGTCACAGGAAACAAGCAGCAGGAAGGCGAAAGGAGAAAGAGTGGAGAGGAGGGAGGGAGGGAGGGAGGGAGGGAGGGAGAGGTGGAGAAGAAAGAGGGAGGTGATATTCAAAACACAACACTGACAAGGAGGTGCTTGAAATTAGCGCTCTCTTTCTGTCTCCTACACACACACACAAACAGGCGCACACACTCTCAGTAGGGCAGTGGTTTAAGTGGTGGATAATAACAGTGACAGGAAAATGGTTACAAAAAGGCATTCACCACGCAGGTTTAAAATTTCAGGGTCTTAAGAAAAATTACAGTTTTTACCAATATTCAGCCTGTATAAGGTGTAGTCACATTTCCACAAAACACAATAATATACACAACTACCTCCCTTAGAAATACACACACTCCTTCACACACATATAGGAGGGCCCCAGTGAGAGCAGGGTGTGTTATGGTTGAGTAAGCATGGAGCCACTGCTGCTGTTGAGCCCAGCGCCGCTACTCAGGAGGGATCACTAGATCACATTATCAATCATACAGCGCTGTACAATCTCACACGCAGTATATACTCCGTGTGTGTGTGTGTGTGTGTGTGTTTCAGTGGGTTCTCTTCTTTTTCTCTTATCTTAAGATGTGTTTTTTTTGTTTTGTTTTTATGGCACAGTGTATCTTCCAGTGAACCCCTGAGTAGACCCATGAACACTGCATGAGGACTCACGGTAAAGTAATTACAGAGTATAAATTGTGTGTTAATATTGTCATCCGTTTCCGTTATAATTATTAAAAAATATAACTGCTGTGAGAACAGTGTAAAATCTTGTTGCCCTTTCCACAGACTCAATAAAAGCAGAAATGTCCTCTTTGTGCTGTGGTGCAACAGTGCAACAGCAGGGCAGTTATCATATAAAAAAAAAAAAAAAAAAAAAAAAAAAAAACCTTAAACCTGGTGCAATGGCTATACCCACAGAACCACTGATGGTCTAAGTGCGTATCAAAACACTACTTAAAGTGGCGACACTGTTATCTCTTTATTCGTAAAAGAGCCTAAGCGCGGTTCCGTGAAATGAAAATAACTATCATCAAGAAGCTTCCGCATGTGTAGGCTGCCACAGCATAAAATGGTCCTTTATGAGACCATAAGCTGACACATACATATGTGAGCGCAGTTATAAAAGTTCTTTAAAATGCCGTGCAACTAGTTATTTGGAAGACCGGCCTGTCATTATGTTTGATGTCAGTGCATGGCCCATGCTCCTCTCCTCTCCTCGCCCCCCACCCCCCATCCACCCCGACAAGCTTATTCCTTCGTTTTATACTGGGGAAACGGCGAGGGACCCCATGCTAAGGCCAAAGCAGCATGGATATGAAGAGATATAAAAAGTGTGTGTGCAGGTTTACAAAGTCAAAATGTTTGGCCATATGTCTGTGTAACTGAGTGTTTCAAATTTAAAAGAAAGAATGTCTTGTCAAGAGAACATGTGCCCAGCATCCACATGTGCGCACAACATTTCAATAAATTACATCCTTTGAAATCTCTATGAGAAAACCAGGAACAAAAAGGAGGCCAAGAATAATATGTTGTGCAGGACAGCCTGTATAGGATAGTTTTAGGCATGCTCATAAAAGCTGTGATGGGTTGACACCATGAAACACTATGGATTACTAAAAAATGATTGCTTAATAAAGTAATTTGTTTAGAATAAAAAAGTTTTTAATAAATTATTTCTTCTCACAACATGTTTTCATGTCACTACTGCGTTAGAAAATCAGTAGGGCTGTACACAGTTTTAAACCAGTACTAACATCTTTTCTTTCGGAAGCTGCAATCTTTTACTTTGTTTATTTTATGTTGAAAATTATTTTGTATAATTATTTCTATAATTATTTTGATAACTCTGTCATTTCTTCACCACCATCTTTATTATGCATTTATGACAAGTGATTTACACTACTGACATTCATGGTATTTCTGTATAGTACGAAAGACAGACCGAAAGACAGATTAATTCATAATTAATACTTTTAAAACAATCACACAAGCCTGGTGTCAAGATACTTTGGTGCAGAAACACTACAGCAGTCGAAGTTTATAAGAACTGTCCTGTCCTCTTTTACTAAAACACATGCCTCTTTAAACTGTAGATTCTAAGGGAGAGGTGAGGAAAAACTTTTACATCGACCCCTTTGTTACGCAGAGAATGCACAGGGCCTGTGTGTTTACCCAAAACCCTGAGACTGCACTGCCCTCAAATGGCACAATGAGGTCAATGCATACGTCCCTGCCTCTCTCCTTATAGCTCCTTCAGGACAAAGAAGCATTAATTAAGAAGCAACCATGAGCAGCCAAGGAGCATAATGCACACAGACCAAATACACTCTCACACACACACACACACACACACACACACGCACACACACACACACACACACACACACACACACACACACACACACACACACACACACTGCAGTGACTCACAGCCATTCCCTTCTATTCTCCACAGCTTCTGATAAGTGTGAAATTCACTCCGTCTGCACAAAGACATGGCCGGGGAGGGAAATAATTTCAGTAATAGAGCTAATGGGTTTAAGTGAGACTGGAGAGCAGCCAAGAGGAGCTAAAGAGGAGAAGAGGGAGGAGAAGAAGAAGGGGAAGAAGAAAAAGACATGGCTGTGTGCATGGGCTGGAAGAAAGAGAAGAGAGTGCGTAGAGGAAAGAGAGAAATGCAGAGTGTCTTTTGCATTGTTTCATTATTAGATTGTTGGAGAACAGAACGAGGATGCTCATTTTCTCCTGACTGCCATGATTCAGTTGCTGATAAGAGTCGCTCTGCATGCACAATGGGAGGATTTGGAATGGTGGTTAATTTAATTGATAAAGCCAAACAATGGCACAATGCTCAGAGACCGATTACATTTCTTTTTGTGTAATCACCATAGAGGGAGTTAAATAAAGCAAAGTGTGGCTTCCAGGCAATCTGCACTGATACTGAGCGTATTATATCACTCTCGCTCATAAATAAATACGCACACACACAAGCACAGATCTGTACTTAGAACAACGTGGCCACTTAGTACATCAGTAGAAATGCAGGATGTATCTCCCATCTCCTTGTCTCCCACCAGGATTCTGTCAAACAACACAGCCCTGTTATTTCCACCAACAACAGAGGTGTTTTATGACTTTTCAGTTATAGTTTAAAATCTAAAAACTCAGCACTTCTAAGCAATAATAATGACAATTTAGTTTAAAAGTAATAATTGTCTTTGAAAAAAATATAAAAGTATTACTGTAACTTAGCAAAAGAATTGATTCAAAGCGATCACTTGTCAATCTTTTTTATCGATATCTGCATTTAATTTTGATACTATTTAGCCTGCATGTAATAGCTATACAGGAAGTGTGCCAAAGATATGCTGTATAAATTTACACATTATGGCTGACATAGTACAACAGGTTCATCATACATTAGATAATAGTAGTAGTAATAAGAAGAAGAAGAAGAAAAAGAATACACAAGATAACCTCTTGCAAGTCTATTTTTACAACACAGATGAGCCAGCAAGCTAATCAGAGCAAAGATCTAGCAGCAATAAAGAAAAAACAGTAACAGAATGAGTTCATGCAATGTAATGTACAACCCAGTTTATTTGACAATTTCCTTTGGGAGCATCATGTGTAAAAAAAAAAAAAAAAAAAAAAAAAAAAAAGATAAAGCTAATCACTTACTCGAAACCTTTTGCTCCATTACTGATCAGTTGAAAAATGCAAATAGGTGATGAGCAGGAAGGATCTGTTCCAGGGAACGAAGCCCAACAGAACACAAGCCAAATGCAGGGTTAAAAGCCACAAATCTCAGCGCCAGATAAGATAACAGCTGAGTCACTGTCATTGATCAACAATCTTTCAAACTCCCACAGATATTTTTGTCTCTATAGGTGTTTATTTCTCTAAAGAAATATAGTACAGAGGGTATTAAGATTTGAATAGCTCATGTTTGTTTCAACAGTGATCCCCCAGTGAATTTAATTGTCTTTCTCCACTGTATGCAAGCCTGTGGCTGTATTCCTTCAAGAATATAGTTTGTGGCCCTTATACAAGCAATCTCAACTGAAAGGGCAAAAGGAAACACTGAAGTAACAGAAAACAAAAAAAAAAGATTTCACTTGCGTGAATGATGATGGATGTGATAATTAAGCTAACTACTGCGAAAAATAGCTATATCGTCTCAGTTACTGACTCAAACTACTCCTAATGTAATTGCATTGGAGGGACGCTTTCATTATATAAAGAGCCCGTGTAGAAAGTAGAGAGTTCCCCAGCAGCTGCGACATCAAGAATTAACTGTCACGTCGTCTGCAGAGGCTGAGAGGGGGCCAAATGAACCCCCTTTCCTGCCTGTTCCTCTCCTCTCCTTTCCATCCACCCAGCCAACCATCCCGGTATTAAGTGAGGCGAGCGACAGAGATATGAATGTGATATTCCCTCTGGTATTTTTAACCGCCGTATTGAATTCGTATAAAACACTTAAGGCTCCTCGGCTTCTGCCTGATGGGAGCCTCTCGCAGGGCTATCTGTGAGAGTCTCTAGAGAGACTTTGCTCCTGCCACGAAAAATTCCTGTTTTCTCTCTTACAGCATCTATCCCTCCCTACCCTCCATCCGGACCCTTCTTCCTTTTGCTCTCCGATGCATGTGGGGATTTCATGAGGAGCCCCCCACCACCACCACCACCACCCAACCCGCCTGTCACTCATAAAAACCTAATGAAGTTAGAAGGAAAAGTCCATAAAAATCTCATTAGGGGTTCACCTCCTGATATTGGATACAAATCAAACTTAGAAGCTCTCCTGAGGATTGGTGTAATGAGTAGTGATAAGTAGTGCGTCTTTGGAAAAGCCCTGCCATTTCAAGACATGTGCTAGCAGGATGTTTGGTTCATGTTATGTTAAAAAGGATAGTAAAACAAAGAGTCCCAGTGCCACATTAAAGCAACAACGAGTAAATGAGGAATGACACAGACGACATGAGGGAAGATCAGTAGAGTTGAAATAGACTACTAAGTGGAGAGATGGGGCAGATGTGCACCACTACAAAACAAATTAGTCTTCTTTTCCCAAATAAAACAATTAATAACATTAGATTTTGATTTGAACAATCATAATGTGGCATTAGTCTTCATATTTTCCAATCATATGGTCAATCATTGTCTCTGAATCTAACCATAAGAGAGTAGACCATTAATGATTTCTGTCAGAAAGAGGAAGTACGAAGCATATTAGGCTATGTTATGAATAATGGAGAACCTTGAGAGACGCCTACACTGATCGAACACAACCTTATGAATTATACTGTGATGGGTTTTCATATTTATTTCTGGGCCCTGGCTATTTCTCATGCTTGAGCGAGGCTTATCACTTAACAATCAATTATTAACATGTGTCAGAATAAGGAGTGCTATTACAGGGATTGAGATGCATGTTGTACACTGGCCAGAACTGACAACACTTCTTGTACTCTCGCTCTCCTGTCTGTTTGAAAAGCTTGATTTTTAAGGTGGAAACGGAAATTTCTGGCTCTTAATTTGTGAATAATGCATCGGCCAGAATATGCATTATACTAAAAAGTACGAGTAAGTGGGATGGAACATTAGAAAGGTTTCTCACTCTACACGCTTGCTTTTTGCTATCATTTGCTGGGATATAATTAGATTTGATAGATATGGACAGTAATTATTCTGTTGTTTAAGTGATAAAGGTTCAAAGTTCTGTGCCTGTCATGATGATTAAAACACAACAAATAATATAAACACTATTCTAAAGAGTAAACAACATAAACAGCTCAAGGTTAAAGGTTTAAATTCTTCAATTACATCAATTCAGCACTCAAACATAATGTATTCAACTACATCCCCTGATTAAGGTTAAAACTGGATGGCCTCCCAAGAATATTAATAAGGCATGCAAGTCAGTCAAGAATATCATCATCGCATCCTCATGTCCATCAACAATGGCACCAATGTAAGCAGTGGTAAACCTGATGACCGTTAAACAAAGACCACATTCATTATGCAGACAGATCATCGCTCCGTATTCTGTTCATTTGCATATATCACAATCTCATCTATTTGTGTGATAATCTAATGGTTGATGAAAACTGTGTATGTTTTGATCGGGGCTTGCAAAAGGGAACAGGGAATGGGAGAAAAAGGGTGGGTGTCTTAACTTAATGCAGGTTTTGAATATGCAATGTGTGTCTGACCTCACTGGGTACGGAAGAGGAGGCATGTAAGATTTATAAGTTGTCTGCAGCCCCCTGATTGACTAAAACACAGGGGATCATTTAGATAATGCATCCCCACTCCGAACAACTGCTTCGGGTCAAAAAGTAAAAGAAGTCTGCATTGACAAGGCAAGGTAGATACAGTGTCCCAAAAAAGTGCACAACATAACATATTTTCTCTCTGCTTCCATGTTTGATTTAATTGTTTACTTCTGGTTGGTATGTGCATGATCTAGCAATGTGCTAAAACCAAAAAAGTGGCGAGGAGGAGCGGTGGACCCTTTACCTTTTTTTTTTTTTTTTTTTGCAATGGCAATCTGGGTATGGGAGATAACGGAGTGAAAAATGTTGGAAGCAATCCACTCTGCCTTGGAGTAAGACCTTTACGATTTCACCGCTTCATTAGGAAGTGGCTAATCTCTCCACTCGAGAAGCCTGATAAGGACTCTGCACTAATGCAGGGGGAGTCAAAGTTCAAACCGCCTTCGATGTTTTGATGCTTAACTTACTAAAGTTCCTGTATGTTCATTAGACAGCTTTATCAGGAAACTCTTCTCTTACATTCCCCAATACCCATCAAGATTGGAAGAGGTGGTGGTGGTGGTGGTGGGTGGGGAGGGGACAAGGTGGAGAGCAGCGCAGTCTGCAGCTGTGTGGAGATAACAGATAGCGGGGATAGTGGGCTCTTGTAGAAGGAGGGATGGAGGGATGAAGTGGAGAGAGAAAGGGAGACGACTGGTCAGACCATCTTCACCTCTCCTCTAGAGCGTTCTCTCTATATCTCGATTAAGCCTTCAACCCTGACTGGAGTGTGAGTGTGAAGCCAATAGAGAGTGTGTGTGTTTGTCGTCGTGCATGTGTGTTTGTGTGTGTGGCTGTGTACGTGTGCACGCACATGCGGGTTTCTCTGTGTGTGTTTTTCTGTACTGTCCACATTTGCATGCATCTGCAAAGTCGTGTGTGTGTGTGTGTGCGCGTGTGTGTGCGTGTGTGTGCGAGTCAAGCCTTGATGTCCTTATGCAGTCACATCTCCATCCACGCGACAACAGCCCAAGCCCCTCCACTCATCAATTTTGCATTGCCATTTAAAAAAGCCTATCACAAGTTCCCCATCAGATTCACATCGGCCCCTGGTGCACATAAAAAGGCCTATTTATACTGATCCCCTCTCCCTGAAATTGTTTTTCAAAGGGAAGATTTTATTTTGTGCCCTTCTAGTATCAAAGGCTCGTCAGCACTCCAGAGAGTCAACCACATATATCAAAGTAACACAGGAGCAAGAGGACACATTGAAGAGAGTGCGAGTGGAAAAAAAAAAAAAAAAGATAACACATTTAGCATGAACTACTTTGGGATGTTTGGATGCTCTTATTTTTGTTTACTGAATCTGAATTCTGTCACTTTGTGTCAGGCGACACCCGGGCTGCCTTTTAATTGGGTCTGACATGTTTCTCATCTTAGACTAACTTTACCGATGTACAAACATGCTGTTCACCCTTCACAGAGGAAGTTGTGAAAAATATAGAGTACAAACTCCAGAGAGCGACTGAATCAAAGGTTACAAAATGTTCAGACATAGTGAAGTGGTACGAAGCATTTGGGTGCATTTGATAAAGTGTGGTTGTGCTGGGAGCTATAACTCCTGAGTACAGGTATATCTAACAAAAAGCCATAGCATTATAAATCCTTTGGAAACGTATTACAGTGCAGCTTTCCTCCTTGGCAGGGAACAGTGGATTAGATTTTCAGCCTCTCAATGATGAATCCATCTACAAGTGTTTTGTTGATTAAAAGAAAAGGTTTAAAACTGAGACCTTTGGGGTATTCTGCAGAGGAGGCTAGTGATTTGGACACAGGGGTTGGTGTTGCATGATGTGTGTTCACATTAATAGCATTTAGTCAAATACTGTATGTTCAAGGCGGGTGATGGAATTTCATATGGGTACATCTCCAGTTTGTGATATTTATGAAGAGGATATCAAAGTGCAGCTGAGGTCTGCAGAGTGAGTATTTCAGCGATATTTGGAGGACATCTGTGCCATTTTCTCACAGTCTTGTCATGATTGTGAGGATTTGTATGAGTAGAAGCAGAAAGAAAGAGCTCAGCCATAATATCTTCATATAATCCCATGCTACTATATGGGTAAAAGGCAATAGAGTGTGATGTGTAGTTAGTTCAGTCATCCCAAAGTAACAAAGGAATCAGATCCACTGTTCCCTTGCATTCAAAGGTGTCACTTGAGGTGATTCAAGCACCTGGTAAGCTTGTCCCCTTTCTACCTCACTGTGGAGGTGTCTCAAAAGAACTGACTTGGAGGAGTCCACAGAGCAGATCCAGGAAACACCGAAGAGATCATCGTTACTCAGCAAGCCCCCAGAAATACTTTGGGAAGCTGGTAGGGAAAATTACATTTGAGCTGCTGTAGTTACTCTGGCTGTTGATATGGAGGGATGGATGGATGGATGGATGGACGGATGGATGGATGGAAAAACATTAGAGAAATCCTTAAGTGGCAGCAGTTTTAGTGTTGAACAAAGAAGATGAAAAGTATGAACTTGTTATTGAGTCATGGTACACTGCTTCAACTCAGTCATGCACAACACATCATTTAGATGCACCAAGTCAGTTTGTTAACCATTCAGTCATAGTATGAACAAGGATTAGTGGCCACAGTAGGTGTATATTATTTTATATCTGAGAGAAGTTATAAAAACAAGTATATCATAGCAACTTGCCATATCTCATCATGATTTAAAAACAGTACACATCCAGATCTACAATCTGAATCATTTTCAAAATCTTTTTTGTCAGCAGTGGAAGGTTATTACAAAAAAACAATAGCCAAACTAAAAAACAATGTGTACTTTGACATTTCAGAATCTGAATCTTACAGTGCATAATGCATTATGTACATCATAATGGCAATGCAACTTTAAACAATGAAGGTTTTATCACGTGTTAAAATGTCACGGTATATGGAACATCGTCTTTATACATCTTCATATATGTGCCTGTTGGCCTGTATCAAAACATAGTTCAACAAACCTATTCTAACAGCAGACAGGCAACCACTCGTATCTCTGTTCAAGTTCCACAGAAGTGCAAACAGTGGTTTTGTTAGACTTTATTACTTCACCGACAACCACACAATACAACGAATAACAAAGCGAAGAGTGAATATGTCTAAGATGTTTTATTCTGACATTTCTCTCTACCTACACAGACTGTACCTCGGTGTATCTGTGAGCAGATAACAAATGAGGGTGCCAACTGGGCCACAAAATGCCGCAGAGATAATCTGCTATCAGTGAGCCTCTCTGATCCCAGGGAAAAGAAATAGGGCTTAGAGGGCGAAGTGTCAACACCTTAGATATCTGTACATACTTAGCCCTGGAATCAAAGCTAAGGTGGCAGGGCCTGCTCACTGCTTAGCCTCATATCTCCACAACAGTGACATCCCAGCGCTACAAACCAAAGTGACTCTTGACTTTGAACCCTGGGAAGGCAGTGAGTACCATCCACACAACTGAGTTGTTTCTGAGACACAATGAATTCACATTCATTTAGAAAATCTGACCGAGATAAGGGTTTTGTTTCCCCACAAAATTTCATCATTTATTGCTGTTTTCTTAAATTCACACTTAAATGACGTGTCCAGAGTGATTGGGCTTTTGTCTTGTTGTTCTTTTCTTACTCCGTGACCTTGTTATTCTATTTGGTTTTTGTTGTGGCCAGAATCTAGTGACACAAAAAACAGGATGTTTTATACTTACACTGAGCTTGAAAGAAACATAAATACTTTGCATAATTAGTTGTTTAATTATGCATAGTTTGCTCACTGAAGTGCCTCACAAGGGAAAAGATCAGGAAAAACCTTGAACTTTATATCCACTTACAGAATAAAGGGAACATTTAACAAAGACAAAAAGGATTGTGCACCGGGAAAAATCCAAACCGAAAGACTTCCATAATCCCTCTCTTTAAATTACTGTACCAGTGCCCATTTTATTACAAATCATAATTTCTTTATATTTATGCAGCCCAGTTTTTCAAACTATTCAGTGTTTTGTATTTTTTCATATTACTGCATGTTCACATTATTTTTGTCCTACTTTCTAACTGGATAAAGATGAGTGGGGTAATTGTTTCTCAACTTTTACGGCCTCCCTCAAAGGTACTTGATAAAGAAAGACAAAACTGCATGCAATAAGCATTTCCAGGTTTTAAACGATCAATGATTAAAAGTTCTTTAAATAAGGTTTTAAACAATAATATAGCTAGTTAGTTTCTATGCAAATATATATTGGATTAATGGCTTTCTGAGCAGAGAACGAAGTCACACCCCCTCTGCATGTGTTGTAATCCTAGACTGTATATAAAGATAGACATAGCCTCTGTGATGTCACCTACAGATTTCTAAAGAGCGGTTTTGAAGCTCAGGGTGGGCCGTCACCATCTCCGTAGTGCCTGACTCTGCCTAGTCCAAAAATGGGCAAAGATGTGGGGCGTGTATGGAGCCGAGACTAGTGGGAAGCAAACGATCACCCATCTGTCATCCTAACCGGCTGACCCTCAAATATGCATAACTTTAAACCTTAACAAAATTTAAACAAATGAGCAAAAATCCCATACAGTTGCCAGGAAGGGTTGAAATTATTTATACAGACTAAAACCGATTGTTAACATGTTTATTTCTGCTGTACAGTTGGGTATTTTAACATGGGAGTCACTTTTGGAGACAGCCTCAAGTGGCCCTTTGAGGAACTGCAGTTTTTGACACTTTACATTGGCTTCATTTTTCAGCCCCACAGGTTGCCACTTGTCTGAAAAGCGTGCACATGTTAGTTCAAGTGCGTGTGGGTCCCTCCTTACATTTATAAACACACAGGAACCATCTACACGCGAGATGGCACAGTGCTGTATGCAGTGTTCAGAATTTTCTCTACTGTAGAAACTACGTTTTCATCTAAAAGAAAAGGCCTCCGTCAAAGAAAGAGATAAGACGGAGCACAGGCGGACTGGCCACGGGGACTATCGGCTCAAATCCCAGTCTGCACGAGGCCGAACGGAGGTCGGAGGTGTGAGTGACGAAGCATTTGTTTTGCATGTGTCTTTGATGCTGGTGGTCTAGTGTGACATCTAGTGGCAGTGGCGATCATTTAAGTTGCTATTATCAATACACGAATCACTTGAAACTTCGGCAGTGCCAGTGTCCTACTGCTGCTTTATTAACATAGCCTATAGCATTAATCTGTTGCATCTGTATACTCACTCTCCCCAGATGTTTAATTTCCTCGTGCTAAGCTGCTGAAGCGCTTTCTTTGTATAAAAAGAGACTGTATATAATGAATATGCATCTTCTCCCATGAGCTTTTGGCGGTACTTAACTGCCACGAATTTTCCCCACAACAAACCAGAGCCTTCATTACGAGTCATTAGGCTTCATAAGGTTTTCATGAGATTCTCTCTCTCACATAGCGAGCCATGCAAATTTCTCAGGCAGCTAAAATCCGCTCACTGCAGTATACCAAAGGAGACATTCCAAGTCACTGGAGGTCCCAGTGGTCCTTCTTTTCTTATGACTGATTCTCCTTTTACCCAACAACACAATATTTTCACAAAGCAGTAGAGCAGGCCCTCTTCCCATTTTAAGAAATAGAAATAGAAATAGCAAACCTATCTCCACAATTTACCACTATGCTACTTTCAGGTTATGTGGATACATGTGTAGGTGTGTAGGCATGGGTGTGCACACCTTTGTGCACATGTGTATTTTTGTCTTTTTTGGGAGGCTTCAGACAAAGATGTATCAGTATATCAAACATGAGTTTTCCTTTATCCAGATTTCCATATTTCCATTGATCTTAGTACAGTCACCTCAAAGGGCCCAGAGAACCATAGGAGTACAAAGCAGGGTTCAATCCCCACTTTACATCTGAAGGACATCCAACTGGCCCTGGATGGTACCACTCTCAACCTGACACTGACAGGCCAGCCTGGCTTTATTACCTGATGGTTTGAACCTGGGCAGAACAGAGGAGACACCAAATATCAGTTTGCCATGGGCATTAAAACTTTTTGGCCTTGTCCGTGCCCCAACTCTGTCTCATCTTCCATCTCTTTCTCTTTGTTGTTCTGTCATTCTATCTCTGTCAATGTCTGTCATGGCCTTCCACTTCAAGAAGGTCTTCGCAGAAGCACATAAGTGGACAGTTTTTCTTTAATTTGCGAACACATCTCCCATGTTACCACTTCCTCTCAAGCTTGCATATACTCTGTGACTATAGTTTATATACACATCCACTGTATATACATTGTATATACACAAACACACTCACACATTAATATTGAAAGGTACTTATTCACTCTGATACTATAAATACACTCACATATAACATGGTATGTACCTTCACAAAAATACTCACGCTGAGCCATCTTCACACAACATAAATAAACACTTTGCCACCTCCACACACGTCCTCCACCACCTCCAAATCACAGCCTGGCAGCTTGATCTTTAGAAGTTCTCTTAATCAAAGTGCAGCTGCAAGGCTAATCAAAGGCCCTAAATAACTCCATCTCCCAACACAGGCCATAGGAGGATTAAAAATCCACTAGCCAGAACTGGGTTTCTTCGATCTGGAGGCCGCTAACGCCTAATGAGAACTCCCCAAAGCCCGAGATCACAGCTGAGCTGCTGGGCGCAGCATGCTGAGGCCCCTCTTTAAATCCTAAAGAGATCCTATCAGGACCAGATGAAAATAGATATTGCCCTCTCTGGGTGTCAGATGATTAAAAGAATGGCAGAGGATTATAGAGTCCAGTTTGGATGTTAGTTCTGGGAGGGAAAAAAAAGAAACTCAAAGTGTTCCTGTATTTGTGTGTGTCTTTTACATGGCATTAAGGCCCTAGCAGATAAGAGTAGTCTGGGACCAAGGGTGAATGTAAAGGCAGTGCTCCATTATGCAGACTTAGAAGACCTACATTTGTTTACTTAGATCCTATAGGGATTACAGAACTGTTTGCTATGACTCCATTAAACACCAAGGCCTTTTGTTCTAGTGTGAGTCTTGATGAAAGTTAAAGTATGTTTGTCTTTACTGAAGTGCTGTCTCTACATAATAACTGTTTGCCCTGCACCTCTAATAAGTGGATTATGGTACCGGTATTTTACCGGTATTTTAACGGTATTCGTGGGACATTGAATAGCTTCAGTCATACTGTATGTTGACGTTATTTATTTGAAACAGACATTAGTCTAACACATAAACAAATCTGACATGTTAAGTCATATTTACTAATAAAGATAGTTGCCTCTATACCACAGCAATGATTTCAGATTACTGGATTCACATTACCACTCACATGTTTTCCCATTGTCTGAATCAGTTGAATTACAATTGAATTACAAATTTGAAATACCACCTATATTGTCTTTGTCATTATATATAATGAGTTGTAAGTGCATGATAATGACATCATCTTTTCTGTGTTACTGTGTGTGGTTCAGGAGATATGATGTAAAATACATCATTTGATCATGACAGAAAGTAAAATGGCCATCATGGCCACCACAAGGCCTTTTTGCAATGGCCCCATTTCTGAAAATGTTCAGGGCTTCAAACTGTAAAGTTTCATGCTTTTATTTAAAAAATGAAAATAAAGAACATAATTTACATATGTGACCTGGAGTATTAGTAAAATATTCCATTTTTGAAGTTCATCAGGACATTCGTTCTTCTTGATGAACATTTAACTCCCCAGTAAAGAGTGCTGCTGTGCTCCAATAAAATAGTTACCTTTAGTAAAGTTACTCAGTCATAAACATTTGCTTCCTATCAAATAATGTCAACATCAAATATAATTCATGTTCACTGACAGCTGAAAAGTATACCAGCTGGTTTTTAGCATATCGAGCATTTTAAAATATTAATAATTTTATAAACTCAATCGTCTAAGAAAATCTAATCTACATGTATTTTTGTGTACCTACGCATACACATTAATATTTACATTATTAGGAATCTGACAATTAGTCAGCCATTTCCTTCTTTTTGCGGTAATATACATCCTCGCAACCCATCTGCCTGTCAGTCATTTCAGAGTGGAGGATCTGTATGCTCTAACTAGACCAACACAGATCTGACAAGGTTGTGTGCACCTGTCATGTCCCACTCTCCTATAACTTTAATATGTTCATGTCTGGGCCTGGCAGGTCATTATAATAAATGAGGTGGGCTCAGTGGACAGCCATGGCTTGTTCCTCTTCCCTAATGGGAGGGAAGAAATCTGCAAACCAGTACTTTACATTGACTGATGCTGAAGGCTCAAAGAAACTAGTTAAAGTGGACAATTAGAATTGCGGGTGGTGGGGGCATATCTCCCCACCCAATCACATGAAATGTCCCTTGTTATTTTAATATTTCAGACAGCGGCTAATTTCTACAGCCCAACTGTGTCAAGGTAATGTGCGGCTCACATGTCCTAGATGTGTCACTTTGAACTTGGTCACTACAGCTTCTAAAGTACCGCAGACAGGTTCCTAGCAGGGGAGACAGTGCGGACTTTCAATTAAATCAAGCGTGAGGGACAATATTGAGAGGGAAGACATGCAAGAGGAAGAGCAAAAAGCCTTTTATTGTGTGGTGAAACATCTGTGCTGGTGCATTTCTGTGTGCATTGTGTATGCACAGAGGCTTGCCTCTCTTTCTTGATTTGACAGCAACCATATTCTATGCTCAGCACAGCTGCCCTCCACCAACAATATGTTGAATTGAACACAGAAGGCATAACTTGTATGAAATTCTCTCACCCCTTCTGGGGCATATTCTGCCCTCAGTGCTTACACAGCTCAACAACAGACCTACACACATACCTTGATGCTCAAGTCTAAGGCTGTTAGACCCTCCACTCACATCTGAAGTGGCTTAGCACAAGTGCAAATCTCTGCAAACCAGACCCTGAGGACTCTATTTCATACTCCCAGCGCCTTTCTGCCTCTTCCTCTCCAATATGCCTGACCTAGACGTCTGCGCTCCTTTCATCCACATTCCCATGGAAACTCATTTAGCCTTGCTAGAGGGAGAAGGCAGCCCTGGGTTCAATTGGCTGGATTTACACTTGAGATATTATTCATTACATTAGCTGCCATGCTGATCTCTTGCTCGGTTGTTCTCTCTCTCTCTCTCTCTCTCTCTCTCTCTCTCTCTCTCTTTCTATCTCTCGTTCATTGTCTGGTGCCAGGCTTCTCAATATATTCCCTGTCTTAAAATTCATGGACTTCTCCTCAATGCATACCTATATTCAGTTTTCTGCTATTGTTACCCACCCTGTCTCATCGCCACATGGAAATTGCATTCTTGAATGTCAAGAGCAATATTTTCAAGGACAAATTAAGTGATGGCAAAAAGCTGCTGCATAACAAAGTAAACTTGTCTCAGATTTATTTGAATGTATGCCAGAGATTGTAACAATATGCAAATACAGAGATATCCTCTTTTCTCTTTGAAAAAAAAAACAAATAAATAAAAAATAAGAATAATTGAATTGTCGACGCTTGTTAAGACAATTCAACATGGTGTCCAGACAATGTAACAGTGAGAGGATTTTTTTTATCTTCAAAAACCAATGTGTGGCTATCAGTACCATGGAATGTAATGGCTAATTGTCCTTGCTACTGCAGATTTTATGGTCTTTAAGCTTATTATATAATTGCTTGCCAGAGCCTCCTTCCTGCAGTGAGCTGTGTGTGTGTGTGTGTGCATATCAAAAGAAATGTACGAGTCTTTTTATATGCATTCGTACTCAATCCTCATCCACTATCATTTCCTCTTTCTCCACTAGTAGCATATTTAATTATGTTGCCTGTCTGCTGTTGGTCTGCTGTTGGGATACAGTATGTAGCATATTAATGGACATTACATGACTGGAAATGAAGCTATTATTCCAGAATGGGCATTAATATCATCAGCTGCAAACAGCCTTGGGACAAGAAATGTTAGAGGGGCTGCAAACAATGATTTAGCTCTAACTCCAAGTTTCACATATTGCACACATACTGCACAATTCACCGACAAATATGCTTCACAATCTCCTCTGCCTGACAATATTACTCTTGAGAGATCAGTTTTTTTTTTTTGTTTGTTTGTTTGTTTTCTGGTCATATGTTTTGCTTGCATTTTACATGTCTGTGGTACATTATAGTATACTGTATACATACTTTTTTTTTTTTTTTTATCTGTGCTTGATGTGCACAGTCATACAGCACCACACACACATGCAGGTGTGTCTCGGTCTTTGTGTGCTTATATGTGTCTGAGTGTGCACATTCACATGCTATATGTGCACATGCCTCTTTGTCAGAGAAGGGGGGTGTATCCATCTTTCCCAGTCCATTTTTTGGAGATAATGACGGCCATTTCTTCTTCTCAGTGACTGATGACAGGCAGAACTAACCGCTAATGGCATGCCAGTGCTGGAGCGCGCCACTTATGTTATTTTCCCTGACAAGGCTCAGGGGAAGGCTTCATTTTTTTGACATTTGACCATGCAAATTCACTCCTGCTACATTATTCCACATTTACATCCATCTCTCACCCCACCCTCCTCCCCTTCCCCCCACCCCTTCTCCTCTGTCTCGTTCCACCTTACCCCACCCTACCTCTTTCCTTTTCCTTTTGAATCTGCTAGTGGTTGCAGACAGTAAAAGTCAGGCTAATAAAGTGCCATGAAAAAAAAAAAAAAAATCACTCAAATAGCAATACAAAAGGAATCTTGAATAAAGAGCCCAACCTTTCCTTTTCTGTACCTTTCCAAGCTTAGGCCCTTTTCAAAGCAAATGAGGCAGTCAAACGGAAAGCTGGTAAATGCAAAGGGATGTGGTAAATATGAGCAGTGCAGAGTGCAGTCAAGGTGAATATGTGTCGTATCAAATAATTCATTGACACAGGGAATTTCAATTTGTGTCTTTGAGTATTGTTCATTTTTTTTTAAATCTCAGGTTGTGACAAACGCCTGTGCTGTAACTGTATAGTACAGACGGACCTCATGATCTGGGAATCCACTCAGACGATTTGCAAGATTTATTATCAAACTTTTAGAAAGAGTCGAATAATGAGGGAAGCACGGTAGAAATGAGCCGCGGTGAGTCAGGTTAGATCAGAAACCACATGTTACAGAGAAAACACATACACTAAACTAATGCACAGACAGAGACAGTCCAGTCCAGAGTTAACAGTGATCTTGGAGTCCTGGACCAATCACAGTTCTATCTTGATGCTAACATCAAGTCAGTGCTCAGATTTGTATTGTGTCGCCTCAGATTCTGCTATTATAAACAAAGCTCTAATTTTGTTTTGCAGTCATTTAGGCAGACTCTTCTTTAAATTTCATTTTCTTTCTTTTTTCATCCTTGAAAATTACTATTCACTATCTATCCAGGTTATATTCTGTTAGCAGATTTCATTCCTCACATGATCAACCTACATTATGTGCCTTTAGGAGTCACACATCCATATTCAAACCCCCTTGATTCAAAAACATCAGGTGTTGTCCACAACCGCTAATAAGGCATTGCTGTTTTTCCTACTCCTTGCTGTTTTTTTTCCATCTCATACGGAAGCAATACAAGACTGCATCCTTATTAATGCCACATCTCCCTCCAGGTGATTTAAAGAGCCATTGTCTCAATGGCTGGTACTGCTTTTATGTGTGTGTGAATGTTTGTGCGTATGTGTTGGACTGAGTCAGTGCGTGTGCATGTGTGTAGGTGTGTGCATATGAAAGAAAGAGAAGAGAGAGTAGAGAGAGAGAGAGAGAGAGAGAGAAGCAGGGGGTTGATGGGTCTTGGTGGGTCAGCACACCTGCTGAGGCTACAAGCACTCTGGGACAGCTAATGTTCACTGAGCTGACAGGAATCTCCCCCACCACTCCAATGCCCAACCCTCCTCCCCTCTCCTTCCCCTTTAGTTTGAGCTTAGATAGATTGCCCTTGTAACAGGGGCTAATAATGTGCCACAGAAGGCTTTTTAATGGGGAGGACTTTGATAGGTTTTCCAGGACACAGAAAAAGCCACACAGAGGAAGACATATGCATGGCATGTGCATGAAGACAAGAACGGACACACACATCGATGCACACGTGCATGCCTGTGAACTCACAAACTTAAACAAATGTGGATGTGCACACATATCCATGCACACACCCACACACACTCTACCTGTCGGCTTGTTTTACCACATTATTATGGCTGGCAGGGGGTCTCTGGCCCTCTGCTGTTCTCCAAAGGCAGCCTGTAATGTGTCAAGAGAGAGAAAATGAGGAAGGAATGAATAAAAGGAGGAATAAAAAGAGGAAAGGAGGAGGAGGTAGACTGCCAGCTGACAATGAAATAAAGCCCATTAGAGAGAAGTAAAATAACACAGGGAAGGAAGTGACAGCAGGCCTGTTACACACACAGCTTTACTGTCTTTAACCACTGTCAGCCCCACTGGGTGACAGCAGCTGCCATCTCTCACACACACATAAAGGCAGGCATATATTCCAATGCACACACATGCACACAGGTACACAAACATACACATTCACACACACACACATTCCCTACTTCCTATGTGTAATCATGCACATGCAGGCATGGGCAAATGAAGGGACATACAAACACATAGATTCAGTGCAGACACAGCATGCACACATCAAAACAGCACTGAAATACACACTGCAATTCACACACCACGTTTGAAAGATCGCTTTTGTTGTGTTTGAGTGTATTTTTTTTTATAGTCAATATGTTTAAATTCATGTCTGTACTGTATAAAAAGAAGCTTTATTTTTTTTTGTTTTATATTATCATTATAAGGACGCTTCAAAATATTCTAAAAAGAAATTAAAAAGAAAGAAATAATTAATTACACACTGAAATTACAGTGAGAAAACTGTTATACTGTTATACATGCTGAACAGTTGAAATACACTTTTTTTTGTATTGCTTTCCTTCAAACACCCTGCTCTACCTTTACCTGAGTTATGGGGTTTTTTTTAATTTCTAAAAATGTACTTCTTCACCAATGAGTAATAACCTCCATGTGTTCACTCATAACACATTTGGTAGCGACTGCCTGACACTGAGCTCCACTACATGCTTGAACACAATGGACACACAGAGATGAACCATTTCCATGAAAAATCCCGAGGTTATTAAAGATTATTCCTACACCGGACCACCAGTTCTCATCAATCCTCCATCCTACATCCAAAAAAATCTAGTCATTGGCGTGCAAGAGCCGCATGTCATGTTCTTCTTTTCAGTGGCTCTTGCAAAAGTAATGCCTTAAGTGGCACAACTTTATATTGCAATAAACCTGTTGCTGTCATCAATATTGTATGGTACAGCAGAATCACAGCTGTATCCGTCATAAATTTGATACTTAAGGAACAGGAAACCACAAAAAAATTTCTTTCCATTTTTTTCTGCTATTAAAGTCCAGAATTACACAATTTAATTACACACACTGTGCCATTATGCAGTCTAAACAGTTTTCATATCCAGTTAATAGATATACCACCAGACAATAAAATTAGTTTTAGCCTAAGGGAGACATACCCTTTGGCAAAAAAGAAGATAAATCTAAACTCCTTTTACTCTAGAGTTTAAAGAAACCACTCACTTTTTGAAATAACCCCAGTTACACATGATATCTGAGTTGATATTTGAACCCTGTGAACATGGTGATTGAAATGGATGATTACAGTGATATGAGGTTGGTCCTTTGGAAATATAATGGATGTCATGTAAAGAAGGATTTCACTAATGTTCTCGTCACCATGGTCATTCAAATGCGTGTCTTAAAGTGACATGAGGCTGACCTGTCAGGAAAAATGGACTTTTAAATGATATAGACAGAAAACTCGTAAAGCCAGGTCTCACTAATATTCTAAAATATTAATGTGTACCTCCATCAATGCATGAGTGAGGGATATTCTAATAGATACTCAATTATTCATACCCATAAATAAAACCTGCTTACCTAGATTACGACCAAAAACCCCTACCTTGATGGTTTATGAGGGCAGGCTAATAACGTATGTATGCAAAGGCTTTAGATGTTCAGCTGTACCTGGACATTAAGCACAGCCCACAGCCTGAGAAAGACAGCTGTCACAATCATATGGTCATAACTAAAAGTGTGGCCATCAAGATATATGCTCATTTTATATTCACAGAACACAACTTTCTAGACCTTTACCACACAGTTTGCAATAGCTCAGCCTCCTTGTACATGTCAGTATGTACAGTAAATGGTATGGTGAAGGCCGGTTTGTTAGACTGTCAAACCGATAAATCACCAGTTTTATGTCACAACCATGTGACTTCAGCTACACTAGCTTTCATGTTTTTTCTCTTGCAGCAGTTTCATGCTGAGCAGTTTTTAGTGTTTTGAAATGTATTGCATCATGACCTTGCATGATGAAAGGCCTTCAGATGTTTATGAGCACCATACAGTGAGAATAATCTCGACACATGTCCCCTTTCTTGCATGGATGATATTAATAGTGTGAGTTTTCTGGTGCAGAATACATGCACAAACTGCACTGCAGCAATTAAGGTGTAATAGCAGAGAGCAAAGACAGTAAAGTACTGAGCTCCAGATTCAAATATACAGTGTTTACAATGTGTACAATGTGCTTTGGAAGGCCATAGGAGGCCCAAATTAAATCTGAGTGCATTCATTTTTCAAACAGTTGAGTTCATTTTTACAGTCAATTTGAAATAAATAAGTCTTTGCAAACACTATCCCCACTGTAATAAACTCACCCAGATGTACTTTGCTTGCTTCACCATGTGGTTGTTTTTGCTCTACTGACACGTCTGGTTTGTTGTATCCTCCAGATCTGTGAGACCACTTGTGAGAGAGAATTAACTGCTAATCAGTTTTAGTTGCAGGCTGTTAATATTTAATTGAATAAACAAACAGACACAAACAACTTAATGGGGAGTGTTATGATAATGTTTTGCATCTTCCCTTACTTAAAATTCTGTCATGAAAAATGTAATTATCGTTGACAAAATTAATCACATTATAATTAAGTTGTGAGAGAAGACAAGAGTTGTAGAAGTAGGTTAAACATGGAATACTTTTCTTGAAGTTATTAGTCTAAGTTATTTCCTCTTTTTTAAAGTTGCATTTCATCATCAGTTGCAGATTTAAGTCCTTAAAACCTGGTGGAAACTGTTCTGCAAGACTTTTGAAGATTTGAGTGCATAATGTGAATGTTATGTAAACCATGCTACATTTGCTGTGATTTTTTTTGTGATTTAGGTTACAACGTACACAGTTGCAATCCACCACTTCACCTTACTCTGCCTCTGATATGTGATTAAGCTACATTTGGAAAAACATATCTGACTGAGAAAATGAAAATAGTTCAAGGAAACAGGCTGAGCCAGAAAAAGGCTAATAAAGTTTGAATCGCCAATTTTTCAAGATGCACTGCAGCTAAATATATTTTTTTCCTGAAGAAAATGATGTGTTGTTCTTGATGTGTCAGTTGCAAGAGACACTAAAATGAAAAGTTAGACAAATATTATTATAAATTCAAATCTCTAAAATCCTATAACATTGCAACACTGTTTTGGGTTTGAGATTATTTGAGTGCAGCCGTAAAGTTGTATGAAAAAAAAAAAAAGATGTGGGCTATTCTGTCTTCTTCGCCATTACACAATCTCATTAAATTTATTATGATGTTGACATATTTGATCAATATTGTATTACACATAGTAAAGCATGGCCTCAGGTCTTAAAATGTATCAGTTTTCTTTGATTCTGTCAAACTTTAAAATTTGGAGATACAATGTTTTCATCTGACAGCATCAAAACAGTGCATCTCTTCATACCCTGTTAAAAACAGCTTTTGCATGATGCTGTCAATTAAAGTGGATGCGCTAGTAATCAGTGATCACTTGGAGAGAAAAGAGTGGCTGCAGTTATTGAATAGATGGTGAGTGTTTAAAGACTTCTGATGAGGCAGGCCCGTGTAAAGCCCGCGGAAAATCTGAGAGGCAGGTTCCACAGATAATGAAGTCTTCAGCTGTGGTGAGGTACACAACTGTGTGTGTATGTCTGTGAATAATGATCCCAAATTGTGTAATTAATTATGGACACATCTGAATAGAGGGGAGATTTCAATAAAGGCTTGAGATACATGCGGAATGAGAGGGAGAGAAGGGGGACGAGAGAGATATAAAGATCATTCCTCCTTTTGAGTTGTTTCCATCTTAATAAAGCAGCAGGGTGAGAGATGAGCCTGCTGTGCCCTCCTGTGGCCACAGCAGTGAAATATTGCCTGTCCCACTTCTCTATCTATGCCAAACTGCAGTCACTCTGAATTCTATTATCATGTAATGGGAGTGCATCATGGAGTTATGTTGGTGAGAGTGGTTATAACAACAGTTTGGAAGAAAAAGCACAAAAGGTGGACTGGGAAAAAAAAAAGATTACATTTAACATTCACAGTACAATGACAAACAAGTTTTTAAACAATGAGATACAGACAAACTAAGGATGGATTCATAGAAACTAATTTGTTTTGTACTGAAAAATAATTTGTATTCTTGAAATTCCAGCAAACAATTAATCTTACAACAAAAAGTATTAATACAGCAACTATTAGGCAGAAAATGTCCCCTGAGGATTGTTGAATAAGAAAAACGGGTAAGAAATGGCTATCCATTTAGCCCTTGTTAAAGCTAACCCAAGAAGAAATAATAACAATGCAGCTCACAGATCATTAAAAGTATTTAAGTAGATGTTACATAGTGTATATTTGGATAAGTTAGTTTTATCTTCCTCGTTTAGCTGATGTATTGGGGTCTGCAAGCTGGCAAAACAATAGGCCCCAACCAAGTCAGTTTTAAAATCTATGAGTCAAACAACCACCAATCCAGTCAGTCAGACAGTGGGCCAACAAGCCACCCAGACAGGCCTCTCAGCAGTCAGTCAGAGTGACAGTCATTCCACCAACAAGTCAATCAGACACTCAGCTAATCCTTCAGTCAGTCAACAAGCCAGTCAGCTATCCAGCCAGCCTGCCATTCATCGGGTTAGCCAGTCAACATGCCAACATGTCTACCAGTCATTTAATTTGCTCCCTCACAGCCGCCGAACCAGCAGCCAGTCTAAACTTCAAATAACCAGTCAGTCACACAGTCAGCCAGACAGGAAACCAGTTAACCTCTGCCAATGAGTCAACCACTCCGTCAGTTTAACCAATACCCAACCTGTCAGTTTAGCACAGCATATATTAAGAAGGGCCGGATAGAAACACATGACCTTTCTCACTTCCAGTGCGGAGGAGCCGAATCATTAATATTACTATGGTAACCGCAGGGCACAGACACAAACTGGAGATAAATAAAGACTGAACCATTTAAGAATGGCCTCCTCACACAAACATATGTGCATACACACAAGGATGTGCATCCACATACAAACACACACACACACACACACACACACACACACACACACACACACACACACACACACACACACACACACACACACACACACACAATATGGTAGCTGACATGTGCCCATCTCCTCTGTTCTGCCCTTGGAGAATCTAAATGCTAAATGTATGTGCATATTTTTTCATAGCAAGAGACATATTAGAATTTTTCCAGCGACGACCCCCCCCCCATCTCCATTCGCCGTCTCCCATACGGAGGACATGAAAGAGTCTGAAGCGCATAATGCTGGAGGAATTAAGGGATTCCTTGGTGGCCCTGAGTACCAGGGGCCATCGTAATGATGAGGAGGCTTAAGCGCTTTGTATCCTCCCTTTTACCCTGCTCTGTCTCTGCCTGTCTAGCAGTTTTCATTTTTCATATTTTTGAGGGTGTGTGTCATTAAATATTCATCTTGAGGTAAAGTAATGATCATCTGTTTGTTATTGAAAGAGGCACATATATTAGAACACAGAGAGATAGATTTGTTCTTGTTTTGAATGGGGTGAGATGGAGCAGTGAAGGAGGACAAAAGTGTGTCCTTGTCTGCGTGTCCATGCATTTTCATACTGTATTGGTATTGTATTGGTGTGTATGTTTGTAAAATGCGGGATTAAAGCACCTCTTCATGTAGAGAATTAATTTCTTAACAGTCAGTTCCTTCATTTTTCAGTTTTCACATAAATTGACTTTCTTGTGTGAAAAGGGCAGACTACCGAAAAGACACAATTTCTCCATTTCCCCCTGTGAGTTTATGGGAGATGATCTCACTGTTCTCTTTTATCTCTTCCTCTCCAATGATGGCTATTGATCTCGGTCAAAGGGAGCAGAGGGAAATTGATTGAGAAACTCTAGCATGGTCAAAAAGGAAGGATTCCCACTAGACCTTCTGACTGGTGTTGTATACTTCATATGGATCTGTCTCTCCATCAGGGGCCACTTACCATCTCACCACCGCTGTCAAACATTATATTGTAGACATGCAGATGCTCTCTTTTTCCCTTTTTCTAAAGGGAGGCAGGGGCGAGTGATGGAGTAATTTTTAAATTTATCCAAGGAGATAAAAGCTTTTGTTTTTAATAAGAAATGCTTGTATATTATCACATGAAGTTGATGGTAAAAATAAGACAGCGTGCACAGTGAAATGACCGCAAGAATTTTAATTTGAAATACATTTCTTGATTTTGGATCAACATTTACAGTAAATAATGACAGTAATGCATTGCGATAGATTTTTTTTTTTTTTTTTAAATGTGTAATAAGAATCTATATTGAATTATGGAATAATTAAATTCATGCAATTGTGAGTGTAAAAAGTGAAAAACAAGTCTCATGTGTTGAGGAGGCTGCTGAAAAGTCAGAAAATGTCCACTAGAGGGAGAGACTGGACTGTTTATTCCAAAATAAATCTCACATTCTTTGTGCAATGCTTTTTTTCATACAAATATTAGTCTGAAACGTATGAAGTGCATCAGTTTGAAATGCTTTGTAAACCAAACATTGACTAGAGAAACTTTACCAGAGGAAAAAAAAACACTCAAACATGATATCTTATTGTACAACTCCTCAGCCTGTATTAATAAATGTATGTATTAATATGTATTAATGTATTAATAAAAAGGGCCAGAGATCACATTACACCCAATCTAAACTGATATATTCTGCGTTACAGCGATCAGTGGCACACATCCTGCTGCCTGTATCATCACTCCAGTTTGTTGTATCTGTTTTCTAGAGTTTAATCCAGTTGTATCTTTTTACGCAAGGCAATGTAAAGTAGAACACATGATAGTAAACTCTGCTACAATCTCTGCTAAATATAAAGAAAAAGTATTTTTACTTATTCTCAGATGGTTTTCATCATATATCGTGATGCAATAACTCTCCCTTGTCAATCATGGAGCTTTAACTTTTCCTTCATGTTTTTTTTAGGTTCGTTTTTTTTTTTTTTTTTTACAGTTTAACAAAGGTAGATCAATTGTTCACTGTCAGAGAGCCTGAAGGTATCAAGTAAGTTAGAAAAAAATCTTTCTGCCCACCACTGACGGCAAGTACTGTAAGCTCACTGTAGTGTGGCAGGTCAGATTCATGTTTTGTGTTAGTTTTGGCGTTGTTCCCTCCGAGGGGGAAAGTGAACTTCTGTCAAAGTGTCACATTCAGGCAACACTTGTCTTGATCAAAGCTGGCACCCACCTGCCCCAGACTGTTCTGGAACACACACACACACACACACACACACACACACACACACACACACACACACACACACACAAAGAGACTACATGTTTAGAGTCTGCGTATGTATACACAAGTACATCCATACTGTAAATTTGCAATTTGTAAAGTTGCACACATGCACCAAGACAATAGGGATGGACATGGACAAAGATACGCACAAGCTCCACCAACACAAGCTCATATTGTGCACAAGCTCAAATGGGCACTGACACACACAGAGCTGTTTAGGCCACACACATTTGTATACAAATGCACGAACAGACAGAGAGAGAGAGAGAGAGAGAGAGAGAGAGAGAGAGAGAGAGAGAGAGAGGAATACCTTTCGTGAGGAAAAAAAAAAGAAAGAAAAAAAAGGGAAGCCTCTCCTCTGAGTGTTAATCCCCTTTGTTGTTATCGGTGTTAATTGAAAGAATGAGCTCTATAATATGGTCCCCCGCTGGGTGATTACTTAGCCAGAGCATAGCCTGGCACGATTCATAAACACTTCCAGGAAAAACTGAATTACAGACATTCTCTGAACTATCACGCTTAATAAGGTGGCAAACCCTTCACTTTTTGTGGGGCACAATGTTTATTTGAAGACACAGTGATCTGTTCAGCTGCAGGTGTTCTGTCATTTGAGCAACAGAAGTTACAGCAATAGAGAGACAAGGAAAAGCTCAAGACAGAGAAAGGAGGAGAAACAAAGCAACTTACCTTCCTCTTGGATTGACCCGTAGTCTCATAAGATTCAGGGTCAAGCAGAGTTCAGTGAGAGTTCAGACATTGCGTCAAGCTGTTGTATTGTATGCACAGCCATAGGTACAACTCCTACTACCAGTTTGCCCAATCCAGGAGAAATATGTGGCTAGATACTATAGGGAAAAAAATTATTTGCTCTCATCATATTTTTTTTGTCTTTGTCTATGCGTCTCAGGAAAGAGTTTTCCTGGCATGTGATGATTAGTGCACAAAGATGGCAGTGCAATTGTATACATATTACACACTTTAATGACCTGCGAAAGATTGCGCTGATATCCGTTCTATGGCTTATATTTCGGTGGGTGCAGCTTAATGTGAATCCACAGGGAGCCTTATGTGGCTCGCGGCGGCTCTCAATGTAAGAGCAGCCCCTGACCAGCTGTTCACAGGATATATAGCAGAAATGGAAGGCATCTTCCCCTGCAGTTTTTGCTTCATGGACCGAGCATGTGTGACACAGGGAGAATGGTGCAGGGATTTCCCCCCATTCAGCTCAAATCCTTTTCTGGATTTCTTCTGCTTCCTTTAGAGGGTTTAATATTTCCAACACATAATAACTTCCTTTACCCCATGTGAACAGTGAATAAGGTTTTGGTGATCTGTGCAGCAGGGCAAAATTTCAGCACCCTTACATTTTGGACTGACAGTTTTCTGAAGAAATGGGGCTTAAGTAATCTTAAACCAAGTGAATTTTAATATTTTAATCAGGGTAAGACAATGAGTGCTTTGTATCCTTGTTGTTGAAAAGGCAGTAACAGCTGTGAACCTGATAATTCAGGTGTTATCCATTCTCAACATTTAACTGTTTACTCCCTCTAGTGGACAGACGATGTACAAGGCTGGACTCTTATCACAAATAAACACACAGAAACATATGCATAAATGCAGGTAAGTGAGTGCACACAAACTGCTAATATGTGACTGATGGTCTGCAGTTGGTGGCAGGTGCTGACGTGCCCTCAGTTTGGCTCAAATATCAAAACCTCATCAATACCACATGACCTAAATTACATTTAAATGCCAAGGTGGAAATGTTTTAACTGATAAGTTTACACCAAGGGCATGTATCACGCATTATCACTAATCTCCAAATTGCACATGGAGACACTGTGCACGCATGCATAACATCTAAGCAGGTGCCGGTCATTCATCTTGTCAGTCTGTTTTTAAGTACAGCAGTTCTAATTATCCTACAATCACAGAATAATAATTTCTCCTTTGAAAGCAAAATTACAGCCCCTCTCTCTTTTTCAGCCATTATGGAATGCAGCCTGTGTGTGTGTGTGTGTGTGTGTGTGTGTGTGTGTGTGTGTGTTATTGCCTCTATGCCGTATACTGTAGCACCAAACACAGAAAGAGAAGCTGTCAGTCTTCAAACATTTGGCGCAGACCTTAGATTTTTTACCATCCTAATTAGGCTGATTGAAATGCACTCTTGGATTATCACGTAAAGGTTTCCACTCGTTAGACAGAGGTTGTTTGTTGCAGAATTCAAAGCATGAAATGCGGTTCTTCCATTTTAGTTTCCATTCAGTCTGTCTACAGCACAGGAGGTAGAGGAATTGCAAAGTTCTTTCACTCGTTTGCCCATTTTTCATAAATAAAAGCAATGACAAAGCCAACTGCAGGGAAAACAACCATACACAGTATACAATATAATGCAGCACTACATGATTTAACTCTGTTTAAGTAAAATAAATTGCCATAACTTTGCCTTAGTGAGCTGCATTCATAGCTGCTAATATCGACCCAAAAAATAAATACCACGTATCTGCCTACAATCTACTTTTTTACATTCTAGTTCTGACTCGTTTCTTTTAATACAGCACCAATTTTGATACTACATTCAAATACCACATTCACATCATGTGGAAGTTACCATAATTTCCAACTTCAGAGTAGCAATTATCATTCATTCCGAGTGGAAAATTCAACTAGTAATTTGATGCTCACAGATCTTAAAAGTGTCTGAAGACACACAAACCTAATGCCCCATGACAATAATAGTCCATTATACAAGATGATTAAATATTAATTTGATATTTCTTATTGTTTCATTTAAATGTAAAGGTGATGTGGTTTGCTCATCATCAGGTGAAAAGAGAAGACTAGCTGCTCAGACCGGCTTGTCAACAAGGAAATGGAGCTCAACAACCTGATTACTGGAGCAAGCATTTTTACTTCCCTGTCTAATGTGCGAAAAACAATATGTCATGTAAAAGCAGTGAAACTACTTTCTGTTGGCGTTCACCATTAAGGCTAAGCTTGCTAGCAGCAGTATTTTCTCAGAGCCTGTTTGGCCTTTTCTGTTACACCATCCAAAAAAATTATAAGCAATTCAAATAAATGCAGCTAAGGAGATCCTCATTAACTACTGATTTTCAGTACAGTTATTTTCATTTTAATTGAAGAGCTGTATTCTATCCCACTGTATTTTAAAATTCTGAATGGCAACGGCTTAATGAAATTACTGAATCTAACCCAGTAAAAGCCTATACGTCAGACACCATTCCCTGATTTGTGCTTCTGCCCCTGATCGGCTTAAAATAATGTTTTCAATGTAATGACAAACTAACTGTAAGAGCTCTGCAAGTCACTGATTGATGTGTCTAAGTGAGCAGCTTCATATCGTGAGGGATGAAGGGTGGGTACCTAAACAATGTAAGAGTGATTGACGAGATGTTTGGAATACCATCTGAGTCTAGTTGGGTCTCAGCGTCTCTCTGTGTCTGTGTTTCACACTCTCTGCTCTCTTTACTTCTCTCTAGGTCATTAAATAACTTTCCATGGGTGCTCCGCAATGCACCGTCCAGCAACACAATAGCATGCCACCTCCAGTACACACACACACACACACACACACACACACACAGCCTCCCACACAAACACCCCTTTCTCATAGCTTCCCTTCCCACAGTGCCTGTCAGTCATAGAGGAGCCTTTGCCCCAACAATGCCAGCCTTTGTCTGATAGATGAGGTTTGGGGGTATTCACTAAACCTGGCACAGGTAAGCACTTGGAGTGGGCGCCTATAGGACTAGACTGGAATGCATGGTAGTGTGAGCCTGTGTGGGTCCAGCAGTTATAAGAGTTTTGGAGAAAAATATCAATGTGAGGAAACACTTACAAAGACAAATTGTCAGAGCATGGAGAGGATTTCTCTTGTATATATTTGTGATGATGATAAATCCAACAGTGAAACAAATGCTTTTCATGGACAAACTTACAATGTTCACTAAAAAGAAAAAAAAGAGGCATTCTCTGGGCGGCTTGCCCAAGTGTCTTGCTTATCAAAAATATAAATAAAACATTTCAACAGTGGTCAACCACTGCACACTCAAGAAGGTGCTCAAGGATGTTTCTGTGAACAAATTGTTGGACTGATTATGCTGGTTCATAATTCTGGGTTGTTTGAGGTACTTCTAAAACACCTTTGGGTTGCTCATGCCGAACTGTATGGATCCATCCTCTGTTCAGGGATTTGCAAGACACATGGCGGGCAGGATTTTATGGTAGATTCATTTTAAATGACAATAACTTTATCTGCTAATTTTGGCCAAGACAAATCTAATATTGTTTGGAAATTAAACAGGGAAAGTTACATTACCTGTCAGCGTTACCTACTACAAAGTTAGTAGTAAGGTAAAAATAAAAATGACAATATGATTCTAGAGTGGATGTTACATGATAAAATAGCAGTGAACTTATGTACATAGACCATTAATTATCACATAATAATCATCACAAATTTAATATTCATGTAAAATTAAACAGTGACAGTTACTTTACCTGCCAGCATTGCCCACTACAAAGTTGATAAGGTGAAATTTAAAAAATGAAAGCATAATGTATCTGAGATCAATGCAATGTGAAATAATGTCAGTAACCTTAGTTGCTAAATTGGCTATCAATTATAATATCTATATAAAATATAGTCATTTCAATAATATTAGCTGTAACACCACAAATATGATGTTCAGATCGAATAAAAATGTCATAAACATTAGCTAGCAATTTGGTCATTAAGGTTCTGAGATGACAAGATGACAAACTCAATATTATATAAGCTAAATCATATATGATCTATCTTGTATTCCTTCCATCCAACATATACGGTCAGTCTGTCTTACATTTTGCAGTTGATAAGAAAACACTGAGGAAGTGAAATTTTACAGCACTACAACAAAGTGAGCATAGCTCCACTGTGCACCACTGCACCAAATCACTGGCCTTTACTGAGTTACTCTGTCATTTTTGTCTCCTAACACTCATCTTACAGCTTATTTTTTAGCATTTTGCCTTTGTGAGGTTGACAGCCTAGAGGAGACAGGAAATAAGGGCAGGGAGAGAGGGGGATGTGACATACAACAAATTTCCCCTATTGGGAATCAAACCATGGACGTTGCAGTTTTGTAGTGTGCACCTCAACCATTAGGCCACTGGACGGTCCTGACACTTGTTTTAAATAAATATCTGTCACTTTCTATCTTGTTGCTGTGAATGTGAGCATGTGGTAAGAAGGCTCGAAGGGGACTGAAGGGAAAAATATAAAAAGGGACATAACTTATAGTTCTGAGGCAATGGCAGAGTGAATACAGTAAAATAAGGTTAGGGAGTTTGTGGAGATGACAGCATTTGGATTATGCACTGTGGGAAAAAAAAAACAGAGACTTAAAATGTCTGGCCATGCTATCTGATGAATGAATAATAGGTGGCTGCAGCTTTACCCCCCAGAGACATTGCTTGAAGTGATGTGGGTTCAAATACAAGGGTCTGGCTTATGTTCAAGTCACCCACTGTTCAGCATCCACCAATCATCTTTAACAACATCTGAAATGATCATCTCTGTCTGTAGCAAAATCGACATCTGACACATCTCAAAGAGTAATCCCCATGCCTGACAAATCAACATCCGGAGGAGCAAGGAGAACTTGAGAAAACACCTGTTAAGACAAAGTATTCCTTTAGATAAGTGTCAAGTGGCTTTAGTCAACCAAACAGGTGTCTTTGTCCAAACCTTTTCACTTGGTTCTGTTCGTCCGCCAGATAGCAGAGAAAAGTCATGCGGAATATTCTGACCTCGGCTAAAAACTAAAAATGAATGTCATTTAGTAAGTGAAGCGTCAATTAAGTGTGCAATACATTACATTACAAGGAAACCCATTCCTTCCTCATCACATCAGTCAAACTGGTGGCTGCGTCAAATTTACAATCCACAATCCAGGACAAAAAAAAAAAAAACTCTTTGTAGTGACAACCGCTCTCTTTAGAAAAAAGACTGATGTAATACAGGGTGCTTCAAGAAAGAGACAAATAACACAGGTACATCAATAGATCTCTAAAGAAAATGTTTAAAATAAAAACGTTGGGGGAATAATGGAAGTCTGGCAGAAATTGTGCAAAACAGATCATTTGTTGGCCCACGAGTAAATTCTTTTTCAAATTGCTGGAGGTTGGCTCATTATTTTTTAAAATTCATCATCTCAAGATCACTAGAGGTTAGAGTTTCTCTCATTATTTTAAATCATGGTCATAAGAACATGTTGGACAGAAAAATCATAAATATCTTTAACCCCTTGGCTTTTGTCATCACTGGACAAAAAGGACTCTGCTTACACACACATAATATCCCAAATATCTGCCAAAGAATGTGACACTGCTTCCTGCAGTGGAACTAAATGGTGCCAGTCAACAACAACCACTTCTGAATATCATCTGTATACAAACACCTTGAAGGCTTGAAATCCATGAAACCCGCTCAAGGTACTCGTATGGTGACAGGTTGTGCCGTCCATGAATCTGCTCAGTAATGACAAATCTAAGCCTTTGTCCACATAGGGAAGAAATCAGTAATTAAATAAAGGAAAATAATTGTGTAATCTGTATCAGTATAGTGGGTGTGCATTCTACATAGGTACATTCATGCTCATGACAAATTATTATCTGACTCCAAACTGGAGTGGACAAGGATTAACGTACCGCTGATGCAGCTGCTACCAAGGGAGGCTGTTTCCAATGTGTTCCAATTAGTGAGTTAGTGAAAACCAGTTGTCAGTGGATAAACGAGAGCCACGGGAGCAAGAGGGTCGCCCTCAAACACAAAAGCGCACACACACTCACACACTGTACACATCTTCACAAAAGCATGCAATTTATATAAGCACGTGCTGGCACCATGAAACCGAAGCACACACTTTTACATGAGACCACATACAACTTTGTGTAGACAAAGCACATAAAAGAGAGTGAGTTTTTTTTCCCAGTGTAGAACACTGCTCTAATTTCTCCTTATGGATTGTAAGGGGTACGCATGTGTGCGGGAATCCCACGGAAAATCTCAGGGCAATGTCTGTGACTGGAATCATCAAACACGACTATTGCTGGGCTTTTGTCAAAGAGCAAATAATCTCAATTATGTCACCGTGCCACTAGACACTACACACTAGACAGATTTATTCACAGTGCCCCAACCCCCTCCCTCCAAATCCACCCACCATCCTCCCTTCCTTCTTTTTTTCCAGCCATGTTAAAGGTCTTATTTTTCTCCCCTTCTGGCATTGCCGAATCTTCAGACTTCCTTTATGTGAGATTTGTAGTGAAAGGCTCTTCATGCCAGGAAACTAATGGTGTGCCATTTTCAGATAATGGGCTTTTAGTTGTCTCAGCTATATGGACAGAGTGACACTTCTTGTGGACTGCCCACACAAAAATACTTTGCCTTTCACACAAGGGCAGGCTTGTGAGACAGCAAATTGATTGTAGACTGGCTTTGTTGACCGACTGGTTGTCTGGGTCTTGCCTGCTTTGACTCTTCGGTGTAATGCATTCATTGTGTCATCTTTAGTGAATAAATTATAGGATTGGATCTACAGCAGTATTACCACAAACATTACTCAAGGCAAACAACATACTGTAGGTCTGACTTTCGGCATCTTGATTAGGGATGGGTATCGTTAAGATTTTAAGTAATGTGGGCATTATGGGAATACTTGCTCCTGTGTACAGAAATGACAACACAGGATCTTCTTCTTCTTCTCTTCCAATTCTTAAAATATTTTCAATGATTATTAAATGAAAGAGTTTGAAGAGATGTATAAAATTCAATACCAGATACTGACTGGTTTTCTGACTCCCCCAGCCCCCCTCAATAAAGCAAAACTGCTTGTTTCAGAGTGGCCTTTTATTGTGGCCAGCCTAAGGCACACCTGTGCAGTAATCATGCCGTCTAATCAGCATCTTGATATGCCACACCGGTGCGGGGGGATGGATTATCTCTGCAAATGAGAAGTGCTCACTATCACAGATTTAGACAGATTTGTGAAAAATATTTGAGAGAAATGGTTATTTTGTGTATATAGAAAATGTTTTAGATCTTTGAGTTCATCTCATGAAAAATGGGAGCAGAAACACAAGTGTTGCATTTATATTTTTGTTCTGTGTATATATATATATATATAGTGTGTGTGTGTGTGTGTGTGTGTGTGTGTGTGTGTGTGTGTGTGTGTGTGTGTGTGTGTATTCTGAGAATACCTGCTCCTATGTACAGATATGACAGAAACTTTTTAGGAAGTCCTGCATAGATAATAAAGACTCCAGATAGATTAATAGCCATGTTTTTTATGTTCCAGATCATATGTTGATTATGATTAAAAACAGAATAGGATGTAACAAGGAGTGCAAACCGAGTAGAACATCCTTGGGTTCAAAAGGTTAAATGTACATGTGCCTTGACTCAAGTATAAGAACTCAAAACAAACTTCTGCCGTTACATATCATGGCAGCCACGACACTTATGGTTCAATCGTGATAACAATGGCAAGGTGGTCAACAAAATACAAACATCTTAACATCATTAAAAAAAATCATGATATGTAGGTTTATGAGTTACTTATTTAAGAGGTTACAACATCACACCAAGCAAGGGCAGCCAACTCAACACACCATACAAACTACAACGACTAGTACTTACTCTTTGTAGTCAGTTGAAAAAAAATGTCCATGCACCTTTCTTCATTAAGCTGTTTGTTCTGTTGCTGGTTGAGAACACAGACAAGCTGCCCTCATTTCTATGCTGCTGCAAATTTAGTAACAAGTGTGTGAGTCCCACCATTCACAAAATGTTTTCATTCCCTTCAATCTCCAGTGAGGAAAAGTTTTTAGTGCGTACATTTTGGGGATGGTGGCTATACCTAGCTCATTCAGGATCAAACTATAGAGACAATGAACCTCGCTTTGACATGAATTGTTTGGCATGTGGGATTTAACTTCATGGAAAACTGTGCATTGCTGAAATGCTGCACAAGTATGCAAGGCTAAAAACTCCAGCCAACAAAACCATCACAAACATTTTGAACAACATCCCACTACTCTCCCACTGGATTACTTACAGGCCTTGTTTTCAAATCCTGTTTCAACAGGAAGTAAATACAGTATAACGTTCCACACTCCAGTCCAGTAGGTGGCAGTAATGCACGTGCAAGCTGGTTGCCAATCACCAATCAAACCGAAAGAAGAAGAAGAAGAAGAAGAAGGTGAAGGAAGAGGAGGAGGAGGAAGTAGGTCAGTAGGTAAAGATACAATTTTTTATCAGAGGTTTGAAGATCGCCTATTTGGATGGACTGGGCGATTTAAGATGGTGACTATAAACTGCAAGGTCACTGCGTCAAGTCCAGTTGCTTGTCATTCCCTTAACTTATTGTAATTTGCCATCTTGTAGTTTGTCTTATATTTTTAGGTTTGTCTTACATTTGTGTGTTTTCTACTGGTTGTGATATTACTCACAACTTATAATTAGACAAAGCATATAATGAGAGGATATAAACCACAAAGGATATAATAACAATATAATAATATAAAAGCCCAACACAGAACATCTGATTCAAATACAATCATGAGCAGAATTGGAGCACATACAATCCAATCATGTTGCTCAAGCAAATTAGTTTAATATGTTTCTACCATCGTAAGCAATTTTTACATCCCACAGCATTTATTTCTGATTTCTGAGCTCTGTGTAATTTTCCACAGCTGGTGATAGAAAGTGACCCGTCTGTTTGCCGTCTCCTCCAGTCTCCAGAGAATTGTCTTACTCACTGCTTCAAATGTCCACCAAGTGAAGAAGGTCAATATGTGATTATGTGCAACTTTCACAGGCCATTGCCATGAATAAATGGTCTTGACAATTTGCCTGGTGAAATATTGTTTAATACATTAAGTCAGTTTAAATGCCTCAGCATTGTAAAAAGCGCCCTGATTATGATTGAATGATTATGAGCATTATGATTATGAGCAAACAGCCTACATCCCCAATTCTGTTCTCTGTTGTCCAGTCAGAAAAATAACAGAGAACAGGCTTTTGTTATGTTAGGTAAACAAGAAAAATTGAGGAAATATAACATATAATTCTAATAAACATTTGTCAAGTTTGTAATGCAACTAAAAGTGATCGGTGAGAGTTTTTTTTTTCTCACGCTTCTCAGGCTTCACTTCTCATGGGCGTTTGATACTGCTCCTACATCTAAGAGAAATGGAAGCTGGAGTTGTTTAATGCAGGCAAGTATGTGTTAAAGCAAGGATCTTAAATTTTACAAGCAGTTACAGTAACAGATACACATTAGCGGTGAAATATGATCAGGTTATCCTAGATAGTCTCAGTACTAGCTTTTCAGAAAGACTAAAAAAAGATACCCTCTATGTAAACTGTGTAACACAAGCTTGCCTAAAAGGGGAGCAGGACTATATAAATTTCTATCCGATCATTACATTAGCTACGCTAGCTAAGTGATTGACAGCAGTCAACTTTGTGGCTGCTTAGCCACAGCGGGAAGATGCCTCCAGCACTTCTGCTTGTACATGCTTCCCTAAAAAAAAAAAAAGGCAGGGCTGTGTACCTGCCGGTTCAAGCCAACGCACATCCTGTGTGATTGTGTGCTAAGAGCAATAACCAGCATTATCAATGTGTCTAAATGTTGCCAACACAAATTGCAGGTTAGATGCAATCCAGCAGAAGGGTGTGCAATGAGGGTTGGAAATCTTTACGTAGGAAAGACTAGTTCAAGTAAGCACAGATCAAAAGTTGGCGCAATAAATTGCTTGACATCTGTGTGTTATAATGTGTGGTTATATTTGATTGTATTGTTTTTTTATATTTCGTCCCAACCATCCAAAAAAAAAATTTCTCTTAATGTCAGATCTGCCTCGGCATCAGATCTCTGTCATCTTTTATCTTTGACCCAGATCGAAGGTAGGAATGTGGTTTTTACTAGTGGAGACATGGATATGTAAACTCCCTGCACTGTGGGGTCAGAGGGCATGCCACATTCCAAAGGAGGCCCTTTTTTAAGTCATAATAGTGACAGCAGAAATATATTCACAGAGAATTTATGGGGGACTGTTTTATTGCTTATTGTTACACTGAACAAATCAACTACTTATGAAACATTCCAAAAGAGGGACTTTCCAAGATTTAATGGTTTGAGTAAATACCAAACACAAATTCTATATTTTTATGTATTTATGGGGTTTTGTGGATACGTACCTTGTTATGATGTATGATGCGCAACCAAATGATTTTGCAAGGAAAAAATAACTGTGAAAGCTGTGAACTAAATAAATTCAGTTCTGCCAGTTTAGAGAAAAACTCTTACACTGAGAGGAACAAATGGGGAAAGCCACCCCACCAGGTAAATAGTGACTAAGGGCAAATGTTTTCAGTTGCTTTCATTCTACAGCCATAGTTTTCACCTTTGGGTTTCTCTCAGTGTTTGATGCTTCCAAACAAATATTTTCAGGTTCGCTGACACAGCCACTCAGGCAGTCCTGACGGTTTCTGTCAACTTGCGTGTCAGGACCTTTGAACTTCAAAGCCAAACTAAAGCTTTGCTCCTGCTACAGCTGGTCACCCATTCTGTCACTGATGGCGACACACACTGACGGAGGTGGTGACCTGTAATGATTGTCTGTTGGATGGAGAGTGTCGTTGTTGTCACTATTGCTGTTTCTGTGTGTATGATGAGTGACCCAAACGAGGTTGTTGTAAGCTACTGGACGATCCACTGGGAAGAAGGTGTTTCAAACTTCATGCCTCCTTCCTTCGTGTTATCTAAAATGTGATGTGCACATACACATATAGACACAAACCTTTTTTGAAACCTTTATAAAAACCAGGATTTTTGCTTTCTTTTACACACACTCACACCTGGTGGTGTGGATACAGCAGGTGGGGATTAAGTGCCTTGGTCAAGGGCATCTCAGTGCTGCTCTTTCACTTTTCCTGGCTGGGGTTATCCTGCCAATTTGAGACTCAAACCAGTGACCTTCCAGCCATATTGCAAAACCTATATGAGGCTACTGGCCCCTTTCTGCATCTAAATGTTTCACTGCAACACTAGAAAATACATATGTAAGCAAGTTTCTGTCAGTGTAGGTTTTATTTTAGTGACACACACACTTAGTAAATATTTGCCACTTACAGCATCTTAAATACTAAATTAAGTATAAATTTCATTTTAAAGTCTAAACATCAAAAGGATGACACTGAGCCCTGAGGATATACTGTATTATTTAGGGACATATCTAAATGATACTAAATACTGTCAGTGGGTCAGTAGCACAGAATTGCATCACCTGTCTTGATGTTTTATTTATTCCAACTCCTCTGAACTCCTAATGATCCTCCTTCATGGTTTTATACATCACCTGCTGTATCTCTTACAGGGTCACTCATGGACACAAATTCATTGCTGTGAGTAAACCACAGCTTGAATGCCCATTAGTATGATACTGTTCAGCTTGTCTGCACTTTGAAGAAATTAAGCATTACTAAAAGAACAAAGCAGTCCCTTCATAGGGGAAGGTGGAGAGCTCCTGCAACCACACAAGGCATTCCCTTCAATCATGGCTGAAAATTTGTTATGGATGGAAGCCATGGCTCCAGAGTGCAGATACACACTTTGGCATCCAGGTGGACAATCATTTCTTTATCAATTAAGCCATTGTGCCACCTAGCAAACCCTCTGCATGTGTAAATGTGCAGTGAAGCTGCCATAATCTCCACCATTACTCTGATATTTCTGTCTTTAGCTTCTGCTAATTTCACAGGACCTTGTGGAAAAATACATCACCTTCAGAAGGGCAATCTGTTTCTGCACCATGCAGTGCTAATGTGCGTGTGTGTATTCCTGGGTGGTCTGTGAGCTTTCCGTACGTTGATTATCCCTGGGGGGTGAGGCGGGTTGTTGATCTGGTGACTGGTGAATTAAGGTTTGTCAGCATTATGTGCCAATGAAGGAAATTTTAATCCATATCAGCAAGTTCACTCAATGTAGCTTTGAATAGCACTGTGGTGCAACTCACTTAACTATGATTCATAATTCATTCAACAGTTATTGACATCAGGTGAGGAACAAGTGTAAAGAATTACAGCACAATGCAGTTAACATCTGAAATGTGATTTATTGATCAATGTTGGCACCAGTAGTGAGGAGCTAACATCTGCAAGAGTTGAGTAGTTTCTTTTTTTCAAACTCTTGCTAATGAACTTGATCTGTGATCCTCTGTCTCACTCATTAAAGAACATCATTCACCACACTATCCTGACTAAGCTACTTCACTGAACACTTAAAACGTAGTCATTGGCCCTTTTCATACTTTAGCTGACCAATATTGGTTCCTGGAAACTCCTGCGGTTCTGTGGAAGTTACTGTAGTAGCCTCTGTATAAGCCCAAACACCCTGCGAGATCTCTGCATTACAGTGGCAAGATATGCAGCACACACTGTCTCTGGGAGGTAGATCAACAGTGATGTAGCATTTAAACTGTGCAGCAGATGTCCACCAAGAATGTACGGTGGTTATCTGAAACGGATTTAATACTTCATTGATCTAAAAATGCAGATTCTCTATTCACGGGACAAAGGTCAAGTTAAGTTTAGTTATACTTACAATCAGTCTATTAATGAGTAAATCCAAGTATGGAAGCTAGAGTTTAATGTTATCAAAATAGAAAAACCCCCTGCAGGACATTTCACTGCATTATCTACAATATACAAACTGGCATATTGACAGGTTTGTGAATTCTGCTCCACTCAGCAAGTATTTTGCACGCATGGGCTTTGGGCTAAATGAGGAGGTTTGTTCTTTTCCTCATCTTCCTGCCAGCAGGTCCAGTTCCACACCACACTATGGACACTATGGGTTCTGTGGGTCAGAGACTCTTGGCCAGACATCGGTTCCCACAGGGTGAAACCCCACCAACAGTTTGCAGACATGCAAATGTTTGAGTGCCGAGAAACTCTTTCCTTTGGGTCTGGCACTGTAAAATAGAGCTACTGTACAGTGCAGAAGGTTAGACTGGCAGGGCTGCTGAAATTGCCCTGCGTTTCATTTTGCCTAAATGTGTGCAAGATTCGAGGAAAGTCTCTGGAGATAGAGGCCTTTGCAAAGGCTTTTAATGCAAATGGTTACGGCCAAGTTATTGAACATTTTACACATGTATTACTCACGGAAAGATGCTGCAAGTAATGTTTTCATTATATCCAACTACAAACAGGCTAGTTTTCATCTGCCATCTCTGATAAAAGTTTTACAGTCTTTTTCCAGGGTAGGATGAAGGCAGTTATTATAACAGGGCTGCTTACACAATACAGAGGTGGTGAACTTTAGCAGGCTCTCACCCCTGCAGAGTGTCATAAGACTAGCCACTTTGTTTTTAGGTTTCACCCCTCCAGAGATGCTCTTTCTGCCCCAGCGATCACATACAGCTCACTACCAATAATTAGCGCAATTCTTCAGCCCTTCATTTTCATCTCAGGCTCCTCAAAGCCAGAGAGAGTGGTGTTGTGTTAAAGCTGTCCCCTAATACCATGAGGAGATATAGAGATGTAGGTTAACATCCAGGAAAGTTAGCTACAACCAGTGCCGTATCTTTTAAAATAAAAGTAAATACAAAATACTGCAATTACCTTAATTACTCACAACCTCAAATAGTAATCTGTGACCCAAACTATTAACTCTACTAGTGTTGTAATTAAAGAACTTCACGCACTCAAAGCGGAACCAGTGTTTTGATAGGACACTTGTTGCGGAAAATAATGCGCAGCTGATTGGATTAATAGCCTAACTCACTATTTGGACAGCAATATATCAACACAATGATTGCCACTATAAATCAGATTAATCAGGAATATGTCAGCTTCATCCAGCATTGTGTCCCAATGTGAACTATCACTGCTCACATGATCAAACAGCGTCAGAACAAGACCTCCCACACTGCAACACTTCTCAGGCCAACTGATGTAGAGCACTGACATCAGCACAATAACTTCACTAATCAGTGGTTATTATGAAGACTAATGCTTGAGTCACTCAGCCATGTCCAATACATTATCTAGTTCAGTGGAGGCTATTTGAAAAGGAGGGGTGAAGCAGTACAGTAACATGTTCCAAGTGCAACTTTCCACTCGAGCGCTGGCGAACCAACTGTACCAACAATCTGATGTTTGGTGCTAAATAACTGAGGCGACCACGCCTCCATAATTTTACGGATTGCTGCAGTAACCCACAAATAGAACTGGACTAATTTATAAGAAGATCAGAGTAACATATCTGCAGGAAGACTTTTTGAGAAGACTTAAAAACAACTTATTTAATACTCAAAAGATGCAGACAATGTGGGAGCCTTTTGTCAGCAGGTATAATACAAAACAATATTTTGTTGTAGAGTAATGTGCATTACCTTTATTGGTCATTTTCTTTTTAAAGGAAAACTGTAATTTATAGACAGATTCCATGCACAAAAACATTTGAAGAGAGCAACTGTCTCGTCCTTTGTTTCTTCACACATCTGACTCTGTGTTGTTACCTCTTATCCAGTTCAGCTGCAGTCACACTGCTAAAGACAAAGCATATGTTGCAAAGCATAGTCATTCCTGGACAATGCAGATGGTAGCACGCGCTGTGTGTCCTTGCTTTTGTTTGATACAGTAGGTGAAGTGAAGAAAGAATGTTCATCATGTTAAGATTTTGAGTATTGTTAATGAAGAGAATTAAATTTAATGCAGCCACGTTATGTTAGATTAATGACAGGTCCTAGTTTTTTTTATTATTTTCTCAAATTAAAGCATCATGAGACTTTCACAAGCAAGGCTCACGATACTCCTCTTCAACCTTAGCATATTATTGAACCACTGAATATTACATGCTTTTGATTGTTCAGTTGCTTGTCATATTCAGCACTGAAACAACAAAGGGGACTGCATCCTAGAAAATCCAACAATTTAAGTCTGGTTTATTTTATATAAATTATTTCTGTAATCTAATAAAGATGCCATTTCTTTAAAATATTGGGCTTCTCATTTACAGATAACCTGTTTTGGAAGTCTTCTCTTTACCACTAAAGCCCCTGCAGCATCCAAACAAGCTACATCTACTCTCGTACACCTGTACACTCTAAACAATCAGTCCCCTTCATATTGAGGGGATTTCTTGTTTAATACACTGTTGGTTTGCCAAGAGAGAAATAAAAGTTAACAGTAAGTCTGCCACTGCTCTCTTCACTTTTTCATCTTTTATCGAACACATTTATACCCTCTGCAAGTCATGCAAAACTGGCATTTCCCCCGTCCCCCTCAGTTGAGTTCATCTGCTTCTCTTTGCATATGTAACTCTCAAATACACAAGAATGAACACATGCATGTGAAAATGTATCTTCTCTCCTAATAGTGTGTTAAAAAAAATACAAAAACATTATTTCATTTTCTCTTGTCCAACTCCAACAAATAGTACTTTAAATAACAACAAAAACTGATCATTTGGGAAATTTTCCTGCTACAGTGTTGCTTATGCATTTTCTATTTAACCAACACCAAGATGGTGAAGGTTTTTCCATGCTACATAATGCATTCTGAGTTTACATTAGTCGTAACTTAAAATACAGTAATATAAATATTAGTCTTCTAAAATACAAAGTAAGATCCATAAATTGATAACTGTGAATATTTCCAGCAGCTGGACTTCTACACCATCTGCAAATATTTAGAGGAAACAGTTGTTTTACTCTGAGCTGATACATCCAAGGTGTATGGGTGAGACTTGAGAGGGTCAATACAATAGCAGTAAGGCGTTAGTATTCTTCAACAGCAGTACAGAATTTCTGCAAAGCCTGACTAAACCTTCAATCATCAAGCTAGCTGGCAACCACCGTCTCCCCCCCTGCTCCACTCTCACCTTCATCTTCCTCTCCCACCTCCCTTCACTCTTGCTCCCTGTCAGCTCCCATCAGCCTCCCCTCTGTGATGCTCAGAGAGGAATTTTACAGCTGCTGTCAGCTTACTATTCAGGCACACATACACATAAGGAGCAAAAACACACAGGCACACGAATACACGCATGTACGGGCTCACACTCAAACTCACAAAGCACAAAGACGCACACATACATAAATCACATAAGAGAGTTTGCACACAAAGTCACATATGCTCGCCACAAGCATACACTCTCATGCACACTCGCGCACATGTTGCCTTGATGACAGTTTGAGACAGCTAATTACATGAGACCATGGAGGGAAAACTACCTGGAGAGAGTAAGGCAGAAAGAAACATTTAGACCTGCATTGTGAGACTCATTGGAATAGTTCAACATTTTTGGGAAATGCACTTATTCTATTTCTTGACGAGAGATAGATGGAAAGATCAACATCATTCTCTCCACCTCTGTACAGCAAATATGAAGCTACAACAAGCAGCCATCTCACTTAGCTTAGCATTAAGTCTAGAAACAGTGGGAAACGGCTAGCCTAGCTTTGTCAAAGCTAACAAAATCTACCAGCACATCTAAAGCCCCCTAATTAACACATTGTATCTTGTTTGATTTTTACTCATTTTTTAAGTGTAAAAATGACAATTCACTGTTTTACAGGGTCGTGTCAAACTATTTTTTTGGCTACAATAAGTTGCCAAGAAACCAGCAGAAACTGGTCATTTTTACATTTAGGTGTTTGTGCAGATTAAACAAACAAGAAATAACTAGTGAGCTTTACAGTCTGTGTTAAGATAAGTTAGTCAGCTGCTGGTCATAGTTTCGTACTCGGTGTATAGTCATGTGAATGATGTCAGTCTTCTCATCTCATTCTCAACAAGAAAGCAAATAAGCGTTTTCTTATGTATGTGCAAGTATGTCTGTGAAAAAAAGATCATTACGTTTGCATTCCTTATTTCAGACAAGTATTCAGATTAAACTCCTCCTGGCATGAACAGCAAAATAATATGAACGTTTTCAGCTTGTCTGATGTAAGTTGGACTACATGCCACATGTATTTGAAAATACATGTGATTGAATGAGCTCCCTTTATGTGCCAGCTCTTTGCCTTTGTAGAAGCCCAGATGATATTGAAGGCAAGGCAATCAGGCAAACAGTCAAGCTGATAGAGAGAAAGGCAAGCAGACAAACAAGCATTCAGACAAGCAGGCAGACTGTGAGGCATACAGGAGCTCAGAGGTTCAGAGGTCAAATCACTCACGGCAGCCAGCTCAGTTTGGACTACAGGGGGTTTCTTTATGTTCAGCTCCTTCAAACAATACGGCGTCTTCTCTTTATTTCTCAGCCTGCTGTTTTCGATCTACCCGCACACACACCCCCACCTCCCATAGACAAAATGAAGCATACTACTGTACATCACAACACTATGCGGTCAGACTGTTCCAAAGTTCAAAGGGTTGGCAGCTTTCCCATCAGCTCTGTGCATTTGCATTTGTTGAACAAATAGATAGAACAGGCCAATACAGTAATAAGTGAGCAGCATGTTTCCCATACATCCACAAGACCAGTCACAACGGTGCAGAGTGAGTATTGCATTGCAGCGTGTGCACACGTGTTCGAGTAAAGGGGCGGGGGGTGGGGGGGCTAAAGGAGGAGGGGTGATTTAACTTCAGCAGCAGCTGACACTATAAAGATTACCTGAGCCTCAGAACATATGGTAAGAATTCTCCTCATGATGGCATTTCTCACTGACTAAATCCAGAATTGGCAAACTTGGGCAGAAATCTGGAAGTAAGTTTTGTATATGTATCAGTTTTACAAGCTAAGGGCAGATCACCCTCAGGTTGACAATGTTCAAACATTTATGATTTGCAAATCAAACTTCTTATCTGTGGGGAGTTGCACTAAGGGGAAAGTTGGTCATTTGGTTTTGTTATCACCGTATTGTCTCATTTATTCCCTTCCTGTCATTCGAAACAAATAAATCTTTCATGTGTGACACTGTCGCTAATCTAACATGACACAGACCATTTGGCAGATGCATGAAATGCTTTGCACTCCAGAGAGAAACAAACCCTCGGGATAGAGTGTCACAGAGAGCTGAAGTCCTGTCCCACTTTTAGGTCCAGCCTCTGTTCCTCTAGCATCAATTGCTCAGTGTAATTTGTCACAGAGGGTGTCTCTCATCACTCTCTCTGAAATGCTGAAACATGACACTGGAGTTTTCTTTACATTTTCTGAACTGCATGACAATCTACTGTGCTGGCTAGTGCAACAAACAACAAAAATACGTTTTCATTCAATCAGCATAGATGTCATCTTCATACTCCAAATCTACAAATTAAAGAAAAGTATGCAAAAAATACATTGCACTTTCTTCATTTCAATATACTCTCTCATACAGATATTCTGACATAGTGCCAAAAAGATCACACGTAAACCGTCACACATTTATTTCTCCTGCCACACAGCAGAAATCTCATCTGGTTTTCTTTTGGGAAGGATGAAATGCTCCAGAATATGAAACAAGCGCTCCCAATCCTTTGGCTCCCACACTCTTAAGCACTTCCATGAATGATTGTGGGGAGTTAAGAAATGTTGGCACGCTGCCTATCAGTGCAGCTGCAGAATATGGGAGAGATGGGATTAAACAGGGTCAAATTTCAGACTGTAATCCATCACAAATTACTGATTACCTGCTGCAGGGTGTAATCTGCAGATCACGTTTGGGTTACAAGATCCAGACTACTGAATTCAAATAAACATTTTCATTCCTGTATGTATACATACTCTGAAAATGCATCATCATTTTCAAACGCACTGATGTGGAACAAACGTTACAGAGCATGTAAAGAGATGTAATTTGTTGCCTAATTATCCTGCAAGCAAACAGGACATGCAACCTGTTTTCTTCTTTTCATCACACACTGACTCTGTTCCTCTCTCTCACACACACACACACACACACACACACACACACACACACACGCACACACATACACACACATCTCCTGCAAAGTCAACAGATGGATACAAAACCTGTCCCTCAGCACAGGTGTCAAATGTGATTGGCTATAGGCTGTGGGCTACCTATCACCCCCCCTCACTCACCCACCCACCCACCACCCACCCCTGAAAAGGCACACACACACACACACACACACACAGACTAGAGAGAGAGAGAGAGAGAGAGAGAGAGAGAGGGCGAGAGAGAGAGCGAGAGAGAGAGAGAGCCAGTCGTCAGCACCCTTGTGTTCAGTGCTCCCGGGAGAAACAGATTCAGACTCAGTGCGACTTTCATAGACCGCTATTGCCAAGCCGAGACGCAGCCTATTTAAGACAATCACATGATTTCACTGGGAGTCAAAATGGTCCGCGGGGGTCACTGGGTAGAGAGAGAGAGGGAGCGGTAGAGTGAGCGTGTATGAAAGAGAGAGAGAGTGTGGGGGAGAGAGAGAGAGAGAGAGAGAGAGAGAGAGAGAGAGAGAGAGAGAGAGAGAGAGAGAGAGAGAGACCTACTGGTCGTACTGTCTGAGTGAAATAAAGGAAAATGACTTGCCGGGAGAGAGAAGTTGAGTTCATGCGATTTGGCGCCTTGGGATACTGCGCTGGGAAATGAATGGAGACCAAAGTGGCACAACTGAAGAAGCCTGCATCTGAAAGTCGTTGATGCCTCATTCATCACAAGTCCCGCAGAACTGCTGCTGCTGCCTCTGGACTGGTTTATTGAAGCGCTTATTGGGACCGTTGGACTGTTGGGAAGTGTTTTACCTATAGGCTTCAGTTTTTGGGGGGGTAAAGGTGATCCACAGACATGACTTTCTTACGGATTTGTGCAGATTGGAAAAACTGCACGTTGCTCTTTTTCCATCTCTTTTGTTTCTTCACACTGGGCAAAGTAAGTCAGTTGTATTGCCTCCGCTGCGCCTGTACGCACATGCATGCAGAGCTCATAAAGTTGTCAACACTTCATTGGACTAAGTGCCGAGTTAGGATCATTTTCCGTGATAATTTGCAGGATAGGCTGCGCAGTCTCATTTACATTTCCTTTCTTGCAGAGCCTGCTTTCGGGTACTGGGGCTGACAGTGCAGAATCTCATCAGGAAGCATCGGATTTACTCCGATTTCTCAATTTACCTCCACACACAGGTATGTCGAGTGTTGGGGGGGGGGGGGTCTCACAGATTTCAGCAGTGTTTCTGCGACTTAAAGTTTTCATCGTCGGGAAGTGTGCACTATGATCCGGTTTACAGTACGGTGCAATTAGATTAAAAGTAAAACCATCCACTGCATCCCTCTAACAGCCAGCAGCATCAAACAGCGCTCACCTGCGCTACGTGCTGCCTCTCTTCACCGCTGGGGGGCGACCTGCACCCTGACACGGAGCCATCAGAGTGTGCGGCTCCAGTGGAGCTCAAGCTGGGGTCCACGACAAAATAAGGAGTAGGCCTAGTTAAAATTTGTAATAGATCATTTCACTTGTTTCTGTGAAACGAACTTTTGGTTGATATGGTAATAAGCAGTTAGAAGAAACTTATCCATAACACAGTGAAAGCGACTCCCTCATATTTATACACTTAGGTTGTTACAAGGCACTGTGGAGTCAGTCATAAAAGATGATGCACTGATGCCTGTTATGGCTGCTTCGTCAGTTCAGTAATTAGTGCAAGCAGGAAGTGCGAGACTTTCATCTGTTCTTTGTTTTGTGGATCTAACCCCATGTGGTGTGCTGAGTCAGCAACTACTTTGGCTGTGCATTCTCCTTCAGATCTTTTTTTTTTTTTTTTTCAGTTACCATGAAAAGCGGGGACACAAACAAATAAACAAATGTCAAAACTCCTTTCACTGGGCACATGTGGAGATGATCTGGAGCAGAAGTGAGGGGAAGCCCTCATTTCAGTTTCAGATCATTTCACAGACAGCGCTCTGACAACTGTTAATGTGTTTAACGTTCATAAAGATATGTTAGAGTGGATGAGGTAAGAGTTCACGTGTTCAATCTTTTGTTAAGTTTAAGCCAAGGTATCCAATGGTCAGAGTGCCTATCAGCACTAATGGCACTCAGGAGCTACTAAACCAACAAACTAACTACTGCAGGATCTTGTGTGTGTGTGTGTGTGTGTGTGTGTGTGTGTGTGTGTGTGTGTGTGTGTGTGTGTGTGTGTGTGTGTGTGTATGTGTGTGTGTGTGTGTGTGTGTGTGTGTGTGTGTGTGTGTGTGTGTGTGTGTGCATTCTGTCCCTGTCCCTGCAGACTCTTTGTTTGTATACTGTCAGATATGGGTCACTGCAGCTGGTTTTTGAGTTAGGGCAGTACAAACACAGTTGAGTAAGTGTAAATGTGTGTGTGTGTGTGCGTGCGTGAGTGCGTGTGTGTGTGTGTGTTGGGGGGTGGTGGACAAAGCAACATATAGAGAAGACCGTTTTCTGGTTTAGCCTAAGTGCTTTGGTGTCTGTGCAGAAAGAGGCTTGAGACCTGAGGCACCTGAAGTGTTTGCTCTTTGCAGTCCTGCAGCTCTCTGGGTAGATCACAGTTGTAACATTACAAGGATTGGAGGTTTGCTTCCCACTATGACCACCCATGCTAAAACATATGCAGCCATGGCACTGCAAAGTGCTTTAAATAAATGCATCCACTAATAAGTATATGTCATATTGTGTGTAGGGGCTTTAAGTCAGCCTATCTAAAATGCACCAAATAGCCAAGTTCAAACCTCAGGCATTCACACTGCCAGTGATGACACACTGTCTGTCACCCTGCGTGTTTCTCCCACTGACTGCCAAAACATGTCTGTCTCTGTGCTATATTTACTCATTATTCAGACTTGCTAAAGCAGGTCATACTGTACGGTAACTGACTCTGGCCCTTGTTGACTGTAGGTCCAAGGTTGCTGTTATTTCTGTGCACTTTTAGCTGATAAAATGACCGTGTATCATTTTCCCATGGCAGGACAGAGCACATTTGCAATGGCCATTACAACACTGTAACAAAATCAATGGTGCTTGCTGGTTACTCAAAGACCCAAAGTGTATCAAGAGCATAATATCTCCAGGCGTGTAATGGCGTAGAGTATCCAACACTTTCTATTACTAATAAGACCCCGCTACAGTAACAAACGTTAATGGAAAACAATATTTCTCCCAACATCAGTTAGAGGAGAAACAATTCTCACATTTTGTTGCAATTTATATATTTATGTGTGTTTGCAAGAGGCATTATGTCCAGAAACCCTGCAATGTAACCCACAGCCTTAGAAACAATTACATGCCTCATTCCTGACACAGGATGCCCTCCTTTAGTAGGTCAGCTCATTCTTACTCAAAGGATGAACATCAGCGGCGTCTACTGTCATGATATCCTCTGGAAAACCAATTTTGGTGCAGCTCAAGGAGTCAGTCAGCTACTCTTTTGATTTGACCTTTGGAGGAAAGCAGGTTAGTTTCTGTGGCCACAGCACTATTAGACATTTAACTGGTATAAGAGAGCAGGCCTGTGACCTGCCACCAGCTCTCTTTATGACCTGCAGTTATCCAGCCTGAGCTTGTAGTAAAAACCGTAGTAAAACACTAGGTCAAACATGATTCACTCTCCACTGAAGGGCCTGTGCTGGAATTGTCTAGAACCCTTCCTTTTCTTGTAACTCTTTCTTGACCCTTCCAGCAAAAGTATATAAGGCAGGTCAAGGAGAATTCATAAAGGAACGGAAAAGGTTTTCTTCAGTCCGTGATGCAGCCAAGGTAGCAGCTGACACAGCATGCAGTATATAAAAGTAAATGATGTTGACATATCAAATTAGTACGGACTGGCCACAATGACAACAAGGACGATGTGTTTTATTTTTGCCAAGTTGCATCTACAAAATATAGTCCATTACTTCTAGCACCATAGATTTCTCTATAATAGAAATAATAATATCCTCCACTCTTTGATCCCATGAAGCTCCCATAGCCGACATTAGATTTTTGTCTTTAAACTGGATGCTTTTCACCAGCTTAACTACCACTCTCATATTCTCTCCCCATCTCTTGCCATTGCGTTTAAATCACTGTTTCACTTGTCATAAATTTTGCAAACACCAAAATAATCTCCCCCTTTCTCTCCAGAATATGAGATTGTATCTCCATATGAGGTCAACCACCAAGGTGTTTACATCTCTCATGAAGTTGCCCACCATCAGCGCAGAAGGCGACGCAGATCCCTGACCCCAGATACGGACTCATCAAACACTGATAGCAGCAGTGAAATGGTCCACTTCCGGCTGAGTGGCTTGGGGCAGGACTTCCACATGGAGCTGAGGGAGGCCTCAGAGAGCCTGATTGCACCTGGCTTCACCATCCAGGTCCTGGGAAAGAACGGCACCAAGAGCCTGAGGGCCTACCACCAGGACGACCTCTGCTTTTACCAGGGGTCGCTGAGGTCGAGGGTCAACTCCTCGGTGGCACTGTCTACATGCATGGGGATGGTGAGTCTGAACGTGCACGGAGTCGGGTTGCAGGAGGGTTTGGATGAGAAAGCGGGAGTAGATGAGCTGGAGCTGGGTTGGTTTGTGTGTTCGCATCAGTGAAAAGGACCTCAGGGTCAGGTAATTTGAAAGAATGTGTCTTGGACATTTTTATTTTAGTTAAGTTTTGGCAGCATTTAGATTGATCTACCAAGTGAATACTGTAATTGCACTTACTGACCTAGAAGAAATAGGGAGCCTGCGAGCCAAATTTCTTACATTTGGCTCATCCTGGGACCCTGATAATATAAACACAGCATTAGTTTTCTTGTCATGCTGAAACCCAGAGAGGGAGAGAGACAGACGTCCATGACCCTTTTTGGATTTCAAGTCACAGTTTAGAAAACACTGAAATAGAGCAGGACAAGGAAGAAGTAAATGACCAAAAGCAAAAATGGCCTACATGTACTGTAATTTTGGGTTAGAAGATATTAGACATAAGATGCTAATCAGACAATGAGCTAAAGGAAAGAGTGAGAGGGAAAAGAGGGATGAAAGGAGAAGAAAATCAGATTACAGACAGCCAGTAAATCTAGATAAAACCACAATTTTTTTCATTGTAAGACACTGTCTTTTTCTTTGACACATACACAGCCATCAAGCAGTCCTTTCAGCGTGCTACTGTGAGACTGCCTTTCACACTGCACTTGAGTCGGTGCATTGTCTGTCTGGTCTGGTCATAACATTGGCTTGTACTTGACTCCAGTTGACTTAAAAACCCACTGGCTAAGTTGGCAAGTCATGCACACAAGTTTCTTCCTTCAGTCTGTCCTGCATCATTAGTTCTTTCTCATTCCGTGTATATTGCACATTTGCCTAAATCAGCTAATGAATAACTAATGAATGGAAAAGTCAAGTCTGCAAACACCACAGAATGTTTGGTCTACAAGCCAGGAAAATCCGAAAAACACACACATGCCAAATATGCCAAAACAATGTTTTGGTGGTATTTCATCTTCTTATTTAGCATACAGTATACTGTTAGACCAGTTTTCATGGCCTACACATGAAGTGCACATCACAAATATAAATCTTTATTTCATATTTCTTAAGCATGAGTGGCACCTTTTGTAGTAGGTTCTCAACTCAAGAGCATTAATCTTTGCTGATCCACAGCTGGACCCATAAATAGCAAACTGACTGTGTGCAAACTGCAAAATACGGAAAATATAATTGAACAGAATTGTCTTTGAAGGAAGGGTGGGGTGCTAGCATGTGAATGGATGGCAACTGGATAGCAAGCTAACCTTGGCAATGTATGTAATATAATATTAGTGTGATATACCACATAATAAAAGCTACACAATAAGATATCCAATCCAAAACGGAGCAGATTTATTGGTGTCAAATTCAGATCAGATCAGTTATTAACAGCAGTACAGCTTTCGTTTGTGATAGGTTGGACTGAAGTGTGTGAAAGTCTGTAATTGTTCTGGTGGTGTCTGGGGGCAGTTTTGGTTTCTTTTCTATCTCTTTTCATGTAATACACCCAACTTGTCCTGGATAAAAGTCGTTATTTCAACATGAAGGATAACATTGCTGAATGGACGGATTCTAATTGTTACCCTCGGACTTGTTTGTGTTCAGTGGAGAAAGTTGGCCAAATTTCAGTTCTTGCCTTGGTGGTCCTCCTTTGCTGCATGAAAATAAAGGAAACAGTACTGTAAGAATGACATTAAGTAAGCTTAAGTGAGGCAGCTCCACCCTAAGACCTCAAGTGTTATACTAGACCCTCTTAGTCGTCTGGACTAGAGAACAAAGGATTTAATGAATACACACTAGTTCCTTCAGTCTTGAACTCACATAAACATATTATTTTAGAACTCAACAATCACTGGAGACGGAGGCGGCAACTGGGCAGAAGGCAGAGAAACGTCTGTAATGTTACTTATGCACTGAAATACCAATGCAGTCTTGAGGTTGCCAGTTTGAAAGAAGGAATTGTGTCTTGAGAGCACTCAAGATTGTGGTCATATAAGCTTTGCATCTGAAGGACCTCATTACAGCCAAAATTAAATATGGTCATTGAAATGTGACTGTCTGAAATCACTGTCTTTTCACAGTTTTAACCAAACAAATTCCTTGAAAAACCACTACGACCACATTTCACTTGAACTTGGAAATTTTTTTTTTTGTTTTAATTGTAATAAATTCCAGGCCTGACTTTGCTGTTTATATTTTCATTGTGGAGGACCACTGCTGTGTCTGAGAATTGCCCTCTAAAACAACAGACAGAGAATGGCACATCTCCAGGGATGCTTCTTCTTCCTCTGTGCGTGCATGTGTGTGTGTGTGTGTGTGTGAGAGAGAGGGAGAGAGAGAGAGAGAGAGAGAGAGAGAGATAGAGAGCATGTGTGTATGTGTGTGCATGTCTGCATTTCAGACCAGATCCCAATAAAAGATTCAGCCAAAAGGTCCAGGGTTGCAGAGACTGTAAACGTGGTTCTCACGACTGAGGCCGACTAAGATGGACTGGGTCAGTGAATCAATGGGAATTGGATTTTTTTCTGATGTGAATTGGGGAACTTTGAAGCTATATCAGCAGACAAAGGTATTTAGACTCCTGGGAAAAGCTAAAGATACCATTTTTCAAAAATGTCAAAATCTCTCATCTATCAGTCTCTGAACTGCGTATTTATTTTATCAATATAGGAATATGATCACATTTACAACATGATCACATATCAAGTCAACTACTGAATATAAGATGGATGTTTTCATTCATTCCTACATTCACTTAAAACCATGATTTATATAGATTAGAAAATGCATATGGGTAATTATAATTCAATTTTTATCTTTAAATGTTACATACTTATCCACCTGTAGTACCTAAACAACTACGCTTTTGAAATAGTGTGTGTGTTTAACTGTGTGGCGCGCACTCATGTACACATACCCTTTGCTCCAGATAGATGCCTATGAAAACAAAGTAACAAAGTTTACTGGGCCATTCGAAAGCTCATAAGAGACCTTGCGCTTTTGGTCAGGCAACAGGTAAACATTGACCAGAGGAACCCAGATCAATATCTGTATCAGTTTGAGCAAACTGCAACATGATGAGACCATTTCATCTCCTTTGTTTGCTCTTTCATTGTTTGAGATATTTTACGCAATAAGGCAGTTTTCAGAATTGAACCTGACCTAGACATCACATTTAGCAGAATCTACCATGGACAAGTCCTTTTGCTGCAAAACAAAACTAAAGCTTACTACCATGTTTACCATGGAAGTATAATGTAATTGCACTGTTTGCTGTAAACATTATATGACTTTATTGAGTCTTTTTTTTTTGTCTTTCGCATTTTTTGGTGTAAAGATGGAGTCATCCTTGTTGTGAAAGATTGAACATTGAATCTGAATTGAGAGTGACTTACACAGCCTGTATGTTAGTGTCTTCTCAGGCTCGCTGATGGATGCAAAGAGAAAGATGACGAAAGATCAGCGTGAAAAAGGGAGAGATGTAGAGATGAAGGCAATAAGGGTCATTGTTTCCTCCATGGCATTTTGAAGTGCTGAAACCCCCTTGTAAGGAGTGTTATGTTGTAAAGCCTGTCTATAAGTTGCCTTTTCAACTCCTCTCTTCTGGCAGCCCATATAGTGGTTAGCCCCACTTTGATGACAGTAGGGAGTTCAACCATAAAAATCTCTTACTTACAGGCAAGGAATTGGTGGAATAAAAGCCGCAGGCCAGTCCCACTGACTGCACTATTCACCTGCCAAATGGTTTGAGACTGTGCACAGTGGACTACACACATGTGGAGGGGGAGATCATAAAACAGGTCTTCCTCTGTGTCGACTTTATGCTGCAGCGTAATCCGATTTAGTCTGGCTTTTATGGGGGGTGAGGGAGTTGAGCGGTGAGTACAGTGACATGCAGGCATTGTTTAACTCTGATACCATGAATCATTATTTTTTTCCCTGTATGTGATATCCTGTGGGATTTTTAGCCATGCCAGCAACGTGGCTTACAGACGCCATTTGGTTGGTCTAAAATATGTCAAAATCTACTGGACGGATTTGCACAAAGTTTAGTACAGATATTTATAGTCACAAGAAGATAGCGTCTACTAACTTTAATGATCCCTTAACTTCTCATTTAGCACAATCATCAGGTCAACATTTCAGTTTGGTGTGACTAAATACTTGCAGACATTACCATCGATTTCAGCTGTACTTTGTTGTTTACTGCTTATCAGAAAATGTTACATTAAAGTAAGATGGTGAATATGATAAACATTATACGTCCTTAACTTCAGCCTGTTGGAATTGTTATTATAAGCATGTTAGCACGCTGAAGTTAGCACTGAGCTCAAAAAACAGAGTAAAGCCTGTGAGAGCTGCTTGCATGGCTGTGGATAGTTAGGCCCAATCCCATTCCTCATTTTTCCCCCTACCCCTTCCCCTACCCTTTGCCCCTTGCCCCTTGGGACTGAGTTACAAGGGGTAGTGGTTTAAATCTACCCCTACGAAATGAGACACCCCTTTAAGAAAGTGATACACCATAAAAAGCAGTGTATTCCTGCTTTGCCTCCATAACGGTAAATCACACTGACATTACCATTTATTCGATGAAAATCATGGACGAAAGTGATTCAATTTTCAATTAGCTAGATAGCTACCGAGACATCAGCATATTACTAGCGATTTCTTTTGTGGAAAAAGAGGACCATAATTAATTGAAAACACATTAAACTAAGACAATACAATGGTTGTTGTAATTTTTAAATCTTTATGACCTGAGAAAATACATTTGTGAGTTTCTTTGGTTGCTTGGGTCGGTTCCCAAGCCAACTTACCAGTGGCAAGGCATTCTGGAAAATATCTCATAACACTCTGTTTGAAGTGTGCCCCTGAAAAATCTTCGTTTGAAGGGCCAGTTAGCCCTTACACTTCACCCCTCTTACCTCAACAAGAATCGGGACACCCTACGCCTAAATGTGAATGTGGTAGGGGGCAAGGGGTGAAATGGGATTGAGCCTTAGTCTCGTTAATACAGGGACTTGGAGGATAATCCGTCCTGATTCTACAAACTGGAAACAGTTACCAGCTTGCATCAATGACATTTCACAGAACCTTCTGTACAGATGTACATGGTTAAAGTTGATGGTAGCACAGCATCCAATGCAGTAACAATTGCATCTTAAATGCCTTTTCCACATCTAGAACTTTTTTGTGGATTCCAATTAATGTCTTATAAATTTGCCTCTATAACAATGACATAGCCATCAATCACTCTGTAAACTAGTAAACATTAATTGGGGACATATCTGGCTGTGTTTCTAGCTCATTTTCTCATCCAAACATACATCATTATCTCTGGTCTTCACATACATCTCTATCGGTTTGTCTAATTTTACCCAGACTTCTAATGCACACCTTTCTTTTGTACCAAAGGGAAAAGCTAAATGTCCTCCCACCACAAATCACTTGGAGGTCATGTGTTTTCCTCCCTGTAAAAGGACGGGTGTGTTTCTTGCCTCGGGGCTCGTAGTAGTAGTAATAATAGAATGCTGCACACTCGTCCCACCTCTGGGATTTCCAAGAATATATGAGGGATGGTCTATTGATGTGATGAAGCTTTGAAAAGCATGCAGTGTGGTCTTCGCAGGTTGCTATGATCAATTTTCAACATAAGATACATCCAATGATCTTAAAGGATTGTTACTAGTTTTAACATTACTCATGGTGTCTTCAGTTATACCAAGTAGATTAGCTACTGAGTCATGGACATGTGTCTCTGAGACTGGAATTAAGTGAGATTGTAGTTTCCAAATTGATAAAACTCCAGTTTGTGTAATGTGTTCTGGATACAGCCAACACATGACTAAGGTACAGCTTGAAGTGAAATTGCTAATTGATTAAGAAATGGTGTCTATTGCTGAAGTGTGTTGTCAGAGTATCATTCCCATTTTCCAATAACCCTGTCAACACTGAGCCAAAGTTTGAATCCCTGCCTTCAGCTGCTAGAAATTTAGCCAGCATTGAACCAGTTTGCAGTTTGCATGCACCAAAGACCAGACAGAATTATTGCTGCACTTTGGTCTGTCAAAAGAAGGTTTGGAAAATTATAATCTATTTGTTCTAATGCTTATATTGAAAAAACAGATTTTTAAAAAAAAAATAAATTAATGTGTTGCTGTTTTTTTGTTTTTGTTAACAATATATAAAACTACCAGGGCTAATAAGTAAATCTGATCATTTTACAAACTCTGAGACACACTGTACTTCTCACATGCTTGGATTGAATTCAAACACATGCTCAGACCAAAAACCTAAGTGATAAATGTGAACCCCAAGTAAATATAGTAGTCTGTATCCCATCATGAAGAGCAAGTTAAACAGAGCTTGGCAGAAAGAAAGGGAGAACCATATACTGCACACAGTCAGGTGCACCTTGTAATGCGCTGAATGCTTCCCCCCTCAGTTCCGTTTTCCTACCATTTTTTCCCGCCCCCCCCCCATCCTCATTCCTGTCGCTGCTTGTCTGGATGCGTCTGACTACAGAGAGTCCAGCTGTTTGCGCCCTCCCAAGTAGTGTTTCAGCATTTTATGACTGCTATTTGCACCTCGTAGTGCACAGTGTGTAATCTGATGACTTTGGCTATTTAGGAAAGGCACTAGTGTGACCTAATCTCCGAACATAGTGGCTTTGCATACATACACATGTTGTTTTGTGTGAGGCTGTGCAGAGTTTTCAGACTGAAGACATTATAGAAAGATTATCTGTGGGATTTGCTCGCTGGTATGCTAAGGAAGACAAAGAGGATGCATGTTGCTTTGTTTAAGGCAGAAACATTTTGAATTCATTGTACATACAGTACACTGCTTTTACACATGGTTTTCTTTACAATTTCTTGTCTAGTTTCTGTCTACAAATAAAAGCTTGTTATACACACTACATACAAAATTTGTCTTAAGACTACAGAATCTACCAACACAAGTTAAATATTACAACATCAACATCTGACTGAATGTCTTATTCACAAAAAACATAAAGATAGAGTTCATTACACAATAAGAGGCATTGATTTATCTTGAGGAGAAGCAGACATGTGGTTCTTGTTATGATGGCGCTGCAAACACAAGCCATACCAGTAGCTCATCTCTAACTCACCTTTGCAACGAAAGGGGTTTTAAAAAGATTTTCATGTGAAGACCTCACAAAAAGCTACAGATGAAATCATGAAAAGACTCACTTTAACACCTTCAATAAAGAAACTAAATTTGAGAAGATAAGTGTTGTTAGAAACAAATTTGAAGTTCTATAGACAGTTGTCATACTGCAGGGAAAATGGAATCAATCATCACAATGTACTCAGATTTCATTACATACAGTACATGCCTAAAGAGAGTTGGCAATATGCAATAGAAAATAAGCTTAAATAGTCAACTTCATAAATCACTTATTTTGCTCAGGGACACTGGTAATGAAACCTCATCAAGGACCCCTGGAGATCTCCAGACCCTTGTTTGGGAATAATTGTGTCACATGTCACACAGTACATTTTGACATACATTATAATAGAACCAATATATCAGATTTGCACCAATGTGATGACAACATAAATCCCAAAATCTCAGCACCAATGCTGAAAAGACAGACCAGCCTGTACATAGAAACCATAGAACATAACATGCATGTGGTGGTGACAGGGATGAGACAGAAGTGGCAGTCAGAGAGTGAACACTGTCACCATGAAATGCAATCATAGCTGTTTATGCTTGTTGACACGCCTCAAGTGGAATCGTTAAAAAGACTTTGGCTTGGGTTGCGCCATTTTTTAAATACATCTGCATGATTCTACTGTGATTTTTTATTTTTTTTGGTGTATAGATGCATACATATCTGCATGCTGCTTTGAATAGTGTGAATAGTGCAGTGTTGTCATATGCAGGTAAAAGATGTTAAAGCAAAGCCATGTCTGGAAATTTGTAACTACATGAGTTGGCAGTTGAAAATCCTTTTAAGACTAAATGTCAGCCAGATTACCCTGTCAACTCCAGACCACAGTTTAATATATATCAGAACAAGACAGTTTCTATAACAACTCCTCACTAAACAGTTAAGTTCACAAGCCACAGGTGTAATTCCTATGATTGTCTCTTTCCATCATGGATTTTCTCTTCTTTATCTGTCCCATCTCCTTCTACTGCCATAGCTAGGAGCTGACCAAAAATAACCCCTCATGAAAAAAACAACAAAAAAAGAAAGTTTTCTTTTATTCCTTTTATATTATATACTATTAGGATCAATATACCAAATCAGCATCATATGACACCCAATTTCCCTGGAGGGCTGCTTTGCTATAGCTCTACACTAATGCCCCAGTAATCAGCCCCCCCCCCCCCACCCTGCTCCCGACCCCACCCCCAAACCACCCACCCAGACAGAGTAAGTTCTTAACGTGAAGTTTTGAAGGTTGACAGCAGCGCAGTTCAGGTCAGAGGCCTCACCGTGACTTGGAACCAAATTATGACAATCGTCTGTGATTACACAGTGCTGGGGCGGGTGCCATGCAGATGACAGGATCACGCACCAGTTGTCACATGTGATTGCAACCAACGATTCTGGCTAGGGTTCCTGGCAAGAGCTATTTCTTGACCGCTGGCAGGCAGGCCACAGTGGAAGGTGGTAATGCATTAGCAAGCATCTCTCTCTTTTCTCTCTCTCTCTTTTTCTCAATAATTGATTCCCCACCCACTCATTCCCCAAAGCAAACTGCTGTGTTGCATCAAGGTCAATCGTCCACAGTCAGAATTAGATACAGCATTTGTCTGGGATTCTCAGAACAACCACGTTTGTGGTTTTTTGGGGGATTTTAACACAGAGCATAGAAATGACAGTGCTGGTAAGTTGCTGATGTAGCAAAATGTGCACACTGTCTGAGGACTTCATTATAAAGCATGCATTGGTTTTTTTTGTGGGAGTGTGCATTTTTAAAGGGCTTAAAAGATTGTAATCATCTCAATAAGTACTGGCCCAAAAAGTGTGTTTCCGGCTGTAAATATGTCTCCAAATATATTTCTGCTTCGCTGTTTGTGATTATCTTTTGTCTGTCAAACACTAGTTACCATACGGTGGGAAATGATCATTATCTGCCACAGAACCACCTGTAAACAGCAACTGCTCTACAGTGGCTTGTGGTAAGGGCATAAAACTTTACAGTGGGATTTGAACGAGCATACCCGACATTTGACCATGAACTGCTGTGACATCTCAACACGTCAGGAGTCACACAGACACATGCAAGGATTTTAAATCTCTTTGTTCTCTTTTTGCTGCAAAGTGTCAGGAATAATATTATTACAATCTTCAAGAGTCTACGCCAGTTTAGCTGCTGTGGAACTAATAATGCACAAACACAACATAAATGCATGATAGCTTTCTTTGCCACAGTACGTGATGAAAGCTGTAAACTGTACAGTCATTGTGGTCTGACACATCTGTATTGGCCTGTATGCATCCATACTGAGTTCACAGTTTTCAAATTCAGTCACAGTATTTTCCAAGGACTCTCTTCCTCTAGTTTCCTGATCTGTGGTTAACAGGCTGGCGGAGGTAGAGGCCTGGGTTAGTAAGTGATGATGAAATGGAGGAAATCGGTGCTGAAAATCATTAAAGCAACATCAAAAAGTAGAGGTCTGCTTCTGCAAACTTGCAACTAGAGACACTCCCAGTTTAATGAACAGATAAATAGACACAAATCTCTACACATGCACACATAAAGACATTTAGTTGCGCATGTTTAATCTCTGTCTTTCCAACATCCAAGAACAGCCACAGTCTCACCACTGCCACTGTGTCAGGCTGTTTCTGTCAGCCAGGAGAAAAGGCTGCGGTGATGAAGGACCTCACACTCCACTCACAACTCACAGTGAAAAAACAAAAGGAGACTGTAGTCAATTAAACGTATTTTAGGGAAACTGCTATTACTGCCAAGCGCAGTTACAGTCCAAGCACTACGTGCCAGTTGACTGTCAACACAGATGTGGTGCGTGTTTGGAGAGACTAGGAGAGACAAAGAAAGAGGCAGAGAGCAAGAGAAAATAATCTCCAAGTGTCTGAGTCGGCTGTGTTGATAGAAGTTTATTGAAAATGGAATATGAAAGTTGAAAATGTCTGTGTGTCTCTCCCAAAGAGACTGAGACTGAGATAGAGAGAGAGAAAAAGGTCAACTTTAGAAATCTTTTGCTGAATCTTTACAGATTTATAATGGGCTTTCCCACAACTTATCCCCTGAAATTGAAAGCATAAGGCATTGGTACTTAAAGGGAGCTATTTGTAAGTTTGCAACTGCACCACAGCCAACATTTGCATTAACAGCTGTTTACCTACAAATGTAGAGGAAACGTTGCAAGTTCAGCATCAAACTTCATTCCTTTACTCACCAAGAAGTGTCTCCTGTGGTGGAAAGAAACGCCAATGTTAACTCGTCTCTCTCACGTCTTAAGTTAGCATGCTAACCAGCAAGCCCTGGCCTCTATCAGCCTCATTACCTCTCATTACCAATCTGTCCTCAAGATGTAGCGTTGCTCCGATAACCTCTTGTATTATAAAGACAAAGATGGCTGAAGCTCTTGTCAAGCCACAATCACCACCACCCACTCCTGGCCAGTAACCAGAGCTGCAGAGAAAACATACAAATAGCCCCTTTAAAGTGGGCCCTTAAATATGGCCCTGAATAACAGCAGTTTCAAAGTGGGAGAAATATTCATTACATCTAAGAAATTTTTTTTTAGAAAGAGTTTGTTGTATATTATGCTCAGATAACACATTAGGCTAATAGCAATTTTTGTTTGCTAGATTTCTAATACATGCTATTAAAGTGAGGAATGTCTAAACCTCGAGAGCCTCAAGCATATACATTGTTTATGAGAGAGATGCCACCTCCTTTCATCCTCACACCAGCCCTTTTGTTTGAAACTCTTTCTAGCTGACCGAGCCTTATTTAGATTTTGCTGAGATGACGTCTGACCCTGAACTGCAAAGCAGATGTTGAACATGAAGAAACATGGCCAGTAATTGAGCCTCACGGTGGTTTAGGGGGGTCAGGTTCACAGTGACCCATGAGTCAAATCTTGACTAATTGCTGACAGAGACAGATTGGGTAGCTAAACGAATAGCTGGAGATGGTTATTGTTTTGTTCTCTCATGATATATGACTGTAGCCCTTTAGGCTACTTTCAGTGGAAGAGACTGTGTCAGCTGTTGAGGTGTTGGACATCAACAATATATACTCTACAGGTCACTTTTCACAGTTTTTGACACATGTGGCTACTTGAATAAAGGCTCAGCAAGTAGATGTAAAAATAAAGTCAAACAATATACATTTTGTAAAATACAGTATAATGTTCACCTAAAATTAATGTATGTTTATTTTGGGTCTCATATGGCTTGAGTGCATGCAAATTAACAGAACAGATCTGCCCAAGCTAAATAGGTTTAAGAGCCACTGTTGTAAAACTAATGGGACTGTCTGTTTTGACTCTAGTCAGGTTTGATCAGAACGCAGGATGCGGACTACTTCCTGAGACCTGTGTCCCTCAGCCTCGCCCAGAGAGAGAACTTCACAGCACCCTCCAGTCACCAGCCACACATCCTCTACAAGAGTGAGAGGTACTCCCAGACAGAGCAAAGAGGTCATCAGCCACGGGTGCATCAAAAGCGATCCACAGATTCAACTCCTCACAAATCACATCGACATTTTGTCACCAAGAGATCCACAAATTCACAGACAGACCCCTCCTACAAGACAGTTAATGAAGATCACGGCAGGGGCCAGCAAAAACAGCAAAGGCACATCCATGATTATCACAATAACAACCACAGTCATGGCGACCAGACGGAGCATCATGGCAGTGGCCATCACCACAACAGCCATCGCCATGACAACGACTACAGACATGGGGAAAAGCAGAGGCAACACTTCTGTGGGAGACGGAAGAAATGTATGTAAGGGCAATTTCTCATTCTGGTCCACATGTAACATGCAGCATTAGTACAGAGTGCACACTCATACACCAACTCTTCATGTCGAGATGCATGAAATATTCTTTTAATTTCTTCACACAAATTTCATTAGTTTTCTGACACTTAAAGAAGAATGTTCCCACCTAGTCATACTTCTCACATTACACATTTTAGGCACTGTCATAATACAAAATGTTAAATGTCAAGATATAACTAAATTAGTGGTTTGAACTGAGGGGTTAAGACACAGTTTGAGGAATTGTCACACCACTTACAGTTTCACAAAGAAAAGAAAAAGACTGACATACGATAATAAATCTAATTGTTGACATTTTCGATTAACTATGTTAGCAGTCAGCCTCACAGGGTTGTGGTTGGTTAGAATAATGGGAACAGGAAGATGTGACTCCAACAGAATATGTTCCCATGTTCATTTTAACTGCTGTGAATGCTAATTTCATCATATGAGTGCAGAACACATCCACAACACAGACTGCAGTTGTGTAGTTAGGACAAGAGCGATGCCTCATTTTACAGTGCAACACCACACTGAAAGAAGCAGAGTCTGTGTTAATATGTATGGCAGTTAACACATCATTAGCTCTTTTGTGTGTTTAAGAGAAAAGCAACATGTGTTGTCACTCACAAAAAGGCAGACTAAAGTCTGTTAAGCATCTTTCTTAAATTAGAGAGAGATGATTTCATTATTGCCGATTTGACTCGTCAGTCAAAATGTCACTAATATTTTGCAACTAGAGGAGGTTTTGATTTGTATTTCACATGATGGCACATGTTACCTCTGAACAATATTATCACTACATCGACGTGTTTGGTTGAATTCATTAGTGACTTAACCTGTGAAAGGTTATGGGAAATGTTTTATTATCACAAATGTTTGCGCTCAAGAAATTACCACAAGATCAGTTAACATTGCTGGTGTCACAGGGGTCAAATGAAAGCCAGCAGGCAGGGATTGGACTGGTACCACCACCATTACCCTGCAGAACCCCAGCTGTCTGTCCCCTGTGAAAACACACTGATGTTTACATTCCCACAGAGTGACATCACTGAACACCTGTGCCGTGTTTTAGTCAAGAAAAGGCACTTTGGTTGCTCACCTGCTTTCCGCCTATATAAGCAACCTTTCGAACCTTTATAGTTCAGCCAGGCAGTGATAGGTGATAGTTTTGATAACTTCAAAACATAGAAGTGGAGATTTTAGGTGATAATGCTGAAAGCCACAATGGTTTTAGGCTGTGTTTTTCTTTGACTGGTGTGTACTATTGACCTTGTGTCATAGAGTAGAACTGAGTTGGATTGTTCCCAGAGTTGGCCCAGCTTCAAAAGGAGAGTTAAAAACAGGGCAGAACTGGACATAAGATGTAGTTTATTTTTATGTTTATCTGAGTCGCATGTTCACGTAACAAATAAGTGCTGATAAATCTTCATAATAAGTTGGTATTATGAATTCATTGCAATTTACGTCATCATTTGTATAATACAAATTCCACAAATTCCAAAAAACTTATTTTGGGTACCATTCAAAATTACCTTTATTAACAAAGTTTGAAAAGTGGATTAAAACAGTGACAGTTTAATTCTTGAATTGCTTTTACTTGTTGTAATTAATCAATAAATGGCCTTTGTCCATCATTATCTAACATTGTATTATGACTACAGAATATAAAATTGCTTCGAGATCTCTTTGAAGACTACACTGACAGCAAAATATATTTGCTTTTAGCATGTAAAGCTTTCATATAATGGTTGCATATCATGAACATTTGACTCGCTGTAGGTGCTGCTGATGCACAGTACATCACATTCTGTGGTTTCACACTTTACTTAATGGTAGCATAACACTGAGACTGCCAGAGTCAACAACAGAAAGAAAGCTCAGTTTGCAGTTTATCCATGACATCAGGTCATGAAAGTAAGAGTCTAGTTAATCATCCAGAATGGCTGTCAGCTACTTGCCAGAATCGCTGGTTAACACTCACAAACAAAGGCGGCCATTTGCCTCGTGGATACAGGTTAATTTAGAATCTTGTGCAACATACAGTATAATCAGCTGTGGGACGGAAGGATTGTATATTTGTAATGAACATTATAACTGCTATTAAATTGTTATTATATGTACTATTGTTTTTTCTTTCATCAATCACTTACAATCCACTATCCCACAGTTTGTTCCTAATCATGCCGACTCTGCAGCCACAGTGTGTTACATACATTCAGCTTGTTCAATTGTTAATGCATACATTTGCTTCAAAGCAGTTAATAAGTTAATTCATTCTAACTCCCTTTGTCACTCTCCATCTGTTTTTCCAGACATGCCCAAACCTCCTGAAGAGGATGTTTTTATCCTCCCGGATGAGTACAAGTTCATCCCTAGGAACAAAAGGGCAGTGCTGATGAAGAACAAGGCTAGTCAGATTCTCAACGTGGAGACGCTGGTGGTGGTGGACAGAAATATGATGGACAACCATGGACATGAGAACATAACCACATATGTTCTCACTGTGCTTAATATGGTGAGAGAAACTTAATTACAACTACAGTGTTAGACACAATAGAGGTTAAAATGGGATGTGATGATTTTTTTCCAATACTTTAATAAGCCTCCATTGTACGTTATGTTTAGCACTAATTATCAAAATGTTAGCATGCTAACGCGCTATGCTAAGATGGTGAACAATGTAATGATGCCTTCTAAATATTAACATTGTCATTGTGAGCATGTTAGCATGTAGATGTAGGGTGTGTTTGTCTACTAGCTACACCATGTCTTTCAGCATTATGTAAGAATTAACATATAAATCTTGACAAGTGAATTTAGCAACAGTACAGCAAATGTTAGCATATTTCCTTTCATCAAATTAAGTTTTGGCACTTGCCAGACCACAGCCTGAATCCACATTTGTTTTTATTTTTTTTTTGTCACAGATTAGATTTAGTGACTGGACATTGCTGTCTTCCATTCTCACTTATCAGAAGGAGCACATCTAAAAACATGAAACTGATATCTGAGTGAGATCATTGCCGCAACACTCACAGTGACCCCCCGTCCCTCTCAGCTGATCTGCAAGCAAATTCTGTCACGCTGGTTTTGCTACTTAGTGACTGACTGACAAATCCAAAGATAATCCATCTATTTTGAAAACATGGTTCCCTCTAGTAGAAACCAAGCTGGAGTAGTCACAGCCTGCCTGAGAGGAGTCACCTAAATACAGTATGGAGTTTCACAGAAAACACCCAACCCCCTACCCCACCTGCCAGCTCCCATGGGTCTCAGAAAAGCTTATTAAATGTGTGTTGAAAATTAAATCTGATATGCAGCTCCAGCGTTGTGTAGATTTATGTTTTTTACGTGGCAGAGTGGAAAGACTTCAAAAACATTTTGTAATTACAAATTTAAAAAAACACACTGTAGATTATGTACCACAAAACACTGAAGCTCTATGGAAACTGGTGTGATTGTTTCTTTTATGAGGGAGTGAAAACACAGTGATTCACTGTATCTGTTAAAGTCTGTAAGTCTGAAACTCTGTCAAAAACCTGCGTTCCAGGATATCTTAGTTTAAGTGAGTGGTTTTGATTGCCTTTTTGACCTCAGAACTTCGCTTGAATCCTGTTACAAATCACAGCCGTGTGTCTTCTCATGAGTCAGAGCAGAGGAAGACCAAACATCAGGAACATCAGGAACATCAGGAACGCATGAGAGTGTTCCGGAAGAAAAAAAAAAAGAAAACGCTTAGTGAGTGGCACCTGGGTTATTCACAAGGCTCAAGAGAAAGACTGAGAGCGAGGAAGAGCAAAAGATCAGGAAACCACTTTCAAAGCCTAAACTGTTATGATTGATGGTCAGATATCAGTGTGAGTACAAGAAGCTGAACTGGAAACAGCAGCTGTGGATATCATACCTCAGTGATACTATCAAAAAGGCTTTTATGTTATTTCTGCAGGAATTACAAGGTCAGTTGTCTCCTTGATTCAGACTTTCTCTTAATATCGCCCACATACAGTATACTTAATATAGTGTGAAATATCAACCACATTTATCTCATAATGTCATAAAATATGATTAAACTAAATTAGTGCTAAGTTCTTCACATGAGTTTGTTAGCTGATTGTATGTGTGAAAGATACTACAGAGAATTTGGGACACAGTATGCAACATTTTAACAGTTTAGGCTCTTTTTAAAAGGTGGGTCTGTGTTTGAAGACTTCAGATGACAGAATAACACTTTTTACTGACATCATCACACCATCCAAATCTCTCTGAAAATCTCTATGCTGACGAGGTTTGACTGGATGACACGGAATCAGGGTTGGAATAAATAGCCAAGCCTGTCTTGTCGCCAACTATTACAAGTCTTTAACTTGTCAGAGTCACTTTGAAGAGATATTTAACTGTAAACAGAAATGTGCCATTGTGACAGGACTTTGATGAATGGATTGCAGAAAATGAAAGCATTTATGCATATGTAGTAACATGTAATAACATGTGTTTGTTTGTGTCTTCTAGGTCTCCAGTCTCTTCAAAGATGGTACAATAGGGGGGAACATCAACATAGTGATAGTGGGTCTTGTGCTTCTGGATGAAGAGCAGGTGAGCATCTCAAAGCCAGTCAGTAGTGTAGGTAAAATATTCACATGTCCAAAAATCCAGCTTCTCCAACAGCACTGATTGATGGCAACAGATTTTTGATGCAACATTTTGTGTGGTTCAAAGGTTTGAAAATTTTTAATCTATTCATGTAAAGAGACTCCAACAACATCAATAACAGAATGTTCTTACCTTAAGCACCCTGGCCTTTGTTAGCAGTGACATGGAGCTTCAGACATGAAGGGAATGCAAGACACTGTGTGTTTATTTGTTTTTATGCCTCAAGGTCCATATTTCTTAAGTCTCAGAGCTTTTCCAGGGTCGTCCTAACTACTGAGAACTTTTACAGTTGTTAATTATAGGTATACATTTCCTTGGATGTTTGTCAGATTCAGGAGGGAAATTCTGGTGCAGAGCAGGAGATGACAGCATGTGAAAAAGAGAAAGAGAGAGGGAGAGAGGGATGAAGAAACAGATGGGGTACTGTCCAGAGTCATGTAGTTCAAGGTCAAAGGATTCTGGTTTCTATCCACCTGTGATGCTAATAAAGTTCAGTCTTCCTTGAGAGGCAATTATCATAATGCCTATCAAATGTCCTGTTAAATATTGTGTTGTCCTGGAAAATAATTTAAGTTATGGCCAGTATCATGTTGACATTCAAATGGTAGGCTAGTTTATGGATGACAGTATTTTGAATAGCTTCTGTCGTTTTGTTTGACCATGCTATGAACGCACCCCGAGGTCACATCATATGGTGCAGGTTGGATGATTTACAACTGAAGTGAACGCTCAAAAATGTAAGTTACATTATCCTTTAAAGGTACGTCACTGTTGGCTGCTAACTGTGGTGGTTTTGATTAGGTTAAGAGATTAACGTATTCTTCCCAAATTGATTTAATTAATTTTTTGAATAATGGGTTAGCATATGTGGTTCAGTTGCTGAAGTTTACGTGCTTGCTAGCTTGTTTTGCCTGTAGCTAAAGGTTTAAGGTTTATGATTCAACTTTGACTTGAAGCAAATGTTTCATGTGTGTTGGTTCATTGCAGAGAGGTGGATAATAATAAATGGGAAGCCGGGGTCTATACAATGAATGGGAGCCAAACTGTATGTTAGTCAAACACCGGCTAAATACTTGCTAACGGCACTTTTTATTTTGCTAGCATCTTTGTTAGCATCACATTAAACCCAATGCTACGTTGCTCAGGTAAAACAGAACATAATATGACATGTAATGTTTAACGTTTGTAGCGGTGGTTCCATGCTAAATTTCATAACCAATTAAGCATGTAGCCTACAGACTTCCTTAATTTGACGTACATTTCATTAATTGAAATCCACAACACTCGCAGCTTCTTTCCACAAAAACAACATTGTGTCTCCCTCTACCTCTTTTTATCTGATTTATCTCACAAGGATGGCTTGGTGATCAACCACCATGCAGACCACACACTGAACAGCTTCTGCCACTGGCAGTCTACTCTGGGAGGCAGAGAGGGACGCCACCATGACCACGCCATCCTGCTCACAGGACTCGACATCTGCTCTTGGAAGAATGAACCCTGTGACACTCTTGGTACGACTTTGCTCCAATGTTTATCGCTGTACTGCTCAAAAAACATTGAGGAGTAGATTCTGCAGTAACAAAATGCATGAAAGTGTAATTTGAGAAAATACAAAGGACTCGCAGAAAATGCATTTAGTGTTTTTCATGAAAGTCACTAATTTTGACAAAGTCTCATGTATGCCAACCGTCCTTATTCTTTGTATGTTGCCTCTCATAGAAATATGTCATTCTCTCTTGCCGTCTGTCTCTCTCTGGGAAGATGCCCCTGTTGTCTGTCACACGGTGTGACTCAGGATCACACCAGCCAAACCAGATGTTAAAAAGATCAGCAGCTTTCAGATCTTTTCTGCCCCACAGGATCACATATGTATGTAGTAATATAGAATAATATAGAGTGTAACAGCAGATAAAAACAAATATCATCAGTTATGAGCAGGAGATATATGATCAGAAGGACAATTTGATTGATTCAGCTGGATCTCGTCTTATTGAACTTCAAAAGAACATGCAGTAGTTTATTCATAAGATGCAAATCTGTAGAAAATAATGCAGCTTATTGCAAATGCAACACCAGAAGAACATGAATAATAAAGTCATTTACATGGCAGAACAGAGTTATACTACTACTTTAAACACATACATACATACATGCACATACACACACACACACACACACACACACACACACACACACACACACACGCAGTGACTGTGAGTGTACACCATCTAACAAACTAACAACAGCTTGTTTGTGGTAATGACCATGCCAACACATTGTTGTCTTCCACACTGTGAGAAAAAACTTCCATTTTGTGTCCCAGAAACACACACACACACACAGACACACACACACACACACACAAATGCACGTATACACGCACTTCCTTCAAACCCCAGACTTAAGTTTTGACTTCAAAGCATTGAGACTAACATTACCCTAGTCATTGCTATGAAAGCCCAGTTCAAAGGTGTGTGTGTCTGTGTGTTTGTGTGTGCGTGTGCGTGCGTGCAGTCAAAAAAGAGTTAGCTCTGACTAACTCCCAAAGGTGCGAGGCAAATTGGCTATTAGTACTATCAGTCTGTATATAACACAGTTTATGTGCATAACTGTTACAGCCCTGTCCCTCAATGTTTTCCTCCATATTTCAAAACCAGTATATAAAATCAATGATCTACCTCTTTCCTGGCACAAAAATGGAACTAAATGGCAGTTCTCACAGTCAGTCTGCCTGCTTATGTTTACTATCATTATTCACATTAGCTATGTACATGAGAACATTACTTTAGGAGCTTTGCACTCTATAGCGAATGACTTAGAGCCGTAAAATAACAAAACACAAGGCTAAATTTTCCCTGAGGCAGTGAGACAAAAACATTAAGGGAGGCCCCCGTGAGTATTATCCGTTTTGATTCAGAGCCAGGGGTGCTGTGTGTGAGTGTCTTTGTGAGGAGAGACAGAAGGAGAGTGGACAGAGAGAGGCAAAAAGGGAGCTGAATAGTAAAAGGGAGTTTAATATAGAAGGAGTGATATGAGAAAGAAGTGAAGACAGAGAAAGAATGTTTTTAAAGTGAAGTGAAAGGTAGCAAGGGGATCAGGGAATGTTCCCACAGAGTCCCATATTTTAACATATGGAGGGATTTGAACCCAGTAATGGTGTGTTTGATATTTCTTCTGAATACAGTCCACAACAAGCTCAGACTAGAATGTGTCTCTCTTAGAGAATCCTCTTAGTTTTTTACTGACAATGCACTACACGTTTAAAAGTTGAATATTTGTTAAGTAGGAGTAAACACAGATTGACAGTGGTCATTGGAATCAACAAATTACAGGTTATGTTGGATCTGACCGATCAAATAATTGAACCGTGATGTCCACTTTGTAAAATTGTATCACCAAATTTGCAGGTTTTGCTCCAATTAGTGGGATGTGCAGCAAGTACCGGAGTTGTACCATTAATGAAGACACAGGACTTGGTCTGGCATTCACCATCGCTCATGAATCCGGACACAAGTAAGGGTTTCCATCCCTCTATTTATTTGTGCATCATGTCAGCATATTTTCAAAAAGATTTCTAAAAATGTGTTTCTGCCTACTTCTTATGTACATTTAATATATAACATGTATCAGCATATGGTTTAAAAGTGGACAACAGAAGATCTATATGTGCAAAAATTTGCAGGCTAATGACAAAGTTTTAATCCTTCAGGTAGCCACAGTAATGCAATGTTGCGGTTTATTCTTGTTCACCCTTTCTCCAAACACATTCTTCTGGTACAGTCTGTCTTCTACTGTTTAATCAAATAATATTGCGCTGTGCCATTAATATGGAGCACTGTCACCATAACTTGTATGTATTGTATTGGTAAATCTTTTACTCTCTTTTTAATCCCCCAGTTTTGGAATGGTCCATGATGGTGAGGGTAACGTTTGTAAGAAGTCAGAGGGCAACATCATGTCTCCCACATTAGCCGGTCACAATGGCATCTTCTCCTGGTCTGCCTGCAGCCGCCAATACCTCAGCCGCTTCCTCAAGTAAGCAGCCATATTTTAGCATTACTGCTATGCCTTTATTGTAGTGAAACAATGCTAAGGGAATTGATTTAAGAAGCACTTATTGTTGATAATGACATTTATGGTAACACTGCTTGAAGAGTCTTATTAAGTTTTCAAAACATAAACTATATCATATCCATATGGCATGTTGATGAGTAATGAGTAAATCCTCATTCCAACTTTTGTTAAGTGCTCATGCAGCAAAAACATAAAGCACTATATCAGTTTATAAAAGAGAATTATTCAAACAAAGTCCCCCTGGCAATAGCCAGTTTAAAAATGCATTGTGTTTGTATCATTCAACATGTGTTACTGATAGATGAACATGTGTTGCAGAAAAAACATGTCAACAGCAGATACATCAGTTTCAAATTCTACTCAGATCCAAAGAGTGCCAAGTGAAAAACTGCACTTATGTTATAACGATTAAAGGACTTGCTTTATTTTACAAAAGCAAAGACAAACCGACCTACAGAATGTATGCCTGCGAGAGGCTGAAATATATAAATATACAAAACATAGCAAGTAAGTTAAGTGATATGTGGTGCATACGTCATTGTGTGTCGAGGTACATGTGAGTGAACGTGTGTCAGGGAGAAAGTTGTGTGTGTGTGTTCATGCAATAACTATATTTTCATGCATGCAGCCTGCTCACCCAAGTGAAAAACAAGCATCACGGACATAGCGTCCATGTGTCTGGCTGTGCTTCTATGTGTCTGTGCATGTGTGTGTGTATGTGTGTACTTGAAACCAGATAGCCCAGAGCCAGTGCCCTCCACTAAATTTACCAGTGTGTTAACTGAACTGTCAGGTCTCCCCTCTCAGAGTGGTGGAGACAGACAGTGTATTTCCTCGCTGAGTTATTAGAGCTGGAGTGACCTCACCCTTGTTAGGCCTGTCAGCTTTATATTAAACTCCCATCACCCCCTGAGGCCATGTGGAGGGGATCTCTGCACCACTGAACCAACCAAGGGTCGTCCTCCTGTATAATCATCGAATGATAAAAATGCTGAAGTGCTGTACGTTTTCCTAATTGCAATCAACAGAATGTTATCATACATGAATGTTTTTGGCTAAATGTGTCTCACTGAGTCAACTGACTCTCCTAAATGGCTCTACATTAATCTGCTATGGAGGGGAGCGCTGTGTCAGCCAACAGAGTTCTACGTCACACCCACTCTAAATCTGCCTCTCCTCAGTCAGCTATGACAGAGAGGTCTGTGCCAACACTGTATGTATAGTCAGATACTTTATCTGAGCTTTTTGTCGTGCCTAAAATGGATTGACAGCTTTCATGGCAGGAGAGGCAAAATCCCCTTAAAAGCCACTTAGCGTTGTTTTTGTTGTATAAGGGCTGGTGAAAGCTATTAAAAAGTCAGTGATACATGAAAGTTACAAAATTCTCTTGTGGTCCCATTTCTTTTCCCAGAGTTGAGCATACCCCAAAGGACACAATTTGGCCTACTGCACACCTTATAGTCACCATCTCTGTGTCTCTTAAAAAAGTGCTTGTCTTGTCACATTTTGGGAAATATGCTTTCTTGCTGAGAGGTTTGATGGAGAGGACTGATAACACTTTGAAATCTGAATGATATGTGTGCAGTTGAGGCCAGCAGCAGGTTAGCTTAGCTTAGTATAAAGATAGGAAACATGGAGGAAATATAGCTCATAACTTTTATACCGAAATTTAAAAAATACAATTTTATCATTTCAGTGGGGGTTATGTTCATTATTTCATGGCTTGAAGCAGTAACTTCCAAGAAATAGTTCATCACATAACCCCTTGTAAAAAAACTTCACTTCATTTTCACACTTCAATTTTCACTTCAATCAGTGAGCTTTAGAGGTGTTCATGAGTCAATTTAGTTACCTCGAGACTGAGCCAGGCTGTTTGTCCCTGTCTGTTTGCTAAGTTAAGCTAACCAGCTGCTATCCAGGTTCGTGTTCACTGTAGACTTGAGAGTTGTATCAATTTTCTTGTCTGGCTCTCAGCACTCTCTGTATTTCCCAAAATTGTTAAACTAGTCTTTTAAATACCTTTTTGGTGAAGCTCAGATTATTTTGTGTTCATTGAAACTGCCAGAGGTGTTGATAAAAATTAATGATGACTTTTGAAGCTGTAGTTTGCTAAGTGAATACTCTCGTACAGTAGTAGTCTTTCAAGTGACAATATGCCTGTGACCACTGCTCCTCTTATCAGTCCTGTAATTGGCTTATGTAATCAAGACCTTTGAGACTTTTCCATTTGCCACATAACTTTGTGTTTAATGTATCAACAGACCATGGGGAATTGAAAATGCCCCGTAATTTTTTTTGTCTGGAAGAGATGAGTCAGGAGATCTACAGGGAATCCTAGAAAAGAATGGTTGCTTTTCACATCCCTTTTTTTTTAAAATCTCCAGCTGATGATAATCTTGTGGTGTACTGTGCTTACAGCTGGAAAAAAAAACATTTGTTTGAAGGCTTTTGCAGTGCCATGAGGGAATGTGTCCTGAGATCCTGCAAATTAGCTACATTGGGCTTGTAATTTTATGTCTTTTGTAATTTTATTTGTGAGTGAGTGTCTGCGTGCATACATGCTTGCCCACGAACCTTACTTGTTCACCTGCTGATGTGTGTACACTGTAAATGTAGTTTATTTTCCAGAAACTTTATTATGTGAATAATGTAGAATATCAGAAAAATTACACTTCCAGAACAGCCATTGTTCTCTGTGGACACATATGACCCATAAACCAATGGAAGATCTCACGCACACACAGACACACACACACACACACACACAGGCACACATACTCTGCTAAAGCAATCAGGACCACTCACTAGCACGTTGAATCATTCCAACATATTTTGCCTTTTCATGCTCTTTCCACCATATTTTTGTATTATATTCCCCTGCCTGCAGTGTTTAAGCTGTAAAACATCTCTGTATAGTAACCAGTGATATCAGTTAACATTGGAAACCCCCCACTGGTGTTACGATATGAGTGATATGGGCAAGGATTTTTTTTATGTCTGTCATAATTGAGTGTCTGATGCATTAAAGCCATTACTCTCAGGGTTTGAGTTTGGCAACTTGTTATGTCTCCATGGCAACACTTTACGGTACTCTCCAACACTGGAAACAATGGAATATCATGGACTGATGCTCTCTGTTGTGGATTTTCTGTGGGCACATTAGGGAGCCTTATTTACCAGCTTAATGAAGCATAACACTTTATCACATGTCTGTTTGTCTGTTCATGTCTGCTTGTTCGAACTTGTTTTAATATTAATAATTATTCTTACCCCATACTCTTCCCCTCTCCTTCCCTGACCTTTTCACCACCATTCCCCTCTTTATGTTGCCATCCTCACTCCTTCATCCTTTCTCATCTTGGGTCCTTTTCCCTTTTTTATTACCCTTCTTCTCCTCTAGTTCTGCCCAGGCTCTGTGCCTATCAGATGAACCCAGAGCAGTCAAGGAGTATCCATACCCTGAGAAGCTGCCTGGCGAGCTGTACGATGCAGATACACAGTGCAAATGGCAGTTTGGGGAGAAGGCCAAACTCTGCACCCTCGATTTTAAGAAGGTAAAATTGATTTTGACTCAATAATGCCAACCCATGCAGACTTAAAAATGAGTTAAAAATCCTGTGCCATGATTCTCTGAGGGGTTTTCTCAGCACACCCAATGGAACCTGAGTGCTTAATTAGTTTAAAAAAAAAAATCTGATGGCAATTATTTCCTAGGAAAAACAGAGAAAGAAATCGAGAAAGGGATGGGGAAAATGAGGTAGAGGAAAAAAGAATAAAGGAAAGAGGAAGGAAAAGAGAAACTGCTTAGGGTTGCATGCCCTCATGTGCACACACGCACACACACACACACACACACACACACACACACACACATGCGTGGATGTATACTTGCTCTCTCACACGCACGCACATAAAACAAACTGTGAGAGTTATAATGCTGCCCATGAAATACTCACAGGGATGGATGACTAAATATACACTGGAGAATTGCCAATGGGAATCTCTCCTTGTCACTCTTCTCATTTTCTCATTACTGCTGATGTTGCTGTTTGAGATACCCTGCCTCAGTCCAGATAGGATTTAGTTTACTTCATTGTTTTATGACACTCCTAAGGTGTTTTAAGTTACTGGTGTTCTAGCATTTGGATAAGAGGTCGTGGGTCCAAACATGGTACCCTACCTAAATCTCACCTGAATCAAAGAGGCACCCTTCCCTCCAAAAAAAGGAGTCATTGAATATTTATACTATGATATGGATATGGATATATGGTCATATATATATGGGACATTTGATTTCTTCTGGGGCTGTTCTGGCAAAGAGCTCTTTTGTATGAAAAATATAACACATTCAGAAAATCACTGGCTAGATTGCCAACTGGATAAAGTGGGCATCTCCACAGACCCAATTCACTGCACAGCAAATAATTTGTCATAATTTAATTTAGATAATTGGTTAATATAAACAAAATTTGCAATGCTGTGTTGGTCCAGGGGTTCTATGTCCAAGTATATGTTTAATGCCTTGAATGTTTCAGTTATTATTCAGCACTCACATAGCTTATTCTCAAATACACTGTCATTTAATCAACTTATAATCAAACAAAGTTGGGGTACGAAGGTGAGTGTGGTGGGGTTAACAGGGGGCCACAGCCCATTTTTACACTAGGACCCCTTTCGGGTGAGTCCGGCCCTGCAGGGAGTGTGCATACATGGATTATGTCAGTAAACTCTAAAAAAAATTGGCCAATATCCTTACCTCCAGGAAGATAGAAAATGAGACTTTAGCAAGTGGGCAGTTATTATAAAAATTTCAATAACTCGTATGAAATGACAGACAAATTTTTATATATACAGTATATATATATATATATTTACGAGCTTACTTTTGAGGTTTCTATTCTATTGAACACCATGGTGGAATATGATAACATTGTTGCGAAACATATAAGCCTGGTTTCTAGTTGGGAAAGAGGGTATAAAATGTCACAGAGATTATCAACTGGATTTGAACCCATGATACTGACACATGCTATCCTCCTTAACCTAGCCACCTAAACATTGAAACATTAATGCGTTGTTTCAGCTATAGGATATTTAAGAATGGCTCCCTCATGGTTTTGTTTTTGGTCTTAAACTGTCTCTGTTCATGCACCTGGTAGCAGCAAGGTGCGCAGGACCCAAAAATCCCCAAGCAGCCCTCATGCTCACTGTCTTTCCAGACACTTGTTACTCATAAAAAACACTCAAGTATCAGCCTCTGCGGTGCAATTCATTGTGTAATGAAATCATATTTCATAAAACTTTTTGGCAGGCGTTGTCAAGATAAAGTACCACTGGAGTAGCCAAAAGATACTCTCCATGGTGTTTGTGGTCAGATAGAGCTGGGTTACCCTAGCAAAAAGCAAAATAATATGTACGTATGTGTGTTTTTCTCTCTTTCTCCCTTTAACTCAGTTTCTGTCTCACTCTGTCCATCACCTCTCCCTGTCTCTCCCTGTCTACTCCTTCCATCGTTTGCTCGCTCTCTACCATTTTTACTGCAACAAAAGGCCTGAGCAAGCAAAACAGCCGGACAAATGGGCCATGGGATGAATTCCATGGTGGCTCTTTGCAGCTACAAGCTGAGGCCGAGGTGCCTGTCAGCATCTGCACTGAGTTGTCAAAATCTGATAAAGTCATTCAGATAGTAATAGAACTGATGTTAAAATGTAGCAGGCCATGTTTCTCAGGCAATGAGAGCAGGGAAACCACCCGGTATTCCCATCTGAATCTTTTAGACTACTGCTGAGAAACACAGCCATGACATCATGTAAGTTTAGTAAGGCAGTTGTTCATTGTTATTGCATGTTAATGCATGGGACTATTTCTTTTTTTTAATATAAAAATACTGATTGCAGCTTTTTTCATTCAATTGTTTTGTCATTCTGCAACAGAAAACGATGGACGTGCATGTTTTTGTATCACTGATGCAATGCATTGTCTGTGGAATAATGCCTTGCAACAGTTGGACCATATTTCATATATTTTCTTCTTTCTTTTCTTTTCTAAAATGTTGTTATCCTAGCTACTGAAGCATAAATATTTTGGAGATACAAGGTTGCTGCACACTGATGGCTTGCCAGAAGATCATTATTCACACAATCCCTAGTCCCCAACTTTCCATCAACATGTTTTAATAGCTCTCGAGAGGCAAAATAACAATGTTATCATAATTTATTGTTCTTCCCATTGCTAGCTTTGTTTACAGATGTTTTGGGAAGGGTACTGATCATCCCACTTCTGAAATTTGGAGCAAGAAAACATGTTAGCAGTGCCATGTGACTTATCCTTTCTCTCATGTTGTTCCAGGATATCTGCAAGGCTCTGTGGTGCCACCGTGTTGGGAGGAAGTGTGAGACCAAATTCATGCCAGCTGCAGAAGGCTCTGCCTGTGGCCCTGATATGGTGACTTAACACGGGTTTTTTCTTTGTGTTCTTTGTCTCTGTTTGTGTGTGTGTGCGTGTGTGCATGTGTGCGCGTGTGTGTGTGTGTGTGTGTGTGTGTGTGTGTGTGTGTGTGTGTGTGTGTGTGTGTGTGTGGTTTAAATGAGGGTTGGTGATACACTCACAGGATTTGTGACCTCAAAAGTGGCACCACATGACTGGCATGAGACTCCATTCACTTCTATAAGACTTTTTTTTTTTATCAACTTTGAGACAATTCAAGTGGTAATACCAATGATGTTTCCAACAACTAGCAGGTACATGCAGCTAGGTACTTCTTACTTCAGGATGTCATTAATCTTTTTTTTTTTCTAAATTCACCACCTATTCAGGAGGTAGAGTTACCCTTTGATCATACCATCCCTAAGATAACCTTTGTTCCATTTTAGCCGAAGGAGGCAAAATGATCTTACATTTGATACGCCTTGAAAACCTTGCCTTGTTTTGTCAAAAGAGCACAACGTGGGGTTTTTTTTTCTTTAAGTTTGACTGTAGCTAATACATGCTCCATGGCAACGTCTTACCAAATACATCCACAAATGAAATGTACCAAACAAGAGCCTGTCACAAACATATCTCAGCAGTTTTGGTGAGAAAATGTCCTCAACACTCACACACAACTCTAACAAAAAGTTTGAAAGTGCAGACTGAAATAGTGAAATATGTGAATTCAGTTTTCACAATGGATTTTGCATCACTTGGACTACTTGATTTTTTTTTTAAGTGTGCTGCTTAGTATTATCAACTATGTGACATTTAGTATAAGAGGGGGTAGAGCTTGTAAAGAGATGTTTCACACACAGACACACACATACATTCCTCTTCCAAGGGAAACCGCCAAGGGATTCACTCTAAGTGAGTAAATGGTACAAAGCGTGATAGTATTTTATAAGGTGAACCGGCTAAATAGATGTAGATACTGTTATGAAAGTAACATTTATTGAGTGGTTTAGTGGTATAAAGTGCTGATACCTCCACTCAGTTTTGCCATTTCAAGACAAAAGGCCTTGAACTGTGTTACACGGCACGTCTTTTAACAGCGTTGTTTTACGCGCCAATGTCATTGTGTCCCAGCAGCCAGCGCAGACTAATAAATGCACTTGTAAGCTAGGTTAAGAGTTTGAATCGGATTTACTGTGTTTTTGATTTGAGTTCATTTGAGTGCAGCATCAATAAAATCTCTCTTCTTGATAGAGGTACCACAGTCTTCCTCCATTATTTTACCTCAGGGAGCAGCTGCAATTGGTTTGTTGCTGACGTGGCAAAAATATGCCATTGGGGTTGGGGCCAAAAAGCAATCTGTGCTCTTTATTTATTCTTTGTTTTTTTTCCTTCTTTCAAGATGATTCTCCCCCAAGGCTCGCACTCTCTCTTACCCTCTCTCCCCTGACAGCCCCTCGTCGACATTTGGTTCTCAATATATTGAACTTGATGGTTTAATCCCGCCCTCTCTCTCCACGGGACAATTAACTGAACACAAACAATGACAGGCTCACTTAGGAATCTGTGGCACTCAGCCGCAGGGGGAAAACTGAGGGGAAATCAGCTGTTCTACCTCGTAGTCAAGGACCACGAGATTAGTTGGAGGGGTGTGTGCATGTGTGTGTGCTAGTGTATGTGTCGGTGGGCTCGTGTGCAGGCATGAACACACAGTGAGAACAAGAACAGCCGAACATATGCCCGCTATCATTACTCATGCACGTGTGTGCGTGCGTGTGTGCGCACGCACGTGCTTGAGAAGGTTCCTGAGATCACTCCAGGGCGAGCAGTTGAGTATATTGTGACTGATGTCATCTTGACATGTACAAATCCAGTTCAGTGGTGTGCCAGGAAACAGCTTGTGACATAATGTTGCTTTAAGAGAGTTTAGATTTTGCAAAGTCTTCTCATGTTACATTAAGGGACTTTCAGTAAAGTTCTGCTCATTTTGTAACACGTGATAGGTTGTTGGTTAATGACTCAGCCTTTTTGAAGTACATACAGTAAATAACTTGAGTCAGTAGTATGAAGCATCTCCTGTAGCTCCTCCACTATTCATGCAGTACTGTACTGACAATCTTTATTCACATAACTTTCCATATAGTTTGATATTCCTCTTCTGCTTTGCCTGGTTACCTCATGGAACACACTTGGCAGTGTTCATGGGTGGAACACCGCTTGGTCAGGGTGGCCCCCTGTGTATTTTCCAAGCCACCAGTAGGGTCAAGTTACTAGTGACCAGATTATGAGAGAAATTGTTCATTGATCGTTAAAAATCTGCCTGACCTGGTTCACTTCTTTCAAAAACTATGTTGAAACCAGATATAAATACTAATAAACAAGTCACAAAAAGGCAGATACCACACCCTTATAGTTGATTTGCACTGGAAAGAAGTTAAATTATCTCAGTCCCTTGGCAGATATTTATTCTTTTGTTTCAAAACTAAAATTGTTGAAAAGAATGTTTTTCAGCAGTGAAGAAACATTACTATGTTGATTTGTGCATTGTTGGCAACAGTACTGTATTTCAACCTGTTTCATGTTTTTGTAGTTACATTTTTGCTTTTACTGCTTTTAAAAAGAAGAAAAATTGGAATGAGGTGAAAAGCAAAAGTTAAATACAGTGTAGGGAAAACAACACAAAATGCAAATATGACAGTGAAGGACAATGGTATGTGTATTATTTTAGGAGAATATCCTTGTCAGGTATGAGACAGTTTTTTCCATATTTCAGTTGTGTTTGACTTACCTCTTTTAATTCTAGCTGATGACAGCTCAAGGTAGGGACTGTCCAAAAAGCAGCACAACTGGAGTTTCACTGAGAGATTATGAGTACATAACCAAGTCTGTACCATGACCTTTTTGACAGCAGTTAAAGCTGAAAGCTGCTTCTTACAGGCCTCTGCTATGGTTTGACAGACAGTGATCATAAAGAAGATAAAGGGCAGGGTCCATTGGAAAGTCTGTATGTCATAGACAATTTAAAACATTTTGCTCTTTGTTTGTGTATGCCTCCCTTCTTCAGCCTCCCTCTATCCCACTCATAATTCCTCTCTCTCTCTCTCGTCTTCTCCAGTGGTGTCGTAGGGGCCAGTGTGTAAAACAGGGTGATGAGGGCCCGAGGCCTCAGCATGGCCAATGGTCAGAGTGGTCATCCTGGTCTGCCTGCTCGCGAAGCTGCGAGAGTGGAGTCACCTATCGAGAGAGGCAATGCAACAACCCCAGGTAGAGAAATACTCAATGAACAGGCCCTAACAAACTGGTACAACAGTGCATTTTTAGCAAAGATGAGGACAGAATAAAATGTTCTACAGTTAGGGGAACATTTTGCTTTCATAAGAAGATCAATACCACTGTCATGTCAGTGTGTTAAGTATGGAAAGGGAGCCAGGAGGCATGCTCAGGCAATGCATTCGTCAGACAGCCACCACCACACACTTGACCTTTGTGTAGTGCATGTACAAAAGCCACGGGCAGGCGCTGCTCAGTGCTCACACAGCTACAAGGTCATCATGGATAAACCTCCTGAATCTCAGCCTGAGGAACAATCGTCATGGCCAAACTTAAGCAGTTATTGTTTACAAAACCAAAGCTGACATTCATTACACTTTCACATGAATAGTGGGGTATTTTATTTTGTGGTTGTATAACCTGTGAACAAGTTGGCACTTTTGGCAATAAGCTGGCATGAGACTTGTATTTTGTTATAATTCCGTATCACATGTACATTGTCAGTTTGATTTAGTTGACCAAACTAGATTGTCCCCTTTGCTGTAGTTTAACGTCTTCCAGGGTGAAGTAATTGGTAGCTTGCAAAGCTATGTTTTCAAAGTAGCTTCCCCACCACTGCCTTTTTCTTAGCGCAGTAACATCTTATAATCTTGTCGCTTGTTTGCTAAGAAATAGTTACAGTGTTGAGCTCCGATTAAAATTCATCAAATTTCTGTTTGTGTATATGGATTAAATAGATTGGATGCAGCATGTAAATTAGTGAGCTTGTGAGGTGGTAGCATTTTAAACGATCAAAACATTTTCAAATTAAGCCATCAAAATATAACAGTGAAACCCACCCCAAAAACTGACCATTTACGTTTTTGCCTACCCAAGCAAAAACCACATAGCAAATAATCTTTATAAATATACCATTTCCTAGTTTGCAAGATCCATTCTATTAGGTTCTCCTAACTTGTGTTAAAATAGCTGTAGCAATATGACAAGTGTTGGTTTACCAGGTAAATGTAAGCTCACAGTTGTACATTAAAATATGCAGGAATTGCCATAACTAGCATGTATGCAAACAGGGAAAAATGTATACACATACACAACTGTATACACAGAGGATTAATGGAGAGACGTTTTGGTACAGAGATGGTCTGTACCGTTTGTGATTGCTCGATTCAAGGCCACGAGTATATTAAGACACGTGATTAAAATAGTGAAGATCCCTCACATGGGTTTGTCGCTTCATCACTTATCTGCTCACTTAGTCCCTTACTCATCAGTCACTCAGGATTATTTGCACTTCCAGTCAGTCGGGGGGCCCTGTCCTAAATGCTGGGGCCTCCTCTTTATCATGTCATGCCAAGATCCTGACAAGTGGTGGACTAAATTAAACAGAGAGTGATGTGGAGAAAGACCAAGAGATGGGGGAGGAAGGATGGTGGTGGAGGGAAAGGAAGACAAAGACAGGCAAGAGGAAAGAGGCAGAGGAGAGAGAGAGAAAGGGGGGAGGGATAGACGGTAGAAGAGATGACAGAGAAGGGATTAAAAAAAGCGAAAGATGAAATGTAAAGATATAAAGGGAGAGAATCTGTGAGCGAGAGAGATATAAGTGACAATGTGATTGGAGGGCTTATAGAGGGTGTAATTGTCCCATGGAAGGGGATTTAAAGGAACATAGCCTCGAGTTATACACCTGTGATTGGAGAAGCTTTCAAAAAGACACACCCACACACAGCCACATACATTGACGGAAGGATATTCACATATATAAGACTCACTCACTCTGTAGATCACATACATCTGAGAGGAAATCAGAATATTACAAAGTAAAGAATTCTACAGTGAAACGCTGAATATTGAAATAAACAAGGACAAATGAAAAGCTTAATTTTCATGACACGTGTGTTCCTCTCTGCAGACCTGCATATGGAGGGAAGTTCTGTGAGGGCTCCTCCAGGTCGTACAAGCTTTGTAACACTGAGGATTGTCCCCCCAACGCCATCGACTACAGAGCGCAACAGTGTGCCGAATTCAACAGCAAACAGTTCAGAGGATGGTACTACACCTGGAGACCATACACTAGAGTGGATGGTGAGACAATGGCTGAAATCATTTTCAAAATTACTTAGGAAAAAAGATGTGAAATGACAAAAGAGAAAGTTTGTGGGGAGTTTTCACCAACTATGGTATGTCATGGTACTAAAGAATTTGCTTGTTGCCTCTGGCCCCTCTGGTTATTTTCTTTTCTTCCAGATCAAGATGTATGTAAGCTGTACTGCTTTGCTGAAGGTTATGATTTCTTCTTTGCCTTGGCCAGTAAAGTTAAGGATGGGACTCTCTGCTCACAGGACAGCTCCAACGTCTGTATTGATGGACTGTGTGAGGTAATACTTTAAAACAGGCAAGCAGTGAGACAGTAACATGGTTGTGTTGAAGAGTGAGAAAGCGTGCAGAGTTTTTTGAAGATGATATCATGTGTGGGATCTCTGAGGCTGAGCTATAAATTTTGAGAACAGGTTTAGCAGTGGAGAACATCAATAGACACCCTTGTTGTGCTATTTCACAAGTACTTCAGATGTAATGAAAAGGAAAATGTCGACCTGTCATCACAACAGGGATGAGTGATGGTAGCTTTCAACTGTTGTAATTTATTACATTGTATGATGTAAAGTTGCATTTTATGTTCATAATCTATTTTTTGTCAAAAGCAATGATGTTTTTCTCCCACAGAGAGTGGGCTGTGACCGCGTGTTGGGCTCCACAGCTGTGCCTGATGCTTGTGGGGTGTGTAAAGGAAACAACTCCACCTGCAAGATCTACAAAGGACAGTACACCAAGCAGCATTATACTAACCGTATGTCATAATGAATTAAATTGTTGAGTTCACACTTCATATACCAGATACTGAAACTGTTTTTCCTACCCTTTATCAGTAGCTTATACACAAGACTGTTTTGTGTGTTTTGTTGTCATAATCCATGTAATTGAAATGCAGTTGTTTTTTTTTACTTGTGTTAGTTTTTTACAGCTTTTGGTGTTTGTTTAAAATGTTTTCTTGTCTTTCTCAGAGTACTATGGGGTGGTAACCATCCCAGCAGGGGCTCGGAGTATCCGTGTGATGGAGTTGAATACATCAAGCTCATACCTGGCTGTCAGGGACACACAGAGACGCTACTACTTGAACGGACATTGGACAGTGGACTGGCCAGGCCGACACCCCATCGCTGGAGCCATTTTTGAATACAAGAGACCCTATAACAGACCAGAGAGCCTCTTATCGACTGGCCCCACCAATGACACACTGATCATAGAGGTAAGGGATCAGTGGAACCTTACTTACGTGCAATTTGGTAAATTTTTAATATACTCTATAAGACCTCCCACCCTTCTTTTGATTATGACTTTCTTCTTTACATCTTAGTTATGGGCCTGCATACATTTTTACTTCTTTTGTGCAGTCTTTCATTTCATCATTCTTACCATATTCTTTGTCCTGTAGATATTGTTGCAGGGCTGGAACCCAGGAGTACGTTGGGAATATACTCTGAAGAAATCTGATGAGAAGAAGAATCACATCAAACACAATTATACATGGGCCATCATACGCTCCCAGTGCTCAGCAACTTGTGCTGGAGGTATGTACAAACATGACTGCCAAAAGGTATTTTTCAGTAGCATTATCATATTACACTTGTGCTGCAAATTAGATCAAAATGTGCTTTTCCAAACTACAATGATAGATATATTCTAAATGAAGTATAGTGCATTTCATCTTCCCTGTCAAAGCAGATCTTGTGCAGTGACATGTTACTGTATTTGTTCAAAACAGACACTACTTGTTTGTGTTTTTGAACCTAGTCTGAGTCTATTGCATTGATGAAAAAGGACAAATCACCTCTTTTCAAGTAATCTGGAGCAGCCCAGAGATTAAGAGGACAGTTTGTAGATCAATGGACAAGCATCCACAGCTCAGTCTGGCCTCTCTGATCTATAATAAGGCTTTTAGCTTCAGGTTAAATGGAGAGGGGAGTAATCCCATCATTAGTGAGGGGACATTAGTAGTTCTTGTTTCGGACTGGTGGGACCTCTTCTTATTCTACTGGAGACCTGCTATTACATGCATATACACACACACACACAACCACACCACATAGATAGCCTTAAAGCAAGCAAGCACACACATGCACGGCTTTGACCGATGGCATTCGTCCCACCAGAGGCCTAGTATTAAACTAGCACACACACACACACACACAGACACACACACGCACAGAAACGCATGCAAAGACAGCTGTAATGACATGAGCAGTCCTTGGCATGGTGATTTGCGGGCAGAGGTCAGGAGATAAAGGTGTGTGTGTGTGTGTGTGTGTGTGTGTGTGCGTGTGTGTGTCTGTGTGTGTGTGTGTCTATGTGTGTGTGTGTTTCCGTGTGAGTGCTCATGAGTGTTTACTCATACACACTTCCCTTTGTGAGTGCTTGTATATGTGTGTGTGTGTTTGTGTGTGTGCACTTGCTTGGCTTCATGAATGAGAACAAAGCCCCCAGTGTAGAGTTCCTGTTGATTGACCCCCCCCAGGTTAAAGTTCCCCACCCTGGTCTGTTGCGGTCCACCCTAACCACCTCTACCTCTTTGTGCCTTGATTGTAGGTCGTGATGGGTTGGGGGTCATTTGCTTTATTAAAGAGTGTGACTGACTAACTGACCTGTATGAGCTGAGATGTGCAGATTGACCTTGCCTTAAGCCAAATACCAACCAGGAGATCTGTGGGATTCATGTTTCAAATAAATTAAAAACACAGTCAGCTCTGCTTTTGTGTCAGAATTCACAAACACAAAAGTCAGAATTCAAAGAGGATTGGTAGCCTCTGACAAAGTAAATGATAACTTAAATTGAGGAACCTAAAACTTTTCAACAAATGTTTTTATGGCTTACAGAGACAAAATATATTCTCTGCACATCACATGTACAAAGGGAAGTGTAGTGAAAAAGCATGCACAGTTAAATATTCATCAACATACAATGCATACTATCACCTAGAAAGTATGTCAGTGTGAAACCAGTATCATATTGCTTTCACGTTATAAACAGGTGTCACATGTTCACACAATGCAGGAATATTATTTGCAAACCTTTTGATAGCATCTTGACAAGCAGCTTGACACACTAACACACAACAATGCTGTTTTGTTGTAGTTGGACAATTTCCAAATTATGTTTTGTGAAGCTGCTGTTTCCAAAGTCAAGAATGAACCTTCAAGATCAGTAAAATTGCTGTTTTTTTACATTTATGCCAATAAATCTATAATGTCTCTTCATAACTATTTAATCCAGCACAGTAAATGTGAGCCTGTAGTTTTGTTTTACTAGTGATATTTTATAGTAGCCAATTGGCAGTTAGGAATAGACTGTAACTCAAAATAAAAATGATATTCTCCATTTATGATAATGTGCCTGAACGTATTGATATTTATCCCACACAGGCCAGATGAATACGAAGTCAGCATGCTACAAAGACTTGAGAGTGCAGGTGAACACATCCTACTGCAATCCCAGATCAAGACCAGCTACTGGATTGATGCCCTGCAACACCCAACCATGTCCTGCCAGGTCAGAACCAATGCTCTTTCATATGTCATTGTCGTGTATGCTAGTATTAGTAGTAACGGTTGGTGCTGTGAATGCAGTTCACATAACTAAAGTTATTTGGTTTTTTCATGAAATCACAAATCACAATGATAATTTGTGGCTTCAAACGTTTATGAATGACCTCATAAATATATCGACACTCTTTTTAGCTGGCTCTCAATCTGGACATCATTAAAAACTATTTGAAGTGTGCAGACATTTCCTCATATTTTCCTGATACATACTTTTGGATGGAAAAAGAATATTTGGTCCTTCTAGACTTCTAGACTTCAGGATATGTCAGTTATTCAGTTGTTCAATTGACTTTCCCTGGAAGGGCCATAAAGTGTCCTGTAGGCTATGTGATAGCCAAAAACATTGTTGGCTGTCACAGCTCAACATTCTGTACATGCATGTTCATGTTGGGAACTTGAGGAGACAGATGATCAGGTTTAGGGGCCATCAGCCAAATCGGTTGATGTAGTTACACAAGCTCAACATGCTAGTGAAGAGATTATATTGTGGACAACATTTTTAGTACTCTCCCTATTTTGACCTAATATCTTTGTCCCTGTCTCTTTTTTTTTCTTTTTCTTGTACATCACCACTTCGGGTGTAGTTTTTGTCTTCCTGACTTCTGTCCCTTTCACCTTCCTTTACCCTCACTCCTCTTGACTGCCATGTGTTATTGGTCTACAACACCTACACATCTGTTCTGCATGCAGTGTCAAAAAGAGCTGTTTATTGGTTGAGTCAACTCTTCCAAACTTCCCACACTATCTCCTCATAATAAAGTGAATGAAGGGTGTCAGGAACCACTGACTATATTCTCCACCCTTTCCCAGCCCTGTAAAGCACCTGTTCCACCATGACGACATTTTCCTCTCTTGTAATGAAAAATAACTTTTGGCCAAAACATGCGTGTGAGACACGGGGAAGACAAGGGAAGTTCCACTGGATATTCTGTTCGTGTCTTCATCCACTTCAGAATGATACCTCACCAAATGTCAGGAAGAGTTAGCTTCTGTGTTTGTTCAATACAGCAGGCCAAGGACTTGTAAATCTTTTCACATGTAGCATCACTGTGGGACCCAAGCTCATAACAAAATGCTAGTTCCCTGGCCCTATCAAAACCCACCAAGGACCTTTTAGTTCTAGATGTGTAGTTTAAGAAACACTGCTGTGTACAATGCACTGCAAGTTTATTTGGTAGGACATGTTGGTTCATTTCCAAACTCTGGTGATTATCAGAAAACATTGTCCCACAAGGTTGCACCACAAACAAGCTCAAGAATAATTTGCAGTTGGGAACCAAAGTAGGAAATGTTAAAGGTTGAGGTTCCCTTCCAGGTTGCTGTGGCCAAGAGGGCTTTTCTCGATGTTGTATAATGCCACTGCCGTCACTTAGAGTGGCACTAACACATTTCCTATGATGAATGACAATACCAGACAGAGCAAGAGTGGGAGCGAGGCCCACTAATGATTCTGTGGTTTCAGGGTGTGGTTCCATGGGATCTTGGCTCAGCTCAGTTGGTTCGGTCAGTGTCTATACCCCTGACACACAAGGCCAGGGCAGAGGATCAAAGATCAGTCAACATGGTCCGATGCTGCGGACATCATAGGGAGTGGTGCGCCCACTGACAGTCAGAACATGTATGAACACACTACATAGAGACACACACAGGGGAATGTCCCTCCCTTGTCTGTGCTACTCTGGACATTATCATGAATGGTAAAATGCTGGCCAGAAAAAAAATCAGTGAAAGACACTCTTGGGATAACATTTGTTTTAATGAGGGGGTAATTTAAGATTTAGCTGATGATGATAAGGTTTCATGAAAATGTATCAAGCCAGATGTGCATGTATAGGGCACGGAACAATATTTACACAACAGTATAAAAGACATGAATTGTTGGTTGACCATTTTTGGGGATATACAGAATGTGTAAAATGTTGTATGACATTTTCAACAGGTTATTGGCCATGGAACTTTTTAAATACCCGTCATATATCAGTACGTTGACCAATGGAAATGCTGTGTGTCATTCCTACAACAGCTGTTGCTGAGGTATTACTTCCCCTGAGTGCATTTTCTGCAAGTGCAGTTTGAGTAATAATTTCTAAGATATCACGCAAACAGGATCTCTTGGGCCTACATACCTCCTGCAAAAGAGGAGGTCACCAATGTAATGGGTTACTTCTTTGGCCACCGATTGTAACAGACAAGCTAAGTCTGATGTTGTGAGAGGCCTTCCCACAGTTTGGTATTGTCCAAAATTCCTGTGGAATACATGGATAGGAAAAAACTAACCCCTGCCCCCCTTTAGTTACTGTCGCTACGCCTGTCAGGCTTTCTGGCACAGCCCATTTGCAGTTTACAACGATAACTTTGGCAGATTTGCTACTCAAAATTCTTTGTAATTTTTGAAACAATGGGATATTGATTTCAGACAGAGGTGGACAAGAACCGGCCTAACAATTGACTTTTGCTGACTTTTTTAATATTTTGACCTGACCCATTTTAAAGCAAGAACCCTGTAAATGGTTCTCAAATATGCACTTGAAGGCTACATATATCATATTGTGATAAAGACTAAGGCTAAAGCTGTATGCCCCAGGCAAAAATTGTGCATCCTCATTATTTGATAATCTATGTACAAAACATACAGTCTTTGATAATGAGTTTGGCTGATGTTGCATCAGTATGTCTGTAAACCTAATCAAGAGCAGGGCAGAGTGGCTTATGTTATCCTGTATGCTGATAGTAGCATCCACTTGCTTTGATATAATTGGTAACTACTACACATGGGATGCACTACATTAAACAGGGCTTTATAACATAAACTGTAACCCCACAAAATAATGTAGTATGAAATCCTCCTTTGCCTTGGATATATTGCTGTCTAAGGTTACTAATGTCAGTCAGTTAGCCAGACATGCTAATACTTGCAGCTTACCTTAGAGTAGATAAAAACACGGTATCATTGATTCTTTGCACTTTTCCTTTCGTGGGTTGGTTTTGCAAAACCAAGAAAAAGATACCAATGTCTGAAATCTTTACAGCTCCATGCGGTTTCATCATGTGGAGACATCAAAAGTTCTACAGGCCTGTTGTGCCTAGTTACAGTTGCTAAGCTATAAATGGACAATCAAAGTCCGGTATAGGGGTTTAGCAAACGCTCAATTATCCTACACTTTGTTTGAAATAATAAAATAAATGACTCCTGTTAATTGTTTATCACTTCCTCTCTGCTTTTGTAGTTCACTGGCTGCAACTGTTAGCCAGACATAAAACATTGTCAAAATAGCACAAAAAAAAAAAACACACAAAAACAGCGTCCACAACAACAAACCAAATGGAGGGAATTCTTAACTGCATCACAACATGCAAAAATGACAAGTACCACGCAGACGTTTGAAAGTTTGGACAAATGCACAGTACGTGTACAGCTGGGAGCCTACAGCAGGGCAAGCACTGCACAGATAAAGCACCACCTTTACAGAGTAAAGCAGATGCCTGTCTCTCAAGGAATAACAAGAGCATTTATCTGGAGGCCTTTGACAGCTGCTGTTGAAGCGTCAATTCCTCTGTGTGTCTATTCTGAGTATTCCCTTGTACACTATTAGTAATGGTCTGAAATATCAGCCAAATTCTTGCAAATGAAGTGGACACTGCTGACAAGTTGTGTCTTGATTTTTGAGCAGAGGAGGGTTTCGCTGAGACACTGACCTCATCTCGGTCAGTGCTGCATGTGTTGAAAGTCCAAATGTGACTTTGTCCCTCGCGTGTAAAACAGTTTTGTTATGTTGTGGCCAAGCCAAGCCACTTAAAATGCTTAAAGAACTCTTGCTATTCGATATTAGAAGGCCATGCCAGAGACAGGCACAATAAAAGCCTTGTTTCATCTTTGTTTCTGGAAATTAGTGCCTCTAATGTTGGCCACTTTCTACAGAATGAGGATGTTTGCTAAACTCCTGAAATGTAATATAATGTGACAGTTATTTGTAATGTTTAGGAATAAAGTAAATAGAGAGGAACAGGAGAGCAAGACAGACAGTCAAAAGCAAAGCAAAGAACTTTCAACAGTGGTTAGCTGTGGTGTCAGAAATATGAGATTCTGTGGTGCAGTTACATCAGTTACAGAGTTTTTGTCTGTGCACGTATGCATATGCAGTTATACATAATTTAACATTTACAGCGTACAGACAGTCATGATGTATGATGCTGGTGTTGCCATAATGTCACCAAGAGCAGAAATGACTGGCCATCAGCTGCTGTCTGGCAAACACACACACACAAACACACACACACACACGCACACACACACACACACACATACACACACACACACACACATACACACACACACACACACATACACACACACACACACACATACACACACACACACACACACACACACACAACCACACAGAAAAGAGACATGGCAAGGCAGGAGAGGAACAGTGGTGGTGTCTAGTTACTATGAAGCTTACTTCCACCCAAACTTTCTCACCCTCTCATCAAGACAGAATCAGATGGAGTCAAAAGTCTAAGATCGCAATAATCTATTAGCTCTGATGCAGACATTTGTATGGTCATATTCAAACTTCCTGCCCTCTCTCTCTCTCTCTCTCTCGATCTCTAGTATCTCTAGAATCTCCAGAATCTCTTTTTCTCAGTGCTTTTCTTTGGGATCTCCCCTCTTGCTTAATGAAGTCATCCCTCTGTTAATCTCCATTCCTCTGGTGGTGTTCCAACACCTGCTTAAAAAACCTGCTGCTGCAAAAAGATTTTCTCAGAGATCCAGTATTTACAGGGCACCAATATTATGTAATCAGCACTGAAATCATAGGATCCCGGTTACGTTACCATTTATCTAATGTTTTATAGTAACCAACAGCTGTTCAAAAGGGGATTTTTCCTCTTCATAGAATTGTCAGTGCATGAATATTTCCCTCTTGCTCAGCTTGTGTATGTCTCCATTTTGGAACAGGTATCCTAGGAAAATTCTGCATGATGACCACAGAGCTGTCTCATATTCACTGACATAAAGTAGTGATCGTGTTGACAGAAAATATATATATAAATTTGTCAGAACAGGCGGCCATGTCCTCCAGGGCTTTGTTAGGTCAGACATTTAAAGTAATAATGGCATGTTTGTGGTTCATTGTGTCATCTTGTGGAGTAATTTGTTGTGTTATGTAGTCATTTCTGCTTTGTTTTCACTGTCACATTCAAGAAAAACTGGTACTGTGAGCACAGCATACCACTGCCAGCATTACAGATGATTCCCACCCAGGCTAATAATGTCTGCACTCAGAGAGTTCTGAGGCTCTCTGGACAAAAGAGTCCACAAAATGTTATGCTAGGATGGCTACTGCTGTACTCTACCTAAAGGCTACATTATTAACTGTAGACTATTGGGGTAATTACTATTACTGAGGATTTTACACAAACATTTTAGTTACTTCTTAATTTAGAATTAAAGCTCAGTAAAGATAACATTTTAAATAATAGGAAGCTTTGTCACTGACTTCAAATGACTTAAGTGCTGTTACTTTATGTATGGTCTGTTGCATATGCAGAATGGTAACCAGAAATTCTGAATGCAAGTTCCAGCTTACTTGTTATTTCTGAAGATTTCGACCACATCTTGTGGCCCTACTCTGTAGATGGAATTGTTCAGTTGTCATGGGGATGGATTAGTTGTTATAACAGATTAGTTATGTTATGTCATATTTACATTATGTGATAACACCTAACAAAATAACAAGTGTTTGGTTAAAAAAAATGTAAAATGTACCACAAAAATGGTGGAAACAAATATGTATTTTTACATTTACATGCTGTGTTTTTTTTTTTAAATGCTTCATTTTCTTTGCATTGAATAGGCATTTTTCACAGATTTTGACCTGTCAAACAAACAGATGTACTAATAAGATTTTTAATTGCTGTAGTGTATTGCAATAATTTCAAGAATGGAGTCATCGTTAGTTCCAACTGTGCTTTTACTGCTGTGGTAAGTCACACGTCTGCTGAAAAGATCTGTTAATCTGATTAATTTGGACCATTAAAGAAACAAGAGCGCTCTGATGCTAGCAAGGCTAGCAAGATTTGGTTTAGCAAGATTTCTTTCTGAAATCAAAATGACAGCATGCATGGAATAAAAGAAAAACTGGTGATTCTCATCAAGCAAACACGTGCATTAAATCCAAAATATGAAGAAGCAAATCTTACTCTGGAGTTCACTGTCAAATAAAGTTGGTTGTAAAAAGGTTTGGCAGTTTGGAAAGAGGTTAACTTGCATTTTTCACTCACTCAACAGAAACTAATGAGAAACATGCATGAAAAGAAACATGTTCTTGTATAAAATGTAACTTGGGTCTTTTGCTAGTTGCGAGTTTCCCCTGTATTTCTGTTTGCTAAATATGCAATCAATTAACTCAACGAGGGGGAGCATGAAATATATTGAGCCTCCAAAGGGGTCATGACAGAAAGAGTTTGGGAACCATTGGGTTACAGTAAGTTAAATAAAAAGCATTGTGACTTCCTGTAAGAATCAATTACAGCACTGATAAAAATTCAAAATGAATATTTCACCATAAAAATGTCCTATAGAGCTTCAATAACTCATATAATGCACCCTGAAAATTTCAGTTTTACATTGAAACAAGGCTCACTGAATGGTCTCAACTATGTTTGTCATGTATACCTTCGTAGAAATCAGATAACCCAAATGGACATATTAATGTATTTGTCTATGTATGTGAACCAAATTCATGTAGTGTATTATGTTTCTATGCCACGCTTACAGCGGAAAATTGAATTATAGTCCTATTGGTAAATGGATCCTAGTGGAGAAAGGAAAGTAAACATTTCAGGAGAGAAGAGCGCATACTGTAGATCAAGAAGGACATCAGGAAACTCTTGCTCACTGTGGGTTTATGCCAACAAGCCAAACAATTCAAGCTTTATCTAGACATTTACAGTGTGTGATCACACTGTCATTATCCGGTAGCCAGAGACAGTGACTCTTTCATTTCCACAGATTTCAGTCAGTACTTAACTGCTTACTCATCTCCCAGGATACTGTAGGTACAACAGATGCTTCAATTTCCCAAGGGGAAAGACCACTTTCTGTCCCCTTGGCCCCTCTTTCTTGCCCTTTGTGTGAAAGCCATAAGGTCAGTTTCTGTCTGTCTCACTGTCTGTCTCTGTTTCCCCTACGTCTCCCTCTCTCACACAGAGGCCTAGGTGAAACCTTTGAGGTCAGTCTGTGAGACCTTTCTGTCCCTACATACACACACACTGCACAGAGGAACAGCAGGCTTGGTTGCCAGACCTCCACTGCAGTGTCCATTACCTGGGTGGCTTCAGGCTCAGCTGTAAACATAACCCTAATGGCCTGGACACTTTGATGTGACGTCTTTTTTCTCTGTGACCTGTCCAACCCTGTCCCGCCACACATACACACACGCACACACACTTATACCACCAAGCAGCCAGCCAAGGATAGCTGTCATTCAATCTAAGTTGTGCTCTGGTTGCAGCACTTCCAATCTCTCAGCAGGGATTTGTGAGGCTGTGGCTTTATGACAAACATACACACTGTCTGTCTCACTGTCTGTATATTTTAAAAGTCATTTATAAATATGTTCAAATTCACATTCTCCCTCTCTCATGTACACCAGCACAGCTACTCCCCTGCTCTGTTGTGCTTATCACAGACGTTCACGCACCTCTCTGATATTTCTTTCCACTTTGCTTTCTTTCTTCTATTCCCTTCTCTCTTACACTCAACCACTTACAAAGTTACACACACTAGCCCTATCAGCATTTACTCACTAATGGATTTGTGTGTTTACACTGAGTTGAGGAAGCAGTGATAATAGTGGCTGTAAAGTAATCTCACAACTGTTTACACTCATCTCTTGGGCCTATCTCCTTCATTATCTACAGCTGATGCTGGTTAAGCGTGCCTGTGTGTTTGTGTGTGTGTGTGTGTGCACGCTGAAACAGGTATTGGCAAGGCACTTACAAAGCTACTTTGCTATTTACATGTTTTATATTCTGTAATGTGCAACAAATTTTTAGTGTTTTCACAAAACATATTTTGAATTCATTATGCAATAATAATGCTGATGAATGCACAACTTTGATTTATTGCTTAGTTACGACATCACCTGCCAGTAAATTACAACTCCTCTAAAGTAATACTTGCCAGTCAGTCAAATAACGTGATGTTGTTGAAGTATCCAGGAATTTAATGCATTACTGTCTTAAACCAGTTAGCTGAGCCTTTTATCATCCATATGACAATCATCTTCTCTCAATTAATTCTTAATAGATTCAAGATCCCGTCAAACTCACTAAATACATAAATGATCAGACTACAAATTCAAATATAAAAAGCATATTAAAAGCAGCAGAGTTCTCATGTTACAGCAGAAAACTATACAGTAATAACATTAGGTAATCCATCTTTTTCCTTTTGGTCAGAATCTAAACATTTAGGTTGCACTGACGCATGCTTTTACACTCTGATTACAGTAATTTGCAGCAATGTGTTAAATTTCATATGAAAGGTTCATAACATGCGTATAATACAGTTATAGTGTTGTATTGTTTTGGGTTTTTTTTTTTTTTAATCCCACTTCATCAGAGTACTGGCATGCCTGGCATATTATAGAACCTTTTTGTTGAACTAAACTGAAACATATTGTCCTATTATATGTACATATGTTTCTTTCTTTTTTTTCACCAAGCATCTGGATGAGTTTTTCAGTGCATTGCTTTCTTACAGTGTGTGGGCCCTCCTTTGTGCGTAAACTGTGAGCTGAGACAAAACATGTGCTGAAGCGACCAAAACATGCATTCTAGACCAGACTGGCTGGCTGTGGTCATCAGTCCATCTCTGCAGGTCACACTATTCTGAGGGCCTGCATTTATTTCATTTTGCTGTGTCTGCACCCAGTGAGTTGGACTGAGCAGGCATTACATCATGGAAAAAGGTTTCCAATGCCCGCTCACATTTAGAGCATGATATCATTCTGTCTCGCAGTGCGGACGTACACTAATATAAGCAGAGAAACACCCACACACTGACATATACACGTGAAAGTACAAACACACGCAGCCATAAACACCGGTCAGAGGTTATTTAATGCCCCTGGTGAGCATCTAGACAGCGTCATTTAGACCACAGAGGCTATCTGACACTCTGTCCACAGGATATCTGATCCCGTGTGCTTCTGTCCAAAGGGTATGATGCTTACTCATCCTCCAACAACACTTACTGATAGCAGCCACGGCAAAGATCACAAGGTGGTCTATAATTTGATATGGCATCAATCAGTATATTATCCCAATGACCATTCCAGTGAGGTCACTAAGGTGATAAATCCGTGGTACAAGGGAATGCCTTTCAGTATTTATCAAAGCTCTAATGTGTCATTTTAATCAGCTACTACATTACAACCTTTTGCTCACTGTAGGTCAGATGACTATATTTTACTTTTCTGTGCAAAAACTGATATCTGAGATGCAACTAAGTGGTGTAAGAGAGCCTGAATAAAACTTGATAAAGTGTGCCCATATGATATCATACTGTGGCAAGTTGTTAAATGTTCTTACATAATAAATCCATGATATCAGCTAACCACTACAAGCTTGTACGTTACATCATAAAAATCCTGTGCGTTTTTAGTGCTCAAATATTTTTGGTGATATACAAATTAAGAAATACATGCAAGATATATATAAAACAAGATATATTGAATTTCTTCTTTCTTGTAGCCAACACTGTAAGCATAATGTGTCCAAATATGTCTCAGCTAAAAATTGTTGTGACTTTAGTTAATCTACTGTTTGCTTGATTTTTATATATTTAATGACTCCATGAAAGTTTAGTTCCTATTTCTGTGCCAAAGGCTAATAATATATCATGTCAGCACATCAAATGTGTTACATGTACGTGTTGATCACTAGGTTAAATGTTTAAAGTAAACAGCTGAACAGAAATTTTTCTTCTGTATATTCATCTCATCCTCCCTCAAATAATCCTTTGATGATACTAAAGTGTGTATCTTCCCCCTGACAAGCCATGACTTATGTGTGACCAGATGTAATTTCTCCATCCATATCTATTTAGATTCGATGGTGCATTCATAGAGCTATACTCTTCTCTTCCTCCTTATACAACATTCCAAGCAAGTGATGCACCAAATTACTACAAATAAAGTTTAGAGTGTTAATATATACAACTCTGTGCGCTGACAGCAACATTTTCGGGGCTGTTTGGGGTAGATCTTTGGAGGCTGGGTGGGTGCATTGGGGTGAAGTTAGGGAGGGGATGACAGAGTGTGTGATGAGGGATTGAGCTGCCTGCACCTTGAGTTTGGGGTCGTTTGGGATGGATGCAATGAAGCTTTGAGGAAGAGAGAAGGGATAGGAGATTCGGGGATTAAGCGACTTAAGACATAAGATCTGCCGGGGTGCAGTGTTGAAAAAAAAAAAAATGCACTAAAAGTAATGTAAACTCTACTGTCCTAAACTGAGCACTCATCTGGGTCAGAGGATTATGTGTCTGAGATTAATTAATGTGAAGGATGCTTAATATATACAGTATCTTGAAGCAACCAAGTTTAGTAGTTGCCAACCTGTTTGTCAGGACTATACAGTACAAATTGAGGTAATTATGAAGAAAATATGTGATGATATTTGGGTTTAGCAGTGATAAGAGCTAAGTTTAGGCAAGGCGAAGGGGGAGGGGGGGTTAAATTGTGGAGTGGGGTTTAAATTACAGCCTGGTGTTTCGGCTGTTCTGACTTGCTCTGAAGCCAGTGAGCCATGAACAAACCTCTAAACTCTATAGTTAGGGCTGCAATACTCCACTATGTCTGATTTCAGCAATATATGAAGACATGAGAAGATATATGAAGGTGTTTAGAATGATGTTTAAAGTCTATTAATAGGCTATTGTTAGACATACAGTATGATTTGAGATTTACAGTCATTTCTATTTTGAAAAATCAGAAGAAGAATAAGCTGCAGAGTGGACTGCAGTGCCACTGCAGAAGAGAAGTGGCTTAATTATCGTGTCACTGGCAAATTCCCGCAGGCATGTCTGAATAGGTGATTGAGGAGCTGTGCATGTTGACTCAGCGGGCTTGTGTTGTGTTGTCCCAGCTGGTCTGTAGGAGAGTGGGGGGTGTGCAGCCGGAGCTGTGGAGGAGGAGAGCAGACGCGGCAGGTCCAGTGTGTCCAGAGAACCAGCCAGGCCAATGTAGACGCCCTGGCTGACTCTCGCTGTGCCCAGCCCACCCCGGCAAGGAGGCAAGCCTGCAACACACATAGCTGTCCACCAGTGTGGACCACTGGGCCATGGTCACAGGTGAGCATGTGTGAAAGTGATCTGTCACAGACATACAAGAATGGGATTTTTCAGTGTGTTTACATCGATGTATGAATGACATACTGTTGTAGTACTGCAAAATAAAATGCAACCCAAAACATTTATCCACAGGAGGAAAAAAAGAGTTGGAAGCTGCACACTTGCGCTACACACTCTGTTGCTAAGTGAAACCTAGCCTTGATGGCTCCACTACATTTTATGACAGTGATCTCAGTGGCTTTAAACTATGAATGTGCCCACTGAAACCTCTCATGTTCTCGGTCCAGTTCCTATACATAATGTGTGGCGACTCGGTTCACTGTTAAACTCTCATTTAACCCCAAATGTTCCTAGCTACCTGCCACAGGTGGTGTCCAGTTTACTTCCTCTGTGGCACAGGCAGTGCGTCACAGCCCCCTGTTTCTTGGAAGTGAAACACTTTCAGAAGTCTGATTTAGACTGTGCCATAAGTGCATGGGATCAGAGTGAATATTGGGGGAATTATGGGCCTTTCTCAAAGGAATTATTAAGGAAGTAAAGCACAATAAGTCACTGTGTGGAGAATGTGAATATATGGTAGACTGTGCGTAGCTGGCTTGTTAAGATCTTTGGCCTGAGACATGTCTTTCTATGTTCAAGTCATGTAATAGCTTCATTATGTCAAATCTTGAATTCATTTAGACAAATCCTCACTTTGAGTCAAGAGAAAGTGGAAAGACTACCTCTAAAATTACGTGTACTACAAATGTACTTATAAACAGATCCCATTTAACCAATATTCATTATCAATACTGTATTGTTGTTGAATAATAAAATGTTCTCTATAATGACACCTGGATGTGATTCTCAGGCAAACAAATGTGTGAATGTCACACTGCTCCAGTACAGATTTAATTGATCTCAGCTTTCTGCCCCAGTCGGCATGTTCCTTCCTGACATCTTTAATAATATTGTCATAATCAGATCTTCCAGTCAGAGAGAGACCACTAAAGCTTAAATAATTTAAAGACGTAAAGTATCATCATTACCATGTCTCTCTTTCCTTGGCAGTGTTCTCGTAAGTGTGGCAATGGCTTGAGGAAGAGGACAGTGGTGTGTACGAGCACCAACCCAGGTGCCCAAACACACACTCTGCCAGACAGTGTGTGTGCAGGCTTGCCGAAACCTGCCAATCAAGAAGCCTGCTTTATTAAACGCTGCCAGAAACAACGAAAAGTCCAGTGGTTTGTCTCCACGTGGCAAGAGGTAATTCTTTACAGCTGTTATGAAGACTGATGAGAAAATATGAAATTTAAAAGAATAAAGCAGTAGTTGCAGTATGTAAATTTTTTTTTTTTTTTTGCAAATGTAAATAAGTTTTCTCTTTCCATTTTTTCTTTCTTCCATTTTCAGTGTTCAGTAACATGTGGTCGTGGCTATCAGGCACGCTTCATCAAATGTGCAGAGAAGGTCTGTATTTTTATTTGCTGTGTTTACTCAAATGTAGCAGAATGGTGGTTCCTTATTGTTTGATTAGTAACTTAAAGATTAAGTGTGACAATTCACAGCTTTAAATTTTAATTTCTTCAAATCTCAATTTGCTATAACTTAGGTTTTAATTTTTTTGCATATATTAGATAGATACAGTGCTATAGATTTTATTGTAAAGAATGGTTTTCTTGAGGGTGTCATGTTATAGCTACAATTGCATCGAGTAGCTTACATTAATATTCTCTGTTTCCATAATAAAGGACACTGCAGGAAAATACAGAGAGCTTGCTGCCAAGAAGTGTCACCATGTTCCTAAGCCCACAGTCGAGCTCCAGAGACCCTGTGTCCTGGCTGAGTGCCCTGTCCGCACTACCCCACCAATCCACCGATGGAGCACGCATCATCGCACCTATCCACCCCAGCCTCTCCCTCAACCTCCATCTCGACCAGAATGGCACTCATCTCCTTGGTCTCAGGTAGGTTAACTTGTATGTACTATATTGCATTTTGTCTCTGCAGAGATTGTTTATGGTTACTTTTTGAAGTCATCAACACCTGATGATTGATTCATGATTGCCAAGAGAGGGGTCATTAAATATGTTATATGTGGTGCCTCGCATTCATAGTATTCATCAGCAAGGCCTTGTTTGTTTGTACTCTACAGTGCACAGTGACATGTGGAGGCGGAGTGCAGGCCAGGACAGTCCAATGTCTGGCTCAGGGGAAGCCCTCTCCTGGCTGTGCACTCCATCTTAAACCCTCAATGTCCCAGGCCTGCAACACCAACTTCTGCCCACAACCTGAAAAGAAAGGTACTGAAGCTCTTAGATAATGCATTTTTTATGCTTTTGGACAAACTAAAACTGCTGCTCTTGTTATCTATAGTCTGAAAACACTTTGTCAGAGTAAAAACAAACTTTGACACGTCATTTTTTTTTCTTTTTTTTCCACAGACCTTGCGTGTAGGGATTACTTCAACTGGTGTTATCTGGTGCCTCAGCATGGAGTCTGCAACCACAAGTTCTATGGCAAGCAGTGCTGCCAGTCCTGTTCAAATTCAAACCTATAATCATACGAAGTGACTCTGTCTGTGTCACAGACAGATCGGTAGTTAGATAGACAAAAGACTATATTTGACGTCCATGCTTGAAAAGACAGTGTTTTTGCTTTAAGCGTGTGGCGAGCACTGAAAAAACAAAGGACATTTCAATGGAAGTGCAAGAGAGTTACAGTGCCCTTTCTTCTCCCTGCGATGCCGGACATCTGGATACAAGAACGTGATTCTGACAGCATTACACAGGAATGTGATCAGGACAGTACAAATAAAGGAGAGAATTATGAGGAGGAACTAGCAAAATGGGAATCTTGATTAAAGCGAATAGGACTGACATGTCCAAAAGAAACTGAAAACCTGAAAAATCCCAGCTTTGTTTATATACTGTATGTAATTGAACAGATCTGTACCCAGGACACCCAACATCTCCCAGTAAACCAAAGGCCAATGATGGCAGACCAACAGAGGAAAGTGGTTGACGAGGTTTCAAGCACTGCCACGCAACAACATGTGATACGCCCTAGTGTGCACTGCAATTCTTGATGAATTGGAAATCTGGGGTCTGATAATGAAAAGGGATGTTTCAAAGAAACAACTAAGAAAACATAATTGTACTCTAAGGCTTGATAAAAAACAGGCTGGGAATAATCGAAGTGGGCTTCCTCAATAGCTGGACAATAGCAGAATACTCTGTTGTCATATAAAAAAATTTAAAAAATGAAAAAAAATGAAATGCATCATACATGAGAGAACTATTCTGAGATGGGTCTAGGCTGTGTGAGCTGGCTTTCGTACTCAGTGGTGCTACAATGTTGTCTTTTGTCACCAAATCAATGTGAAATCCTCTAGTTTCAGGAAAGAACAACTGAATTGTGTGACCAGTATTGTTTGTTTTATTTATTGGCTTTACAATACAGCGTTGCTGGAAGACTGTATTAATAAGCAGTATAAATATGTTCTTTTATTACTCTACCCTAAGCCCATTACCCTTATATTTTGTATTATGTTTCATAGGATTTCATGCTGACAAACTGCACCTTTTTTTATTCATAACATTTATTTTATTTTTGAAGAAAGAATATCTGTGATGTCAAAGCCCAATTTAGCAAGGTCAATATGGATTAGTGATCATTTACAACAGCTGGTGAGCTGATCAATAACAAAAGGTATGAGCATGCTGTTTAAAGAGGCACTGCTCCATTTTTACATTACACTGTCCTACATTATTACTCAAGGCAGTCATGTATCGCATGCATTGATATGGCACAAACATAATGCATTAGTACATATTGGTTATGGTTAAAAAGCACTGGCAGGTGATGGCTAATGTTATTTCAATGAGTTTTACAATGTAACAATAAACAAATGTGTGTCATGTCAGCATCTCAGCTGGAGCATGAGTCGTGATTTCATTTTTGTCAGTTGTCAGTCTGATTGAATTTCTTCTTTCGGGGGGTATAAACTCTTAACGTCTAAATGTATTCTTGCAATGTGAAAAAAGGCTTAGGAGGGGAACTTGATCTCTTCAATCATACTTTTTTGGCTGAAGTCCTCAACTGGCGCGGTGTTGTCATCATGCCCTGACAAAGGATTTGTCTTTCAACAAACATATTATTAACATCACTGTCATCATTGTTACATGTTTTCACCTCCATGATAGCAGAGAGTAGACTGTTCCTTTGCATATCTGACACTGTGGCTTTAACACACAGCTTTGTAACTTTCAGGCTCGATGCATGTTTGTAAATTCAAACATATAACTTCAGTCTTTTCTTCCATTCATTGCCTTTACTTTCCAACATATTAAATGTTACGCGGTCTATCACTGCCATGATTAACAAACCATTACCCCATGAACTAACACAAAATCCCCAGGCAAAAGCATTTTTCCACCATAAAACCTTTCTTTGGAATAAACGCCTAGACACTGTTAGGGAAGCCATCTCACTTGCTATCCTTAAAATATAGACTTAGATCATTCCCTACACATCCAGGAGACAAGGACCAGCTTTAGCACTCATTTGAATTTGAGTCAGTATATTATGTCATTCATAAAGGTGGGCTTGAAAACAGTGTTTTGTACCTGTAATCCTTGAATCATGAAACTGAATGTGCAAGCACGGAAAAAAAGAGTCCTAAATCTACAGACTTATCAAATAAAACCTGTAAGCACAGACCTGACTGCAAGCTTGATGGAGTTGAAATACAACTTACAAAACTAAGATTACAAGTAAAACTCTGTGTTCAAGCTCATCTTTATCAAAGACGTAATATTCCATATGTCGTGGAAAGGTAGCACAGAGCCAGTTATTTAGAACTATTTAGATGAAGAAAGTTGTCTGGTGTCACTGGATATGAAGTTAATGAAGGTGGTAAAATTCTGCATGGGTTCGTCTCTACCAGCGACACCTTTCACTTTAATCTAAAAATATTGATTAGAGCAGGTTTAACTTTGGTGAATGGGGCACTTGTCCAGCAGTGACAGTCTTCAAATTTAGTTTCCTGCTATGGATATTCTTTACAACACTGTTTTCTCTTTCTCCTGCAATACTCCAGACCCTACCTCATATGCATCAGGGTCCTAAAGCATCGAAGCCTATGTAATATTGAGGTTTACAAGTAAACTTGACTTGTTTACTTTTTTTCCCTTTGCTACTAAGTTTAGTTCCCTGGACTGACCATCAATTTTACACTGAAATCATGAAACATAATGAAACTGAAAGGATGCGTGATCTGGCATCTAAGATAACTTTCTGGGGGCTAATGCTAAGATCTAGTTTTCAGTCTGCAATGGAGTGTAGCACATAAGCCAGAGCCATGACTAACAGTAATGCCAATGTGGTATTAGCCATTTCAACACCTATGACATATTGAGTCTGGGCTTTACTCTTTAGTCATTTCTCAACAAGTCAAGGAGACACAGATGCGCAAAACAAAATCACCATTGTCATAATCCCTGAGGTACAGCCTCAGAAGAAGAAGAGTGTGAGAAGACAGAGAGAAGTAGAGTAGAAAGAAAAAAAGGGAGAAGGCAGGGCATCTATGTATTTGGTGCTGTCATAGAAAAATGCTGTGAGAGAGACAGGGAGTGAGCCAGAGGGAGAGGTGGGTATAGAGAGAAAAAGGGGTTTTCCTCCTTGTCAACTACTTCTCTGTAGTTGATTCATAGCTGGTCAGCTGTGGGCACACTGCATTTCTCTGTGTGCTTGTGTGTAAGACACTGTATTGCTGAATAAATGTAGGCCACCAAGATCACACTGCTTTTTAAAAAAAATCTTTTTCACTTGCTAATGTCTGAATGTCTGCACGACATTCAGAGATGCAAAACAGTTTTATTAATTAATGTCAGTTTGCTGACAAAAGCAACACCACACACCACACACACACACAGCATCAGATTACTCTACCCCCCCACCCCTCCCACCCCCCACCCTTCTGGAATGTACTATCATCAGCCACTTTGCACCCCAGTCAAGTCAAAACTCAATCGAGAGAAGACAAAACATTCAGAAAAAATTACACACAATAATATACAATCTCCAACTTTTCTCACAATATGTTACACTTATTAACAGTGGTACAGTTATGTTGAAATAAGCAACTATATCAATGATGAATAAATTATATTACTCTGCGAAATCATAAAATATCGTCTATTAGCATATGGCATATGTTGCATCCTCTCCTGGTGTCTGCTTGCATTTCCTCCTACAGTGCAATGATATGCAGTCCAGGTGCATTAGAGACCCTAAACTGCTGTAGGTGTGAATCTAAATGTGCACATGTTTTTGTGTCACTTTAATTGCGACTTAGCTTTGTGATTGACTGGTGAGCAGTTTTTGTATTACCTTAAAAGGTCACTATCTCTATTTATTTCTGTAATTAGGCTAGCATAAACAAAAGTGCATTGCTTCAGTGGCTTTTACTTTCATTAGACAGCAAATTTATTTCCACCTCACTGTTTAATTTGCTACAGTGGTTTAACAAGGAACAAAGAGGAGAGGAGAAAATCCAGCTACACAATAAGAAAGGGATTAAGAAGATGAAGCATTTTTGTTTACACAAAGATGGAGCTCAGACAAAGGCTTCCTGCAGATAAGAAAGGTGATCAAGACAAATCTGGCAACATGCAAAGTGTTACCTAACCCATGTCAGTTAACAGAAGAGATTATCTGTCAGAAAGAGACAGGAAGAGAGGAAAGCATGCGCAACACTCCTCTTTTCACTTAAAAGAAACTATGCTATCTTTGACTGCATCTGTTTGGAGAGAGTTGGCTCTTCAGCCTTGAGGCTATATTCCTAAGGTTCATCTGAAGTTACAGGGTTATTACCTTTCCATCAGGATGCACCTACAGCATATCCCAGCACCTTTAGATGGTTCCTCTCAGCTATTGGACATCCTGCTGCCACAGTAATTAGGACCATTGTGGAGCACAACAAACTGGAACACTCTTCTCTGTTTATATCCAGAGCTTTTCAAAGACAGGCGACAGGGCCATAATATTGAGGGTTTGCATGGCTCAGTGTAAATGCGTACAAACACAGCTCTCAGAGCATGGCACAATTGCAGTGGAAATGAGACATTAAACTACAACTGTTGCCTAAAAGTTAATGTATTTGTGTTTTGTTGTTGTTTGGAAACTCTTTATGATTTGTGTCTGACCTTTACCTCACCAATTTAAATGTTTGTATGTCTTAAGTTAAACCAAGGAAGGAAGCATTATTTAAGCAATTTATTCTTGTACTCCAGCACCGTAGTTGTCTGTGTGAGTGCACATGTGTGTGTTAGAGAGAGAGAGAGAGAGAGAGAGAGAGAGAGAGAGAGAGAGAGAGAGAGAGAGAGAGCTAGCAAGGAGGAACACGTTAATCTGTACAACAGTACCCTCTACTGACCATATATAGAAATGAAAGACAATGAACACACTGAAGGAAAATAGAGAACCATTTGCCACAACTCAACTACAAGTAGGGTTCACACAATTGTATGCATTTCAGATTTCTGCAACAGTTCCAATATTACTTCCAGAAAGTCTTCCAAGAAGAGAGAGAAATAGTGGTTAGGGATTTCAAAGCATATGCTCCAGTTTCAGTAAGGTCTCTCTCAAGCCTCAAAAAGTAGTTCCCTGACCGGGAATCGAACCCGGGCCGCGGCGGTGAGAGCGCCGAATCCTAACCACTAGACCACCAGGGAGAGATACATTTACCGATAAATGTTACAGTTATGAAATCAATTCAGTGGTAGTGACATGTAAGGTCAAATGGTAGCTAATTCAACACTTAAACGAAACGTGTTTAACTTAGCAAAAGTGTGGTATGCCAACTACTTCCTACTTTTTGTTCTGTTTCCCTTCACCTTAACCTGTCCCCAACCTTAACCTCAAACCTAAAGGGGAACACAGTTGGGGAGGACCACAGGGTGGCACAAGAAAGTAAGAAGTATAACATTTGTTGAAAACACAATAAAACCGTCGAACTGTAAACTAACCAGCGAGTACACGACCTGAAGCTGAACATGCCCCTGCTGACCGGCCGGTACATGCTGTAGCCCTTTTGTATTTCTAACTGCTCTCGCGGTAACGCCCCCATATGCCATAATGCAGTGCCTGAAGCAAAATCCGAATGACAGCAAATATCCCATTTCGGCCGACAGAAAAATCAAACACATAATTTTACACTTGTATTACTCATATTTGATCGAATACACGCCATAATTTGAATGTGCTAACAATTTATCAAGAAATTAGAAATTTTATCCTGACCGGCATTTCACGAAGCTGCCCTGGTGGGGTCCTGGCTTGGGTCCTTGGTCAACGTGGGAGACGCGAAAATGTGAAGTTGTTTTGGACCGATGTAAAATTTGTGTAACGGAGACATAGTCGTCAATTTATACAAGAAAAGGCAACGGCTGTGAGGGTTACAGTGAAAATTGTCTTACCATGATGCCAGGGGACAGTCAGTCCAAAACAGTGGCAATCGCCGCGGACGCAACGGTTGGAAACTGTCAGAACTGTTCTGTTTTGCATCAGGTCAGATCATCTTTCTATGACAGAAAAGGCAATTAACCATCGTGTTTTGTGTCAGAAGGCAGAATATAAACAGTGTCCGACGGTTGTGACATGATCGTATATTTTTATGTTATCAGCTAAAGTGAACATGGTGGTAAAAATTAATTCCCCTGTTTGTTTTTGTTTTGTTTCGTACCATCTCTTCATTCAGAGCCTGACCGAATATGTTTCGTCATTTCTGGCACTGAAGCAGAAGATAACGGTTTCGGAGTGAGTATTAACGAATGTTGTTGTTGCCATAGTGACACTTAACTTTTACACTTTGCATTGTGAAACTACTTTATCTTAAAGTAACTATAACTTTGACAGTTTGATTAATTCATCCTTTAAACATCACCAATCAGACAGCATCTTTGTTTCGCAGTGAGATTTATACGGAGCCCAGAGCAGGTAGCGGGTGTAAATTTAAAGTAATTTAGCGTATGAATTATAAAGTGATTCATTAACGTTCAACGTCTGTTTTTTTTCCATGAGAAATTTCCCTTGTAATACAGTAAAATCTTAAGTTAGTGACATAACTGGATAAACGCAGCTTCAACTTTTTAACTGTTATTTTGAAGTCTTTACTAAATGCTGCTACACTTCGAAGACTGTTGTGTGGTAATCATAATCAAGAATGCATCCATATTGTACTCCCCTAACGTTAACCGTTGTTATGCCTTTTCCGTTGTCTTTTCAGCTGGCTAGCAGTATAGTTATAGACATTTGTTGTCTGCTTGCGTTTGTGACTTGTTTGTATGTTTTGTTATACTTAAGTAATACTTACATAAGACTTTCAATAATTATCTTATTATCCCAATATTACTTTGATAACGGACTCTGTGTGAATGTAACTTAATTGTATTATCCTGAAACATAATGTAGCTATATTGCTTTTATTGATCAGTAGATAGAGACAGCTGTAACCTATCTTTAAAAACCGAGAATCAACCAACAGTGAGTCAGTGACATATAGGCTACTGTACCTGTGAAGATATAGTTGCTATATGAGGCCACACACAGACAATACAAACGGTCAAATGTTCTTCAATGTTCCATGCACCTGGATTAACACATTCATGTTCTCAACATGTTCTATGCAGTGACACTGTCAGGCTTCAACAACAGCAGGAAGAGCTGCAGATCAAATTGGTTACACTGGAGAGAAAAACCGTAGATTATGAATCTATGCAAGCAGAGCTGGAGGAAAAGAAGGTATGCCTTTTTTTCTGTAGAATCCCATTTAAAATATGTGATGTGTTTTTTTTTTTTTTCTTTTGTCATGCTGATATTCACACTATTTATTTTATTATAGTGTGCTCTTAAGGTCTATGGACAGTTGTCTGAAGAGATGGAAAAAGTGAAGCAGGAAAACAGCAAGACAGTAGCAGAGTAAGAGATGGTGCCACTCATAATCATAATAGTGCAGATCATAGGTAGTATCTGCATGGATAAAATGATAACTACTATGTTTTGTGTCCTTCAGGAATAAGAAACTTGCAGAGCAGTTAAAGGATCTGAAAGGTACTTTGCAGCCACACACTAACTTTAATCCAGTAAAGATTTAACATAGATTGCAAATAATGTTATTATTATCATTATTATTATTAATAATAATAATAATCATTTTAAATAAAATGCATGTGTGAATACACATCTGATTTTGTTTTTCAAACTTGTAGAACTGACGGAAACACAGTCACTTGAAAATGCACAGCTGAAGAGGGAAAAGGCTGAAGTAGAAAATGGTTTGCTGAAAACACAGGTAAGCAATTAAAAAGTTGTCTCCTTTGATAGGCTTGAGTCATATGAATTTGTTTTAATCTCATAACTAACCCTGGATACTGGACCGTCAGGAGCTTTTTGTACAACTGCCAAAATGTAGCTCAGAAAACTTAATAATTTCTGTGACTTTGTCTTTTCACGTCTTCAGACATCTCTGAAGCAATCTCAGGCACAAGCAGATCAAGTTGAAAAACTGATAGAGGAGAATGCCAAGACAACAAGCATGTAAGAACTCAGTCTTGCATTAGAGATGTAGTTTCTTAAATCTAAATTAGAGATCAACCATTTTCATGTCCGTCTGTGTTTTTATATTACGGGTTATTAATATTAATTATCTGTTTGATAAATTTATGGTTTGTTGTTTAACTTGTTTTGTTTGTGAGAAAATAATTTCAACTATACTAAATGTTTCCATGTGTTTTTTTTTTTTTTTTTCATCTTAAACAGAAAGGACAACCTTGAAAATAAAGTCAGATTGCTCAAAGGTTGGTATTAAAAATGAGATTTCACACAATATAAACAACGATTTTAGGTTCACAAAGATATCTTGAATTGACTGGTTTATATGACAAAGCTTGTTTGTTGGTTTAATGATGCATATTTATGCATGTTTTTGTCCTGATTTCAGACTCAGTTTGCAAACAGAATCATCAAATAACCCAATTGACCAAAGAGAAGATCCTACTACAGAGGAATATTGATGATCTCCAGGTGCAGTAAAGACCTTTATGGTCAACAAATTGGTGGAGATATTATTTTACACTATTGAACTAACCTTTCTTTATGTATTTCAATTCATTTGCAGGTGAGACTGTTGAAATTGGAAAGAGAAAGGAATAAAGGTAAAAAAAAAAAAAAAAAAAAGCAGTACAAATACAGTGTTTAATGTCTTTTTTTTCTTCAGGACATTAGCTTTTCAGTAGATAAGAAAATAGCTAAAATTCTTCCAAATGATCAAACTTCACATGTTTTTTAATTGGGTTTCAAAGGCCCCAGTAAAAAGGAAAAAATGGTTTACCGTATATCCCAGTTCATTTGATCTAATTTTAGCTATGAAATGTTTATTTCCAATAACTGCAGGATCTTTTTTCTAACATCAAATTAAATTTAAGTTCAGTTTTAAAATATTGGTTGCATTAAAAGATAAATAAAATTAATAACTTAATTATTTCTCAACAGACTATAGGAGCATATCAACTCAAGCAACATCACCCGAGGAGCCTAAAGTTGACAAAGGTATGCAGTTGGCTTCACTTACTTATTACATGTGTTTGACAAGCAGATCACATGAATTAACCCTAAAATCATTTTGTAGTAATTCTTACCATTGCATTGTGTGAATGTTTGTTTGTGTGTGTGTGTTTCCAGAAAAATTCCGGATGCTGCTAGAGAATTTGTGGGCATGTGTGGAACCTCAGCAGCAGCACTCAGCAAACCTTTTGCACTTCACTGGTGATGTATCATCAAGTGAGTCAGCTCTGCTGCAGTTATTAATTAGCAGCAGTGACTTCTTATTTTTGATTTTGTTTGTCTTTTTTTCACAATTTTACTCATAGAATGTATGCAATCTTCTTTTTCAGAGTCATACTCAAAATCCAAGCAAGTTCTACCCTCCTCTCCATCAAACAGACTGTACTCTCAACTGAGAAACATGTCCCAGTGTGCTTCTCAAGACATCAGTGACTCTCACAGTTTCCTCACGCAGGCAAAAGCCACTTACACACAGTTAAAACCTTTTCCTCATGCACAGAAAACCATCAAGCACCATGCACCTCTCCAGTGCTCGAGTGGCAAGAAGCAACCAGACAATCCCAAAGAGAGCAACCAATTGTCCAAGGAACACAAAACTGAGGAATCATCTATTGACTTGGGCAGCTCCAAAGTATCCGTTAAAGAGATCATGGAAATGTTTAAACCGATGCTTTCCTGCATATCACCACTACCAGACTTGGTGAGATTTTGGTTATATTTAATGTTTGTTGTTGTTGTTGTTGATGTTTTTCAATCGTTAAGCCAGTGCAAGTTGCTGTGTTTTTTTATTTTGTACATTGCAAGAATTCTAATAATCACAATGAATGAATGAATGAATAATTTAAAGAAAAGTCAGAACATAAAATGTAAATTCACTTTCCAAAATGTGTGTTTGTGTCAACTACTACTACTAACCCTGCGATGGTCACTATTTTTTTTTTTATGTTTTTACTTAGGATTATAGGATTTAAAAACTTCAACTGCACAGTATGGCAAAAACTTGGAGTTAGAATTACAATCAATTGAGAATTTCTGCTGTATAACTAACTGTTTAATTATATTTGTATAATCCTGTAAATTTATATGGTAACAAATGACAGATTTAGCCTTTTTGTAGTAATTTTAATAAAGCACAGGTCTGGTTAGCTTTGTCATTCACATGCTGTGGTGGTCATTGGAATTCTTCTAAATTACATCCTTCTCTTCTTGTTTCTTTCAGGATACAGAGATGGAAACTATGGAGACAGATGATGGAAAAAAGGAAAATCATCCCAAACCCTCTGACGATTCTGTTCCTCTTCAACAACAGGCGTCCTTACTCATCAAAACATCAGTGTCAAGTCACGGCCAAAGCTCTTCTGCACTTCCAGCAGAGGAGAATGTGGACTCGCCAGTTGTCACAGCACACGAAGTGGAACACATTTCTGATGAAAATGACTCCAAAGGACAAAATGAGTTGAGCAGCATTACTGAGATGAAGGACAAAAGTACTGTAGATGGTGAAGAAATGCATCTTCAAAAAGACATGCAAACTGAGCAGGAGACAGGAACTGAGCAATTAGTATCAGCATTGTCAGCATCTTCTTCCACATCAGACAATACAATTTTGGTTGAGGCTGTCTCGTTAACTAATGAAAGTCAAGAACCATCCTACACTGCAAATCCAAGTGGCAACATTGCCAGCAGCATCCCAGAAACTGAAAATGTTTTAGGAAAGGCAAATGATGATCAGTCAGAGACTGTTACAAAGATGGATGTAGACACAGACCCTAGTGATGTTACACATGCCAAAACAGTCCCTCCTGATGATGGAGAGTCGCCCAGAGAAAGGGACAACACTTTAGTCTGTGAAGAAGCAGGAAACGTATCCTCAACAATCACTGACTCTGTGAAAGACACTGAGGTTTCAAATACAGAAAATGGCTCAGAAGTTGAAAAAAGTCCGCAGGATCCTTGTTGTTTGAGACAGGAGGGTGAAGATGCCACTGTCGTAAAGCCGCAGGAGATTACATTTTCTCTTGACAAGGACACAGAGGTGCCGGAAGATAACCTTTGTTCATCAAGCAGCAGTAACAGCTTCAGTAGTGTGTCAAATAAAAATGTTAAAGAGAGGTTTGAAAATGATGGATCCTTAAAAGTTCTTGAGGTGGAAAATAGTAATGAAGAAGAAAGAACTGCGAAAGCTGATAAAACACATTCTTCCCCAGAGTCTCGTGGTACTAGACCTCCCTCACCTCAAATATTTTCACTGTTAAAGATGGAAGATGCAGACAAAGGCCATGCTGGCCAAGAATCTGCTCAAGCAAACGTTAAAAATACTCCTTCAAAAAAGAAAGTTGACACAGAGACATTGAACGGTGAAACAGTGGCTGATCATGGGCCTTCCCTTTCTGACATCCAAGAGACGACGACTGTTAACTGTGAATCCATGAAAGAAAATACACACTCTATGTGCAGGCGGTTGAGTCCTTCATGTCTGTTACCCACCGTAAAACTGCAGGCATTGGAAACTCGCCCAAACCCAGGAGAATTGAATGTTGTTGATGAAATTGAACACTTTTCAACAAACAAAAAAACTGTGCCTAATCCAGAGGAAGATGGTGTAATTAAAAAGGTTGTTGTCAAAGACTTCCCTCAGGACAGAATAGACACAAGTTGTACTACCTCATTAATTCAGTCTACTGCGGCCAAAGATGGGCAAAATAAATGTTTGGAGGCAGGTACAAGAGTGCTTGAAAAACAAAGCTCACATCTGATCAGAGAGGAAGAAGCTAGTCCAGCAGCAGCTTCAGCTACAGATAAAAAAACAGAGTTCATAGGTCAAGTTCGCTCTGAAATGGGCCCTCCGCTCCCTCCTGTCCTAACCCCTCTGAGTACCCCAACAAAAGCGGGAAAATCAATCAATCCAAGGCAGGCTATTGGGAAACTCTCTTTTCCCTCTCCCATGGATAGATTGGCTTCTCCTACCACTCCTGTCCTGACCCATATGACCCCGAACAGTCAGCACCTGAATTCTTCATCCCTAAACAGTCCACTCCCTTCAAACGGAGTCCCCTCATCGCCACTTCAGTTTGGCTCTGCTACTCCAAAACATGCTGTGCCGGTCCCAGGTCGCCTGCCCCTAACAGCAATGACTTCCTCCCCTTCCTCTTCCTCCAGTCCTTCTCAGGAAAACTCCATGAGGATTCTTGACACCATGTATCCAGAGCTCTCTGCACGCGCCCGAACTCTGAGCATCCTCAGAGGGAACGTCAGTCTCAGCATTTGCTCTTCAGAGAGCGGAACATTACCCACAACAACCGACAGTCAGATGTCTGGCTTTAAAACTATCAACTCTACTTCAACAGCATTCACCAAGACTGAGACAAGAGGAGGAAAAAGACAGGCCAACAGTTTGCCTCAACTTAAAAACAACAAATGTCCCAGGCTTGACAGCTGCTCTCCCACAGTCAGTCACGAGCAGCTACCTTCCTGCTCGTCAAACAGTGGAGAGGAAGCCACCTCACCCCAAACTCTGAGGCCCGAACAGCTCAAAAGTCCATCTCGGCCCATGCAAGTTGGAGAACCTGCAGAGCAGAATCTTGTAGTCAGCGCTTTAAAGAAAATTGAAAACAAGTGCTTTGATCTACTGCCTGTGATCCAGAGCCACCTGTATGTTGGCACCCTCCCCAAAAAGCCAGTCTTGAGAGATGAGGAGAAGGAGGTCATCTCTGAGATTTGCCAGAGCAGCTTGGTTAGTATGCTGGTTTATTGTGCTCATGTCATTAACTCTGTTTCGTGTAATCAATCCTTATCGATAACAGAGATGGAACAAGACAATCAAGTAATTATAATTGCTACAACACTCTTTTTTTTTTGGCTAAAGATTGTATTCTCGTTGACAGAATTAGCTCATTCCCATTTGTATGTTGTCGTAAAGTGAATAAAGAGAGAAAAAGAGAGAGAACCACAGTTGGCACAGTCTTTGTATGAAGGCAGTAATAGATTAATGCAACCACAATGGGTTGAATAAAGCAAGCAGGTTGTATATGTAAAGACAAATGACTGTCATTAGCATTTATTAGTGAGAAAAGTGTGTTGTTTTCAAAAGTCAGTAAGTTGGTTTTCATGTGAAATTAACGTTTTTTTCTCTTCTTTTCAACTCAAGGCAGATGATATGATCATGGCCATTCTGATTAAACTGAAAACTGAGAAAAGGGACCTCAGTAGAAACTACATGCAGGCCCTCTGTAGAGTCTACACAGGCATCTGTAGACAGAGGAACCACTGGGAGAAGGCTCGCATACTGGCGTACAGCATTCTCACAGAAGGTTAGCAATTTATTTCATGCTGTATTCCTCAAAAGCCTTTACACACTTTTGCTATATGCATGTAAGTGTTTCCCAAATGTTTTCCACCTGAAAGTAGAAAATTATGGGTTTTGCTGACAGTTTTTGCATTCTGTCTTTCTCACTGTAGATTTCCCAGATTCTACCAAGCTGATTTTGTTTATGGTGACAACATGGCCCAGTGTTCTCTCGCACAGTAGTTTGCTGTGCCAGGCCATACATGCTGTCACCAAACTGACAGCACAGGAAGAGATTCTCAGCTGCCTGTCACCATTGTTTGGTTGGGAAAAGGTATTTTACAGATGAGGTTCTACACTTATTACATTGTTTTTAACTCTGCATTTTTATTAATGTCCATGGAATTTTAGGCACTTAATGGGCGTGTTTGCTTTGAGCACTGGTTCATTTCTAAACTTGTGTGACCTTAGTTTGGAGTTAGTTCATTATCTTTATCACATTATCTCTTCTTGCCCATCTTTCCCATCTGTGTCCTCTCAAATAAAATACAGTTGACCCTCAAAGACCTAATCTCCCTGTTTCTCTGCAGAGTCCTCCCTGTGACATCGACCAGCTGATCTCCAGAGCACTGTCTGCTCTTCAGTCGGGGACAAATCTGTCTTTCACACAACACAGTCGTTACGGGTTTGACCTGGGGGCTGAGGCTTGGGAACTTGTCTTCACACTGCACCTCCTTTGTGCACAAAAGGATTGGAAGTGGACCTATGACAATTTATTGGGGTATGTTATGTTTTCTGATGTGAACCTACAGTGCATAATGATGTTATTTAAATCAAAGTTGTCTGCCAATACTGAACATAAAAAATTTTTTTAAACTTTATTGTAGAAATGATCAATTTTTTAAGCAAGCAGCGTGTACCTGTGCTTATCTGTTCATTTTACTTTGACAGCAAGGAGTTGTGGCCAATAATGAACACATGGGTGACACAGCCCAGAGATCAACAAACACCTGTTTCTAATGTAGCTGTCGCCTCTGTGCTCCGACTCATAGGTCAGTTCTGGTTATTAACAATAATCTGAAGTGATGTGTAATTTTTTAATCACCAGAAGACAGCGGGGAACTTCATTGTCTTTTTGTTTTAAATAGGATACCTCGGTCATCTGGGAATCAAGGAGAGGTGTGTTTCCTCTGTGACAACTGTTGCTAATGTCATCAACACGTTTGTTAGGCATGGACAGACTGAAGGTATGAAACATGAGAAATCTTGGAGACTACATACTGGTTCAGTTTGCCTCTAACTAATACAACTCCATTGTGTGCTGAGAAAGTTAATCTTTTTTACATGTCGTCATACAAAGACTTGCCCATGTGTATTTAAGCAGAGTCCAGAATTTTATCTCACCCTGCCGTGTTAAAGTAGACTTGCTTATTGGTATTCATTTCATATTCATAGAGTTGTGCCAAATAAACTAAAAAATATATATAAAAATATAAATAATTCTCTGACATCCTGATGTGAAAGAGAAAGGACCATCCAGCAGATGAATTTCCATTGCACGCCCTAATCTTATCATGTCTTGCCTCACCAGGTGTGCCATGGCAGGTCCAGTTAGCAGCTGTCTACTGCATTTACGAGCTGTCTCCCTGCAACCCCAAACAAGCCCTGGACGCCCTTGCAGCGTGGCGAGAAGAAACGTCTCAGAGCGTGCCTCCTGCTGTTAATAGCTGCATGAACCAGTTAGCCTCTATCTGTAGACAGGTCAAGAGCTGAGGGATGACACACATGCTGTACAAATCCACATGCACATGCAAATCTGTACCTATGTCAAAGACAGGGAGAATGAAGATCCCACCATGCACCTCAATATTCATTTAACTTGCTGACTGGCAGCCCACGATGGAGCTGTTTACCATTTGTGCACATGAACAGTGACTCTTCCTCATACAGTGTGTCTGAAGGTTCGCAGTAAATCTTAAGGTCAGAGTTTAAACATTTAAACAGCTTAAACATTAGCTTTTTTGTTTTTTTATGTGCACTTCTACTATAAAATGAACATGTTAGGTAAATGCATCTGTTCTCCAATTTTGTAGCAAATGTTTCCTCAATTTTTAATGTAAAAGACATCAAAAGTTTGGTTTTGTAAAGTTTTTTAGCTGTCCACACCCTGTAAATGTACTGGTATGACTTCCTGCCTGTCTGCTATACTCAGGTAACGCTCTAAAATATTGTAAAACATGTACATATATATTCTGATGTAACAGGGTGCTGCTGTAAATGTTTTCTGATTCAAATGTTTGTAAATATTGAGGTGTTAAAGTTTGTATTAATGAAAAATAAGATTGCCACAGTAAATGTTTTGTACAGTTTAAAGTTTCAGAGTTTATTTAATTTTGTTCAAATTAAAATTTTCACATATTGAAACAAACGAACTGTTTTGGTGCAGTCTCTCTTCATCTGCCTCTCTTTAAATAGCTCTCTATAATGTCATATAATGGCCTAATATGCATCTATCAGCTTGGTGATACCTAAAAACTGCTGGAAAAAACAGATTTCATATTCATATTTTTGGCTGTTCGATAAACATTTTGGCTCTCAGTCATTTACCACAGCATCAATAGTCATAAAAATGTGATAAAGACAGCAACTAATGATGCAGCCAAATTACTACTACTGTCTCATCTCTGTAAAGTGGTCAAACCATCATTCCTGGGGCTTGCCTTCAAAATAAAAGCCCAAGCTACGTTTGAAAGATTAAATTTGAAGCATTGGGAGAATTGCACAATTACATAATACATACATAAATATATACATAATACATAATTCTTTGGCATTTTGTCTTCGGTGTGTTGTTTGATATGATCTTACACAAAAGCAAAAATTAAATACTTTAATTTCCGGTTTTTCCGCCCTGTGTGTGGCTGACTTGACGCATCTCTCGGTCCTGAGGGGTGTGTTCAAAGATTTAAATCCCTCAGACATGCGTAGACGCTGATCCGTGGTGCTGGGTGCGCCATATTGGCTGACTTACATGGGGAGTGGAGTTGGACAAGCCGCTTGAAAAACCAAACCAGTTTCCGGACATGAAGCACTTCGAGGATAGCAAGTAAATCAGCGCAGTAGGATTTATTTGTTTCCTTCGGTGCAACGTGTTTAATTTGCTAAATTGCTCGCCATTTTACCGTGAAGAGGTTCTCGGTGAACTCGAGTTCAATGGATCCCAGGACCGCTTGGATCCAGCCGGAGCAGAAGGGACCTGCCAATTCCCTGTGGATGCACATTTGGGAAACCTCTCAGGGATTTGGAGCAAACTCCGGCATCGACAACCACCTTCACCACCAACGCAACTTTGCAGCGCAAAATTCAAACTCCACGGACTCAAACGGCGAGTATTGCAAAAATGTAGCACCGCCGCCGGGGGTTGTGTTTGGGAAACTGCCGAAGCGAGACGGCGGCGGAGACAGGGGAAGTGTCCGGAGGAAGGGCTCGTTGTCGCCGTCCTCCTCCTCTCTGGACTCGGAGGCCGAGAGCTCCTCGCCCTCCGGCTCCTCTCTGCAGATCGACAATTTGAACGTTGCAGAGGAGGCCAGCCGCTTTTTACACTATGGCGAGCACGAGTTAAACGAGAACAATCTCAGACAGCAATATCCCCCTCCGCCTTTTCACACTGTTCAGCAACACTGTCGCAGCATGCAACAACCAAACGGCCACACCCCCACGGGGATGAAAAATCAGCATGGGAACAAGTACCACCACTATCAGTCACATTCATCCGGCCGCAGGAGGCATCTGAACAGAGCCAACACTTTCCACGGCATCAACCCGCTCCTGTCCTACGGCTGCAATGGACACTATATAGACTCTTCTTGTAGCCTGTGGAAAACCAGGCGGTACAGCCCGGGCATTAATGGGTAAGGAGATATGGAGAGGCTTTTTTTTTCTAGTCAAAGAAGGGTTCTCAAAGTGAGGTCTGGGGACCTCATGGGGTTCTGTACAGAATCCCACCAGGTCAACCATCAAAATGAGCAGTGGAAAATGTCCGCTTGTTTCTTTGATTTATTTAATTTGCATCCAATTTAAGTATTTCACAAAAATACCTGTGCTAATATTAAGTAATGTATGTGATGCATGAATACATTTTGATATGCTTTTTCCATATGGTTTTGTGTATTAACTGCAGTATAGACTTCAGTAGGCCTTAACTCCATACCCTGTATCAGACGTCGTTGTATTTTCCACATGAATTCTCATATACATCCAGCAGCACAGTTCTTAGTCATACAGTGCTCACTTTGTTCTCTCTTGTGGTGTACGAATCCATGATCCCACATGTCGTTTTTCCCATGTTTTCTTACAGTCTGCATGAAGAGATAATGGACTTTTTCAACTTCATGTCCCCACGACCAGAGGAGGAGGCCATGAGAAGAGACGTAGTGAACAGAATAGAAAGTGTCATCAAGGACTTGTGGCCCACGGCACGGGTGAGTAGGATAGTCATGTGCCTGTGCAGATACTTGGAAAGGTAACTCAGGCTGTGAGTCTTGTGCATGGGAGCTGCACTCCACTCTGGCCTACATAGTGTATAAAGACACTGACCTGTCTTGAGATTTTTTTTAAATTGAGGTGTACCACAATGCTCATTTCTTGAGGCCATGCTGGTCTGTACCCTTAGCCCTGTATTGAACCCAAACCCTCATTTGCCAAAGTTGGACAAGGCTCGGTATAATGTTTGCCTCTTCAGACGGAGTTGACTTTGTCATGGTCCTTAACTTCACAAGCTCTCTTTTATCTTTGAGCAATAGTCAACTAGATGTTTCAGATATTTTTGAACAGATAAGACTTTGCAAACATCGGTTTCTAGCATTTGATACTTGATATAGAGTTAACAGTTTATTGGTTGAGTTCATCTTTGTGAAGCGAATAATATTGTCAGGGAATAAGTTTGAATAATATGTTTCTGTTGATACTATGTCAGAGAATTGATGATTCAACTCTGATACAGTAGGTAAGTGAGTGTTGTAATGGACTGCTTTATGTTGAGACGTATAATGTGTCTAATATGGCGTTTTCTCCCATTTACCTACATGAATCAGAAAGATTAGCAATGCAATGAATTACCTCTTCTACGACACACTGTCTAAACCATAGACTGTATTTAAACTGTGTGTTACTAGCTTTAGAAAGCGTGAGACTCATTGCAGGGCTGCTGTATTGGATTCCTTCAGATTTTACAGGTGTACCTGATAAATTGGTGCCTTTACTGTCAAGAGAATATAGTGTATAAATCCATTTCAGACAAACAATGCTTTAACAAAACATGCAGAGGCACCAGGTTTGGATTTTACTGGTGCTATATCAAATGTTTTAACCCCTTATGAGCTGGATTGTACAAAGACAGTACACAAGAGAACAAGCTTTTGCTGCGTTGGTCCCTATCCAGGACTCACATTTCCACACTTTAAAACACATTTTAAATTACATTTCTTCAATGGGATTTTTCATTGTCTTTCGTTTTCATTATGTAACATTGGCTCTTAATTCATTGTTTTATGTCTTGCACTGACTCTTGCTTATTGCTTTGTAAATTACTTTGCAAAGCTATTTATATACTGTATGAATCAATGTTATTGTCTTGTAAAGCTAGCCTGTATGTACTGGCTGTATGTCTGAAGGTTACTGCACTATCTTGTTTGGCCATGCTTTTATGCAGTCAACAGCCTAGTACTACATGTCCAAACAAAGTTGGCCAGTTATATAATCATTAATCATGTCACTTTTATTCCCAATGTAACATTAATCACTTATTTTCCATGTTATATTGCCAGGAGAATGTCAGTGTACTTTATAAAAAATTGCATTTTGTTTACATCTTGAACTAATTCTGGCCCACAGAAGTCCCACTGGACCTCACTGGGAATTGGATTTTTTTTTTTCATTTCTCTAAAGGCCATTTTGTGTCACTCTTCCGAGCTGTGGCAATACAAATGTTTAATGTATGTAGTGGGCTTTGGTCACTGACCAGAAAATAAGGTTGTCCAACTGAAAGGTAAACCTATACAGTCAGCAATAATCTCTAATATCACCATACAGAATATAACACAGCCCCATTCTACAGGGATCATTGTGTGATATTTTGACCTGACGTTAGGCATTTCATAGTATTTCAGAGACTTTAAACTAACATGTAGAGTATTAAACTCATGTCTACCCATCCGGCTATGACTGACCTGGGCAAAGTCAATGTTTTGTGTGACATGAAAATGTTTAATTGATATTTTCCCCTTATGTGATACCGCTGCTATCCACCTGCAGTATTTAATCTGTAGTTTTATATTATTTTGAGAACCATTTATGACATTGGTAATCCTGAGTTAGCATAGCAACCCCTTCTCAATTATTGGCATGCTGCTAGCAAGAAAGCTATTCCTACTTTCATGCAGCATTCACAGGTGAGGTCGTTTTGACATACAATTTCACAGAACAAGTATGAATTTGATTATGTAAGTAAAGTTTCTGTACAGCTCATAGGCTTGGTTAGTGCAAGAGCTTGACAAAAACCCCAATTTTGAAAGAATAAGCAAAAATGTTTGTTTAGCTACTCATGTTCTTTTCCTGACCTGTTGAATTCAGCAAACACACCAGGCAGTACACATGCAGACTGATCTTGCTATTTGTGCGAAACAAATACTGAATAGTGAAGCTAAACACTACTTTAAACCTCTGACATGTTCAAACCACCTACATACATAAAGGTCAACTGCAAAAATATCAAGCTGGTAATGGTTACAATGATATGTCACAACTTAAATAAGGCCTGTGTTAATTTGTCTTGCTCTGCAGGTGGAGATATTTGGCAGCTTCAGCACAGGACTTTATCTGCCCACAAGGTAACATTTGTTTTTGTGCTTTTCTTGCACAGTCTAATCGGGCTTCTTTTGTAATGTTTCCCCATCATGTTTGTTTTAAGGAAGTGGGAGTGCTACGTTTGGAAGGGTATGTTTTGTCAGACCTTCAGTAAAAGTGTTGCTGTTCAGTAGCTGAAACTGATTCATTATTTCCTAATGGACTGGTCTAGCAGTAATTACAGCAATTTTTATGGAGTATAGTATGGAGATACTTTTAAGTCAGCTGTTTAATGCCATGCTGTTTCAACATCACACTACTGTTACTCACTCATTCATTTGGGCTAAACTCCATGATCGACAACATATTTAATTATGAATTAGTACTGTGTCTTTAAGATGACCACATCATGAACTAATTTCCCTTCTTTCTATATCATTTCATCAGTGTCCTTTGTATAATTTCACAGTCTTTCAAAAGAAATGGTGCATAGAGAGGTCAAGAGCTCACAGGTCATAGCTGGTCAAGAACCATTTGTTCAGTTAAAGAGACAAATAAATGTTCATTTACTGCAGTAAAAGGTACCCTTTCTTTCCTTGTATCTTGTTCTTCTTCTGAAAGTCTTCATCTGTCAAATCATCACATTATGCTTGCACAACCTTTCCACCCACATATTTGGCTCAGTGGCATGAGTGTACAAAACAGAACTGTACACATTTCCAAAGTTCCAAAGTAGTTTAACAGCATAAAACCAGGCCCTAATGTTGTGTTTTTGGTGACAGGCACATCACTACGCGCTGTGTGTCGACAGGATACTTGGGGAAATAAACTTCTTAGAGTGCAAAGTGCTTTGTGTTTTTGTTCTTAGTGACATTGACCTGGTGGTGTTTGGAAAGTGGGACCATCCTCCACTGCAGGAACTGGAACAAGCCCTGAAGAAACACAATGTAGCAGGCCCGTATCCCATCAAGGTCCTCGACAAAGCTACAGTAAGTCCCAGCATGAGTAGCTTCTAATTTTTGGCCCAAACTGTTTGTTTAATGTTTAAAGCTAACTGAAGTTCTGAACAGTGGCTTAACAAAAAAATGTCAGTAATCTCAACATGAATCATGAAATGTTGGTGGGATTCTTACCTGTGGATTGATTACAGTTGACTGTTTGACCTGTTCCCAGGTGCCAATCATCAAGCTTACTGACCATCAAACAGAGGTGAAAGTGGACATCAGCTTCAATGTAGAAACTGCAGTGAAAGCCGCGCAGTTCATTAAAAGTTATCTTAAGGTCAGCCCTTTTTTCTTGACATTTTCAACACAAATGCAGCATTTTTCTTTTGGTTTGTTTCTTATATTTGTCTTTGTGTTTTGTAGAAGTACACTGTTCTGCCACCTCTGATCTTCGTCTTGAAGCAGTTCCTGCTCCAGAGGGATCTGAATGAAGTCTTCACTGGAGGCATCAGCTCTTATAGCCTTATACTAATGGCCAAAAGCTTCTTGCAGGTACATATACTACACATGTATGTTTATTGTTGTGACACTCGGCTTGGTAATAAATTCAGTTCTTTTCTGTCTATTCAAAATACTGCAGATTTAGTTATCATAAAAATCCCAGTCAAATAAGCTGAGAAGTTCTCAATTTGCTACTTCAAAATTGTTGAATCTGCAAGACAGAACAGTGTACACAAGTAATGTAGGTTTTATATTTTATTATCTTTCCTCAACTAAAAGCTGGCAGTCAGTTAAAAGCCGGGTCTCCAATAATGGCCGAGGGCATGGTCAACATGAACAATAAAAGCCAGCCCCCATATACAAGGAAAAAAAACAAAGGGTGGATAAACTCATGGTGCCTGTTATATAATGTTTCCTGCCAGTACGTGACTGGTCATACCACACAAGTTAAAGTGATCGTATTGTATGTGTATATTTACATGGAAATGATTACAAGTTAACTTTTAGAATCTAATTTTAGAAGGCAAGTACTGGTACTGCTGGCCAGTTTTGACGAGTTTTGACAGCCTTGCAGTCCTGTCGTCTACTCTTATACACTTTGTTTTAATAGAATATTTCAATTAAATGTACCCAATATATTTTACAGGGTTCAAATTGATTCTTTCCTTCTGATCCACTTTGCTCTGTCATCCTTTAATCCCGCTCGGCTGTTGTTGCATATGGCATGCTTGTAAATTTTTCACAATAAAAGCCCTGTTAAGAAATGCAAGAGGGCTTTGAAACTGAAACATTTACAGGAAGCTCTGAGTTTGTATTAACATCGTAATGCGGCATCTTTTAAAAGGGCAAATGGGAACAGGTCAAAATGAAGCTTGGTACTAAAATTGTGGTATGGCCAATTATACTTATCAAACAGAGGGAATTAGAAATAAAAGCTGGCCTGTAATACAAACCTACTTCAAATGAAGGTGTGTTACCTTCTGTGGTTAAGGTAAATAAAGGCCCCAGTCACTATTTGAGGGAAATATGCTAAGTTGTATTCAAATAATTGCAAAATTTAAAAAAAAAAAAAAGCAAAGAATGGATTTTGTGCTCGTCCTGATATGCAAATGTAATGCATAATTACATTTCCCTTTAAAATTTTTTGGAATTCACTTCAGTTACATAAAGTGGTGTAAGTCATTGTTCACACGACTCCTCAGTATCTGTCTGAATGATGATTAATGTCAATGAAGAGGTCAGTGAGTTCAGCCAAACTGGCTGGAGTTTGGTTACAAAGGTGGTTATAAAGTAAAGACAATGAATTCTCCCTGTCCTGTTGATCAGTTACATCCTCGGATCGACACACGACGTGCCAACATCAACCTGGGCATCCTGCTGATCGAGTTCTTTGAACTGTACAGCCGTGATTTCAACTACATGAAGACTGGCATCCGGGTGAAGAATGGAGGGGCCTACCTGTCCAAGGAAGAAATGCTGAAAGCTATGGGGAATGGAAACAGGCCATCCATGCTCTGCATCGAAGATCCAATTCAGCCAGGTCAGACTGGGATATGAAATTATGGATATGGATATTTATATATAGGAGGGGGGAAATGAAAAAAGATGTTAATATTAAAGCTCTGTTGTGCAAACAAATGGAAAAACGGATTCAAAAAGACTAAACAAGGTGGAAAAATAAGAGAAGCAAATGTCTCACTGAATTTCAGTGAGACAGTTACGTGAAAGTTCAATGGAAACTTTAGTTTATAAATCATGATGCATTTGACTTTTACATCCACTGATGCTTCAACACCAATGAAGAGGTGAAAAATAGCAGCAGACAAAAATCTCAGATATATGTGGAGTGATGAAGAGACTGTAATACTCCTCAATTTATACATGAGATAAACAGATGTTGATAGATGCATTGTGTTGAGTATGTTACATGTGAGTAAACTTATACCTAATGATTATCTTTGGCCTTCCAGTCTCTTCATCTGAACTGCTTTCAAATTGTTTGCCTTCTTTGTGATTTTAGTTTTCTGATTAATTCCTGATTAAATTTGCAGATTTAAATGATTAATCTTGTGATCTTCACAGGAAATGACGTGGGCAGGAGTTCATATGGCATCCTGCAGGTCAAGCAGGTGTTTGACTTTGCCTACATGGTGCTGAGTCATGGAGTTTCTCCTCTTGCACGTGCTTACCCCAACAAAGAGTATGACAGGTTGGATTCTTCATGAAAATTTTGTTTTTTTTCTTTTGTAATGTTTTACACTCTTAGTTTTGCATTTATCTTGATAGCATTATGGACTGTACCTTACTCTGTTGCAGTACTTTGGGGCGCATTATCAAAGTCAGCCCAGAGGTGTTGGCCTACAGGGACTGGACAATCAAAAAGTGGGGAGCCAAGCAGTATGCCAAGCTGGAGAACCATGGTAACTTTGGATTTGAATCTATTTTCTGTAACATTTAGACTGGAATTGTATTTTGGGGTGCTTCCAGAAAAAGTAATAAAATGATTTTCATCTGTTAATGAGTCAGATATGCAGTAAATATCCTCTACTGACAAACTGTTAAATCAATTCAAACTTTTTTCAACAGTAGTCTTCTGTTTGGTCCTAGATGTAGAGACCTGTGAGCAGGACCTTGCCAGGCTGATGCTGGTTTCTGTGGAGGATCAGAGAGACAGTTGCTCCCCCCTCAGTGCTGACTCCCCCTCACCTTCCCCAGTCTTCCTTCCCAGTCCTCAACACCATTCGTCGTCATCCTCGGCATGCTCGCTCTCCTCCTCCTCTGGAAGTGACATAGTAAGGCCAAAGGATGTTTTGACCGTTCAAACATTTACTAAATCAGTGGTTCATGACAAGTGTGGCAACACAGTGACACACCTCGATTTCCATAACTTGTCCATAGTTGAGGTGCTTGACTGACTAACTTTGTTAATCTATGTGTGTCTTTTTCCAGGAGTCTGATTCTCCTCCGAGCAGTAATGCTGCTATCCAACTCCACCCCCTCACCCTGGCCTCAGTCCATCCAGTAATCCAGTTGGCTACAGACCTGAGGGCTACACATCCAGCAGGCTTTATCCATGCCACACCTCAGGTTAGTGTTTTGTTTTTTTTTTGTTTGTTTTTTTTGTTGTTTTTTTTTTTCACCTCATAGGTGTCAGAAGAAACATGACCATAAAGAATACTGCCTTGGAATTTCAACCCAAAAAAAAATTTGGGCAAAATTCACACATTCATACACATTATGCATATTCTCATTTTTTGCTAGGTCCAGATGTCCCTCCCAGAAAACCTGACCATCCCCTCCCTCTCTGATTGCCAGTTCTATCATGAGAATCCACCTTCAATCAGTGTTGTGCACAGTCACACATCACAAGCTGCACAGATCTCCCGGCACACCAACTCCACAAGCCCTCTCCCCAGCCCCCTCCACCGGCTCCACCACCCTCAGATAGGAGGACAGCAGAGCCACACTTACACCATAAGATCAAATTCCCATGGCTCTATCGAACCGCACAAATTTACCTTCAAGCACAACCAAGGTGGCAGCGTCCGAGGTCAAAACCACTCTCAAGGTAACTTCAGTCCCCAGCGGCGGTTTGTTCCACAGGGTCATAACACAGCACCGGGTTTCAGGAACCAGCATCAGTACAACCGTAACACCTGGCGACGCAGGAAGAGGGACAATCTTCCAGCTCTCAACCAGAGTAGATAAGAAACTGAAGGCGCAAGATTTGATATTACTTGTATTAGAAGTGAAGGCCTCACTCAGCCCATCATGAGTCTTTGAGTTGAGAAGCCGTGAATGATTCATTATACCTGTTTTTTTGTAGGGGGCTCTCATGCACCTACATCATGCTGGAATTGGAACGATCGATCCCTGCTAGCATTGTGCAAGCACCAAGTGATGCTACAAGGCTGTTGCAGGAGAAGGAAGACTGTAAAATGCTTAACTGTGGTCACTTTGTTACATCAGTCTGATGCTAGTCAGAGCCCTTCCTCTAAATTTGATGTACACCAGCACAGACTTTGAGTTGAATGAGTAATTACTGATTCCCAGACTGAGTCTTCTCACCAGTGTCACTTCCCAGCAGCTAAAGTTTGGTCAAGTATTGAGTTCCGTGGGACTTGAACATCTAAGAACATCACGTGCCATAGTACTGAACTGGTTTGTCAAACCTGGTCTCTCTCAAAGTTGTGGGCCTTTTTCATTTGGTCTTCTGAATGCAACTCCCTATTAGCACGCTTTTGATTCAGAGCTCTTACAGCTTTGACTATCATCTGCGAATTGTATTCTGGACTGAAGCGAAGCACTACTCTCCTACCTATGCAGCGCAACGCTGACTTGATGTTTTTGGTGTGACGGCACAAAACGGACCTTGTCTCAAGTGCTTAAACTGTGATGACTTGTTTGAATGTACTAAGTGTTTCTTTTTTGTGTGTTGGTCATTATCTTTTGTTCTCTTGTTTTTGTCACTGAGGGATTTGTTTGTTCACATTGGCACTATGTTTTTGTACTGTAAACATTGCCACCTTATTTTAAGTTTGTTGCATTTATATGCAATAATGACTTGCTTTTATTTAATTTATTTCACATTTTAGTTTTATTTTAGGGGTTCTCCCCACTTTAGGTTTGCTTTTGATTCTAGACTACATTGATCTGTGCAATAGATGGATTTAAGGGCCTTGAAGGAATGTGTTTGTGTGTGAACAGCTTTCCAGCACAAGGGGGAGCTATGGTATAAAAACATGAGAAATGTGCCAAAAATCCCATGATGCCAACATTTTACTCATGTTTAATTTACTATCACATTATGTTCACTTGAACTTTTGCCAACTGCCTGTCCAAATGTTTTTCCACCACTAGTTTTTATTTCAAACATATCGCTCTTCTCAGTGGTTTGACTTTTATTTGGGTGGTTTTCCTCTTGATAGATCTTAGGCTATACTGGGGGAATGCACCTTGAGCAGTGTTTACTCGTGTCATTTCAGAAATTAGGTTTCAATAACAGTTGGTGCTACTTATTACCAGCAAAGTGCTTGTTTTCTGCCTTATATCTCCTTTGATTCTGTTAAAGCAACAGGTTAACTGCCTTCGTAAATGACCAAATTTGCCCTTTTTCCTGTATGTAGCTGAGGCTTTCTATCTTTGTTTCTATAAGCACTGTCAGGGTTACTTTTATTTTTACATACAGCTTCTAGGTGTTTACTCCAGGAGCAGACTCCTATTGCGGTCAGTGATTGTTAGCATTAGCATCATGTCACATCTATTTTTTTTATTTTTTAATTCAAAGGTGATGGTTACAAACCGGTTGTATAAGAGGTCCCTGCATTTCAGAGGTTTTCCTCTCCATATTTGAAGTCATTATTTCTAAAACAAGGTTTCAAAGCTACACAATTTACACAGCAATCCATATCATGAGTTGAGCATGGGTTGGGTTTTGGTAGAGCCAATAACAAAACCAAACTTTGGTGAAGTCATGTGTTTCAAGAGTCTGATTACTGTAACACCCTGGGTACCAAACTGATGGATTCAACATGATACTACTAGCATTGTTCCCTTGTTTTCAGTGCCCAAATCCCCAGCTCATATCTGTGTAATTGAGGATGGGTTGTAACGTGTAAATGACTGATATATAGATGTTTACCTTGTTTTTTATGTAAGTTTTTCTATTTTTTTAATAAACATTTTAAAACTCCATTTTCAGTTGAGTGTGTAAATTTGTGTGTTATGTTTGCTTTTGTGCTGGCCAGCATGGATTAATAAGATTTAACTACTGGAAAAATTATATTCCTCATGTCTGTTTCAGCATCTGCCTGAGGTTTGTATAGTACTAGATATAGCCTCTTTCATTGTTACAGTTTATTTGGTTATTGATTATAGGGTTTACAGTTGGTTGTCTCTTATGGTTAGGCTCAACAATGAGTCCTGCAGTAGTAGCATGTTGGCTACCTGCATTGGCGTAGCACCTCATACATACTATCATGTTCAACACAGTCACACTCTATAGCACAGACCGTCATTCATCTGTTGTAATTCCTCATGGTTTCTGATGGGGGCACTGGTGGATCTTTGCTTGGCTTAACTGTATCTAATCCATTACCTTTCAGATTGTCTGCAGGGAAGCAGAACATGACAGAGAAGAAGACTTCAAGAAATGACTCCTGAAGGTGCAATCATTGGAGAGTTAGTGGCTGGAACTGCTGTCATTTTATTCCAATTAAAGGGGAAAGAGTGTCATCACTGAGACCCCTTTTACCCTTTCTTGACTCAAACTCAAACAGACTTGGCAGGAACAACTATGAGTGTCAGTACCAGACAGGTCACTACAGCAATCAATTAATCTTAAAATAACTGGTCTAGGACTATTTAAATAAAACTAACAGAAGATAGCTCACAGAATTGTTAAAATAAAATTTTATAAAAATTTGTCCTCTGTATACTGATGCCAATTTTACACGAAGAAAAGATAAAAACACCTGAAAGCTATGAAACAAACTTGTGATATGGCAGGATTCACTACATGAAGAAGGAACTGAAATGATTTTTTTTATAGGTAAGCGGTCAATGGGATGAAAATAAAATAAATAAATTTAAATTTAAAATAAAAGTTTAAATTTAAGTAAAAGATGTCTGATGTACGAAAGAAAACTAACGATTTGAACATTACCACATAGGTACTCCTATGTACATACATAGGTACTACCAAAATGCCACAAAATATACTTGGAAACAAATCATTGAAGAATAAAAAAAAATACGGGTGTAAATAAAATTAAAACAGGATTTCAAAAATGAGAAAAATATAATAAATCTTTCTGTGTCTTGTTTAAGCACATGCACTTTCCATTTGGCAGAGATGGGGATGCCCCAGGTAGCCTTTGCATCTATCAAGGTAGGTAGTGCCCTAGGTAACATCTTGCACCAGGGCCTACTTGTATCTGGTGGCTGGATCATCTCTTTGAAATGTTGAGGGCTGGCCTTTGCGTCTGGCTGGGTAAAGCCCCAGGTAGCCTTCGCGTCTGGCGAGGCTGTCAAAGCCCTTAGCGTCTTGCACCAGGGCCTATTTATACATATTGTTCATATCTAACAAGATTGTCCCTTTGTAATCTGGAAGGCTGGCAAAGCTACAGGAAGCCTTCCTCTGCGTCTGGCAGGGTTGGCTATTATTTCTTAATAATAATAATCTTTAATAGTAATGAATGAGAGACCTAAATGGATTTATGTTTAACGTTCATCTCAAGCACTTTACAATGTGCCTCTCATTCACCCATTCACACAAACGCTCACACACTGATGGCAGCAAACTACCATGCAAGGCGCTGGCCCAAGCATAGAGAGCAATTTTGGATTCAGTGTCTTGGTTCTCTGGGAAATACAGAAACAAACTTTTTGTTAAGGAACATGCAAACATTTTTACGGGATCTGTAAATGAGTTTCAGGTAAAATGATTACTATATCCTCCTTGAACTCATTCAGGATTTATATGAATAATATTCCAAATAACATAAATCATAGGATACACGGTAGAGCATCAATTATTACTGTCAACAGAAATGTAAAGAAATAGTATCTCTGACCAGACCAGGTACAATATGTGTCAGTAGCTCCTTTGGCTGAGTCATTAGAAACTCCAAAAACCAAGTGGTGTGTCAGTCCTTGTTTTGAGATTCTTAAGTGTTGCGACCAGTGTCAAACATCAAGTCGGAGTGATTGACTTCTGTATAGACGATCTTTGGTAGTGGGTCCTGGTAACCTGCCAGTCACTTTGCTTTCACGTGCACCAATATTCTAATTCTTCTGCATTACACTTCAATCAAGTAGTCCTGGTTACGCAGTGCTCATTACAGCTCCATTTTAAATCAGAGGCATTTAGCCTGTTTGTAAATGAGACATGATGCCATCAGGTGGATGGCATAGTGCAGTAAAGTAATAAAAACTGGAAAAACATGTGAAGCCAAAAGTTTTATGACAACATAGCATCATTACATTGTTTTCAAGGTTGTAAATTCTTTTATTTGCCTATTTCTAGCAATAATTAAAATGAATGGGTGTTAATAGAAAAAAAAAAAACTTTTAAAACTAAATATGACATGAAGCTGGTCACTGCAGTTTACTGGGACATTCTCTAGCTCGTGTCATTGTTGACTGTTGACCTCCAGAGTGCGTGTTGGAGACGATGTAGTAGAAGAGGCAAGAGTCATCACTGCTCATCATTTTACAGAGTTTCTCCTTTTTGAGGCAGATCATTTCTGGTCTCCGCCATTATAACATTGACGTAGCCACACTCTCTGTCACACCTGATGCAGGGTGAGAGAACACAATCAATTCAAGAATTGTAAATGAATAAGTAACTAAGTCTGCTGTAGTGTAGTAGCTGAAATGCCATGGTGTTGGTTCAGTGAGTGTGAATTTCTTCAAGACAAATGGCCTAATAATAATAATAATGCTATATTATCTTAATGTGTTTCTACATACAGCTCACAACACATAAAATACAAAAAAATACGAACTTGTCCCCAAAGAGAAACCATTACCCCAGAATTAGTCATTTTAGCCACTGTAATGCTAAAATCAGAAAGATAAGATTATAGTGTCTTCATAGAAAGCACTAATGACTTGATGGTTTGAGTTTTTGACATCAGGGAATGATTTTAAATAACAAGAGAGCACTTCATTTATCATAACACCCTGTGTGAAAAGCAACCAGTTCTCACCTAGCCTTCTTCTCTCCCATCCCGAACGCCTGACACTCTACATCTCACAGGTTGGGCCTCTGTACGGTGGCTCACATTTACATCTTCCACACTGACACATCCCTTTACCATTACACAGCTGCTGGTTTGTTGCCATACAAGAGGCGGTATCCAAGGAGCAGTTGCAGTCTTCACCGATCCAGTCGTTATCACAAATGCACTGTCCACACTCGCACTGCCCATGGCCTCCACATATTCTGTTGGATATAAATTGTAGTCTTTTAGATATGACTCTATTTCTGTAGTTACGTAGAGATAAAAGTGAAGACAATACTACATTGCAAATCCAGAGTTCAAATTATCACATATCATACTGGTTGTTGGAGTAAGGACAGTCAAAGTTGCTGCACTCGCAGAATTGGCCACTGTATCTTTCTTGTGGGTTTTCTCGTTTCTCGCACTCACAGAAGTCAACCACGCACCGACCCCTGCCGCTGCACACCGGGGCATTTGGGACCCAGCGACAGAAGTCTTCATCGGATGAAAAAACTGAATCAACGTCCCACTGGCAGAGTTTTCCGATGTGAGGACTGTAGCACTGACATTGGCCACACACCAGAGCTCCATGGCTACTGCACCGAGGGCTGTTTTCCTCACGGTTTCTTGTGCAGTCACACTGACCTGGAGAAACAAATTTTATTTATGTATTTATTTATTTTTTACACACATTTGTCATATTATAGCATTATAGGAGACACATGCTTTTTGTTCCTATTTCTGACACATTCTTATCATCTTAATCTTATTGTCTGCATTTTGGGGCTTTTCTAATACCATATATTAACTATAGCATGGTTCTGTGGTTGTACTCACACTCTAAAGTTATTTCTAGCTTCACACTCAATGAAAATCCTCTGGGTGTGATGTGGACGGACCAGGGCCCAGTCCTGTTCTGGGTTGAGTCGTCGCTATTGCTGGGACACTGGGCAACCTCCAAATTCACCTAGACAACAGAGGATCTATTATTATAGTAATTTCTGTTTTCTGAGGGCAGAAGACAAGCAAAACTTTCTTTTCAAATAAGAAAGTTGCTCCTAATTTTGCTGACCTGTACGAGTAGGGGATTTCCAGTCGTGACACCACTGAATGTGATGTTGACTCCCGTTGGCACATTGCTGGTGTCCATAGTGAGTTCTGGGACAGGCTGGTCTGTCGGCATGGTGATAGTTAGAGGGAAGGACTGACTCACACCCGGCCTCAGATGGAGGGACAGCTCCTGGGGCTGGAGAAACAGAGTCTTGGCATCTGTTGGCTCAGTGCTTCAGAAGTTCAATAGTCGACAGCAAGAAGATAAATACCTTAGAAGTCATTGTGGCCTTGAACAAATTATGAGAATGTAATCAAGCAACAGTGTTATGTCATATTATATATATTTGATGCATGTCTGTGTTGTTTTTCTCCCTGCGATTTAAGCCAATGAGACAGGTATGTTGTATCTGACAGCCTTACCAGAGTTTTACAGTGGATCTTTAAACTTACCTACTCTCATTCTTGACAACCTGCACCGTGCCCTGAGGGTTATATGCATAACTTTGATGACAGCCTGCTCTCTGCAGCTCCTTCACGGTATGACAGCGAATGTGAGAATGAGGGGTGGTGCACCAAGCACACTCCGGGCCAGACTGGATGCACTCGTCGCAGTTGGAGGCAAATATGAGACATGTTTGTTCTTTGGCCCAGCTGGGATACAACACAGCCAGCAGCAGGAAGAGACAGAGCAGCTTCACAGCCATCCCGCAGTTACAACACAACATGAGGATGATGTTCCTGAAAGCAATTTGGTCATTAATTTTCATTTATAATAAAATGAATACAGTTATATATGATAAATAGGCAAACCTCTAGTAAGTTTTTCTTTATTGTCTCATCTTCCCTGTTTAATGGGTCACATTTAAAATTGAAATAAAGTATTAAAATAGCAAAATAAGACAAACGCTTTTAGTTTATTATTGGGCCTGTTTTTTATTTCATTACATTTTTAAAGCAATATTAGATTTAGGAATTGATGTAAACCTTTGAATACACTACATACCTATACATTGCTTTCTGACAAGGACAGAAATCATAGAATCTATATGTCTGTCTAAAAATAAAAACTACAATAACCAATAGAAGGACAACCAAGTAGCCTGAACAAATTTAAGGGGTAAGTGACTGATGGATAAAGTAGCCTACAGTATTGTAACTATTAGCTTTAATTTGTTATCGATTATGTGCATTACCGGTGCATTACCTGAAGTATTGTGAGCTTTCTGTGCTGTAGCTGCGTCTCGGATCTGTTTGCCTCCGCAGACTGTGGCACGCTGACGAGCCTCGCATTTATATTGGCTGTTTGTGAATGCTGCCTGAGACCCAGGATTTAGAATTTGATCGCTGATCCCTACTGGTGCGGCTGTGGCTTTAGAGAGCAAACAGAATTGATCAGATCAGTGTGCTTGATTACACAACAGGAGTTTCTCATTAATCAGGTGTCTCACTGAAAACATTTACAGGGCAGAGTCGACTATTAGGCCTGTAGTTTTATGCAGATCTTCATAAACAGACACATTCACACTAATATGAAATTGCACGTAGATGAACCTATTACTAAAAAGCCATGAATGAGTTGCTGAAGATATTCAGGTAATTTCAAACTTTAAATCACTTTATTATAGGATCCCCACCCTCCAATCTCCTCTACACACAACTTAGAAACAATTTAATCAGTTATACATATCTTGAAAATCTGAATGAAGGTGTACATATTAGGTGTAAGGTTCCACTAGTGGGGATCAGAGTAGGCTACATGTGCTTCCCTCTGCTTTCTAACTTAGCTTCTACCCTCCCCCTTATCTCTCCACAGTCTGAAAGCCACCACGACCCCACAGTCCCTTTTGGTGTTGGATTTTCGTGGTCTGGGATTGGAACGCTGGTTGGTACTGGAGCTCGCCCCTCAGCTAGCATCGCAGACGCACTCTCTGCCCTTTGAGTTCAGAGCACTGGAGGCTATACTGCAGCACAAGGTGAGGCAGATTAGAGAAATGCTGTGTGTCTGTGTGTTTAAGCATGTTCTCACCCCGATAAAACCTCTGTGTCAAATGAGGACATGCGTGAGGTTCTTTTTCAAGATACGGTGAACACTGGTACTGTAGTGTCTTCATGTGTCTGTGTCAATAGGTGAACACTTTAAAAACCCAGCAGAAGTAGTCAAACCAGTAATAGTGGACTTATTGGAATTTCTAGTGGATCCTAAAATCCTTTCTGCTGATAGAAGTAAACTGCATATATTGCTGGTAAAGCAGTGAGGTCAAGCACACAACCACACACTCTGACATACATGTAGCTTGTGAATGCAACAAGTTTAGACTAGGTGAAGCATAAGATTGAAAAGTTTGTGTGAATTATTGATCAGAGGAACTAGGTCAGTTATCTTCTTAGCCATAACATTCAGCGTAACAATTCAGTTTATTTAGCTTCTCTCAAAAATACCCTACAATTTCATTTTGAAGTCATGGTCACTGCTTTTCATTCTTGGATCCTTGGATGGATTTCAGTTTAATACATTAGCTAAATAAATAGGCAATGAGATAAATAAATATATAAAAATAAATAACTATATAAAGGTCAGGGCTGCAAGATTGCAAAATAAATGTACTGGCCTAAAATGAGCTCACATACACAAGTGGCAACTCTAACAAGCCTTTGAATATTCTTCATGAATATTGATATGCATAATATTATAATATATTGCTTCGTTGACTTAATTGTTGAGCAACATAAACTCAGCACTTAAATGAGGTAGTTCATGTTGAGAGGGGATTAGAGGAATCTGGAAGTCATCATTTATTCATCTTTACAAAAGCAGCACTTTGGCCGCCACCACTTTGATCATGTTTTGTGTAAAGGGTCTGTTGATGTGTGTTTTCAGGTGCGTTCATACAATATTTGAGCAAATGCAATGTGTGCCTGTGTGTGTCCTCTTTTTTTCTTTATTTCACTCTGCTCTCTGAGCTGCTTATTGTTGCAAAAGAACTGAAGAGTCATCTGTTAGAAACCATTGTTTGTGACACACAGTTGAGCCAGAAAAATGAAGTTACATCAAGTAGTTTTGAGAAGACTTAGGTGACTTTTTCAGTCTAAGATAACTAAAGATTCCAAAACATACATGTGAAAATAATTACATGGCATTATGTCAGTCCAGTAATTTCTCCACTCTTTTATGTTTTTCTCATACTTGCTGACTTCTCTCTGCTGCTGCATCTTCTTTTTCTTCCTCCCCTCCCCCTTTTCTTAAGACTTAAGAGAGGAGGTGGAGGAGCAACCTAAGGATAAGCTAGACAACAGGAGCTCTCACACCAGGGTATCCAACAGGTGCTGGGGAATGGCTTTTTATAGCACAGTCAGGATGTTTCATGCCCCCACGAGAAGGTATCTGCCTTCTAAATGTTATTCTTTTATTAATTTTTCTAACTTTGCAAACTTAGTTTTCTCTTTTAACTAATTATTCCTGTTTTTCTGTCTCTCTCTTATGCTCTATTTTTGGTGGGACCCACCACATGCCAGCTCTACATCTTCAAATGTCCTTGACTCACTGACACTCACTTGACAGCCACGCAGCGAGGACAATGGAACAGTATAGTGTAAACGACAATAATATCAGAAATGGACTTTCACTGTAAGTGTTCCTGCTCCTGTGCCAATAGCCTATGTGTTGACAGCAAGCTGTGCTGTTGCATTTTAATGTTATTTTCTATTAAACATTGAAGTTTGTTAATGTAGTTTAGAAATAACTTATTGTTTTTGGCACGTTTGGCCAAGTGCCGCTATCCATTGTACTAAAAGGGGGCTTTAATTTAACCTTTTGCTGTGTTGTGTATGATATACCCATACACAGTCCAGCTATATACAAGGTTTATACCTAGTCTTGTTTTATTCTGTTCTTTTTCAGATCGCTGACGACCATGTGGCCTTTGTAATCCCTGTGCCCACAGCGCTGGCTATCTTCCTGGCTGTGATTGTACTTGTCTGCATTGAGTCCATCTTCAAGAAGCTTCTACGTATTTCCCTCTGGTCATCTGGGCCTGCTTGGTTGCCATGGGTTTCCTTTTTATGTTTTCTGGTGGGGTCATCTGTCTGTGGGATCTGGTAAGACACAGATGTATTCTGTGGTGAATTTATTTGATGTTTGTTTCTCCTGTTTAATTGGGTAGTTTTAAGAGAGATTTAGTGACTTAAGGAAAAGTCAATACAACCGATGGAAAATGAGGACTTTGAATATACAGTAGATGGTTCAATCCTAAGGACTATCTCTTGAATATGAATTGCTTTCATGTGCATGTGAGGGGTTTAGGGGATAGTGTACAAAGATAAATTATGTCTACAGCATAAAAACAGCATAAAACCAGGCCCTACTGTTGAGTTTTTGGTGACCTGCACATCGCCATGCATTGTTCTTATTTTTGGCCCAAACTGTTTGTGTAATGTTTACAGCTAACTGAAGTTCTGAACAGTGGCTTAACAAAACTGTTGCCAGCCATCTCAGCACAAATCATGAAATGTTGGTGGCATACCTACCCGTGGATTGACTGTTTGACCTGTCCCCAGGTGACAATCATCAAGCTTACTGACCATGAAACAGAGGTGAATGTGGACATCAGCTTTAATGTAGAAACTGCTGTGAAAGCAGCACAGTTCATCAAAAGGTAACTTCAGTGCCCAGCGGCAGTTTGCTCCCCAGGGTCATAACAAGGCACCGGGTTTCAGGAACCAGCAGCAGTACAACCGTAACACCTGGCGACGCAGGAAGAGGGACAATCTTCCAGCTCTCAACCAGAGTAGATAAGCGCAAGATTTGATATTACTTGTATTAGTAGTAAAAGCCTCACTCAGCCCATCACGAGTCTTTGAGTTGAGAAGCCGTGAATGATTCATTATACCTTGTTTTTGTTTTCTCTCAAAATGCATCTACATCGTGCTGGAATTCGACTGAATACTCTGGACTGAAGCGAAGCACTACTCTCCTACCTATGCAGCGGCACAAAACGGACCTTGTCTCAAGTGCTTAAACTGTGATGACTTGTTTGAATGTACTAAGTGTTTCTTTTTTGTGTGTTGGTCATTATCTTTTGTTCTCTTGTTTTTGTCACTGAGGGATTTGTTTGTTCACATTGGCACTATGTTTTTGTACTGTAAACATTGCCACCTTATTTTAAGTTTGTTGCATTTATATGCAATAATGACTTGCTTTTACTTAATTTATTTCACATTTTAGTTTTATTTTAGGGGTTCTCCCCACTTTAGGTTTGCTTTTGATTCTAGACTACATTGATCTGTGCAATAGATGGATTTAAGGGCCTTGAAGGAATGTGTTTGTGTGTGAACAGCTTTCCAGCACAAGGGGGAGCTATGGTATAAAAACATGAGAAATGTGCCAAAAATCAAAACCATTGTACTCATGTTTAATTTACCATCAAATTATGTTCACTTGAACTTTTGCCAACTGCCTGTCCAAATGTTTTTCCACCACTAGTTTTTATTTCAAACATATCGCTCTTCTCAGTGGTTTGACTTTTATTTGGGTGGTTTTCCTCTTGATAGATCTTAGGCTATACTGGGGGAATGCACCTTGAGCAGTGTTTACTCGTGTCATTTCAGAAATTAGGTTTCAATAACAGTTGGTGCTACTTATTACCAGCAAAGTGCTTGTTTTCTGCCTTATATCTCCTTTGATTCTGTTAAACCAATACCATTACAGGAGTTTTGGTAGAGCCAATAACAAAACCAAACTCAGGTGAAGTGTGTGTTTCATTAGTCTTAGATTATTGTAACATCCTGGGTACCAAACTCAAGAGGTTGTTACATCTATTTTGCCATAAATCAAATCCCCAGCTCATATTTGTGGATGGGTTGTAACATTTAAATGACTGACATATAGATGGTTGTTTTTTATGCAAGTTTTTCTTCTTTTTTTTTTTTTTTTTTACATTTTAAAACTCATTTTCATTTTAGTGTGTAAATTTGAGTGTGTTTGTGATGTGTTATGTTTGCTTTTGTGCTGGTCAGCATGGATTAATGAGATTTAACCGCTGGATATTCTTTAATCAGCTTTCTACAGCATCTGTCTGTATCTGTTTGTATAGTGCTAGATACGGTCTTTAGATACAGAATGTCAATGCAAAGCACAAGTAATCCTATTGGTACACAGTTTATTTGGTTATTGATTATAGGGTTCCCAGTCGGTTGTCTCATACTGTTATGCGCAGCAATAAGTCCTGCAGCAGTAGCATGTTGGCTACCTGCTTTGTCGGAGCACCTCATACATACTATCATGTTCAGCATAGTCACAGACACTGTGGAGCACAGGCCGTTATTCATCTGTTGTGTTGTAATTCCTCATGGTTTCTGATGGGGGCACTGGTGGATCTTTGCTTGGCTTAACTGTATCTAATCCATTACCTTTCAGATTGTCTGCAGGGAAGCAGAACATGACGGAGGAGAAGACTTGGAAGAAAATCCCTCCTCTGAAGGTGCAATCATTGGAGAGTTAGTGGCTGGAACCGTTGTCATTTTATTCCAATTAAAACCAAGACGAAAGTGTCATCACTGAGACCCCTCTTACCCTTCCTTGACTCAAACTAGCTGACTAAGGCTCTAGAAAATTAGATCCTGCCTCCATATCGTTATCCACTTTTGGCTCTGTTTTCATTGATGATTAAATAGTAGTCATACTTTGGCACAGGCTATAGTTTATAATATTGTTAAAAGCTGGCTCTTTGTTCCCAAGGGATATATTAACCAGATTAGACATTGATCCTATATTGAAAATTTGCAGACACAAATGCTCATGTGAGCATGTGTTCATATAAGAAATCAAGTTGCATCTGCCACTACATACAGCAGCTGTCTTTACAATCTTTCATGTTGCAACATTCATGGGTGTAATATTTATAAGAGCATGCAAGTTTACTGGATGTAGCACCAAGGGAGAAGCAACCTTCAGCTATCTTCATGCTGAGATCTGCAGTTAGTAAGGATGACATATGAGGGTAAAACCAAACAAAATAATCGCTGCTTGAACAAATTGTGTTTTAAATTATGTCCTCCTGAACAAGAATGTATAGTTGACTCTTCTGTCAGACCTGGGACCAAATATAAACTTTTTATGACCTTTTTCTATGTAAATCAATACAATATAAATGTGTGAAAATAAGGCATACTGAAATAAACAAAATTATTTGAAAGACCTTCCAAATCCCACTCACCTAAAAAATGGAGTTACCTTCAGGCTGTTTGTGACTGTCAGTGTCATGACAGTAGAAAATCAGCATCTCTGCCTATTGAAGGCCCACAAACAAACTCACCACAGTGTTATGCCAATCAGTATGTGGATGTAATTGGTGTTTGCAAACAACATTGTTCAGATGACAGTGAATGCCAGGACAAAGGAGATGTCAGTTAAGTCTGAAGTGTTATGTTGTCAGGAGGCTCCATTAATGTATTCAGACTGACAGACACTTGTAAATAAATGTCATTTCTCAATATCCTCAGTTTCCTCCACAGAACATGGCAGAATTTAAATAAATGGGTATTTTTCAAAGTATGTGCTGCAAAAATATCAAGACTCCTTGGTCATGGTGACGATCTGCAAATAGATAGTTAATGTCTGTCTCATTTAGGTGCATATGACTGACAAAATTCCTTTATTATTGGATGGACAAATGTGGATAGTGGGACAGCTAATGATTTCACACATTGCATCCCAATTAAAAATGTGTTTGAATTTTTGATTCATGGCACAGAACTTGAAATTACCAATGGTGTGCAGTAAGCTGCAGATTCTATCTTTGTTTCAATTATTCATCAGGTCTTCCTTACTCTTTCTCTCCCTTTGTATCTTCCTCAAAAACAGAGTGAAATCTGATCAAAGGCTCTGCCTTAACTAATGACAGGTCCTGTTTGTTGTGCTCTTGGATGTATAGAAGACACATTTCTACTATTGTGCTATTTACAGCATCAAGGCACCTAGAGATGGATGGTGACATTACAGTGTGCAGAATGGAGGGGATAATGTCATATATGCTTTTGTTTCAATATAATGAGGAGGGGAAAAATCAGAGATGTAAGAGAAATGAAAGTAAAATAAAGAAATGGAAGAACAAGTCCTCTTCGTCATTGTGATTCAGGTCTTATGGACTGACATTTTTCATCATGCATGTTCACACATTGTGATGAAACATGTTCATCATTTAACACCTCAACTTAGCTGACTGAGGAAATCATGTCTTACCGCCATTCTCTGATACTAGTATAGTATCACTGGTAACTTGTGGTCCTGTAAATTAATGAATACATCTGCAACATTTGTCACACTTCACTTATTTTCTTTCTTTCCTTCATATGTACATGCGTGTCGCACCAGCGGTGTACGGTACTTGTCACATATCATACATCCCCTTATTATTTTGCATGATCAAAGTAAATATCTAACCTCATGCTGAGTATGTAGACATAAAAATCAAACTGAGATATCAACAATATTTCTGATTTACTTCACATCCATCACTTTTAACAGTAACACCTACAGGGGTCTACTCTTCGGAGGGGGATGTCAACACATTATGCAGTAATGCCCACACATTACTAACGCAGATATAAAGGAAAATTCACTTATAACTAGGAGAATTGTTACTGGTGTTTTGATCGGTAAAATCTGTGACATGTACAGATGATTAGATGTACATTTTCTCAATCTTGTTCCAGTTGAATATACTTACATCTGATTTGCGTGAACATGCTGCCTGTGCATCATCAGTGTACGCCTGCACATTTAACTTAGGTTAGTATAGTGTAGATCATTAACATGCCCCTGAATAAGCCAACTATAGCCCTACCCTCTAACACCAAGCATGTAGATATAGCCAACAGGGTTAGGCTAGCAAAAAGTGCGTAAAATCTGATCCCATTAAATACAGGCCTATGTGTCCTTGTATAACATGTTCATTCATGCTTCATTGAAGTTGCATTTATCATAAGGCTTATCCCCCTTATTTGTTTCTAAACTAAAAGCATATCACTCTGTTAGCCAATGTCCATATCCTCTCTTGTCCCAGATCTCTTCACTTACCTTGATTTCATGCTCATTCTCAGTTCGATCCACAGTGTGTTCACTTGAGATATCCTTTCTTCTCTGATTCAAAGAGGCCTAATGGACTCTGTATTCTGTATTCTGCCAAGTAAAATAGCTCCATTCAGCCTCTCTCTAGTATAAATATCACTAATGACCCATAGACACCAGTAATCAGGTGCTTCACACAAAACCTATTTTTCTGTGAATAATGCACCCTCGTTTTTCTGCAGCTTTAAGAAACAGACTTTGCCTCTACAGACCCTTACTCCAGAGTAGTATAGTTACATGTGTATTTGCACCTTATAACTTGCATTTTTGATGTTTCTTCAGGTAGCTTGATGGTAGGCAGTGTTCATTTTCCAAAAAAATGAATGAAATGAGCGTCAACAAACATTGAATGAACAGTAATATCACTAAATTCATCCTATGTCTTACACTATAGGGAGGAAGTGAGTCTTTCATTAACAGTTAAGCTGATATGTTTCTTGAAAATTAAATCCTACCAGCTCTGTGCTAAGTCACTAAGTCATGGCTTTTGTCAGTCAGCAACAATTTGCAGTCCTCTATAAACAATCCCTCACTTTTCCCATGGCTGCTTTTTGACAGCTACTGGTCAAGAATTTGTTAGTTGGGTTGTTAGTAATAAGAATAGGCTACATTTATTTAATTGTTTCCTTCAACCTCATTCCTATTTCAGATGTTATTTGGCTAGCACAGAGCTGGTAGGATTTAATTTTCAAGAAACATATCAGCTTAACTGTTAATGAAAGACTCACTTCCTCCCTATAGTGTAAGACATAGGATGAATTTTCCACAGAAACTACCACTGCAACAGTAGTATTTTATACATTCAGTTAGTTTAGCCATGCATAAATACCATGGATGTTATTTACATATGCACACTGGAACATTTTAATCTGTGTCATGAGTCATGACTCCTGCATGTTGGCCCCATTTCATGAAACTAAACCTTCATCAGTTGAAGTGTTTGGCCACTTTGGTGCAGTGAAATAAGCTGTAAACACATTATAACGTATTTTTATTCCTCCATGCAAATAATGAAAAATATGTAATGAGGCTTATTATGTTTGTTACTTTATAGACTGATATTAGGTTTCTGTGTTTTGTGTGCTTTTGTTGGTTTGTAAACATCAGAAGCTTATACAAGTATTTTCAATTTTTTATTTCAGCTGTCCTCTTGATGTTTTTTTTCTGAATTATTTCTGAAAAGTATTTTTCTTACTGCATTATATGTTTCTATCATTCATATGCACAGTACATGCAGGTACACATTTGTAATATAACTTGTGTATGTGCTATTCATACATAAACACACACAATTCACATCTCACCAACAGTCATCGATGCCTAACAAAACAAATACACAACAGGAGGTTCAGAATAAACTTCTAAATGTATTGAGTTTTTTTTTTCACATAGAAAAACATGTTTTCCCAAAGTGGTGTCCTTTGAAAGTTCACACTGAAAAATATTTAGACCAAGGGCATGTCTCAGGCAAGATTCATTGATGGTAAGTTCATCTTTGGTGATTCTGTTTACCTCAGTTCGAGGTTGTGCATGTTTTCTTTGTGGCTTGCTCCCTGCCTAAGATTAGCATTGGACTAGTGTTGTTCATCTCTTCAAATGGAGATATCTTTGTTGCTTTTCTATTAATTTTTACACAGTATAATTCTATTCGCCCATACACTATATTTTGTCAAAGGAGAGAGTCCAGCGGTCTCAGTGACTCTTGCCTTTGATAACAGTCTCAGAAAGTAATGGTGCACCAAAGGGTCGATGAAATAACTCATTGTGGTGCTTTTGTTTGTCTGGCAATTGGTGCCAGAGGTAAAATTATTTTGTGAATCTTAGGTTTGAGGTTGTGTTTTTACAGTGCTTACTCATTACAGTTCTCTTATTTGCAGTCCTCTATAAACAATCCCTCACTTTTTCCCATGACCTTTCAGGATCAGAAGGGATGAATTTAAGTGCAACAAAGATGTGAAAATCCATGTGTATTAAGCTAATAATTTCTCATAGCTACAATCCTGCGGTCTCTTTCACTTAAATCCACAGCTCGCAACAGTCTGGGAGTTACAAGTGTCAACAGCAAAAAGACCTTGAGGAGCTTTGTTAACTAAGAACTGTTGTGTGTACAGTCCAGCATCCAGAAGATGGGCTGGTGGCTTTCCAATCATGTAGACGATATGCTTCATCTGTGGGTGCAGCACAACGTTACATTATACTGAAGGGCAACTTTATTTAAGTTTTCACAGGAGAATTGCTCAAAGTGTCAAGAGTCATATTGTGCTGTTTATTTGTTATTTTCAAAAAATAGCACACAGACATTTTGACTAGAATTGACATTTCTGTTGTGTTTCTCCTGTAATACTGAGCGTATTATGTTCATCAGTGCCAGGGAAGAGCGTGGTGCCCATAAACATTTTGGCATGAATGCAGCTGAGAGTACATACGTCAATAGTCTTGTTGAAGGAAGCTCCCACCAGAATCGCTGGAGCTCTAAGAGAAAGATGAGAAACACCAACACATTACTGTGGTTATAAAGACTAACTAGCAGGTTAACTCCTGCTTTTTGTGTACACTCAATTGTCATTTCTTAAATATACAATGGTTTGTTCAGACGTAAGCCTACCGAAAAAGCTGAGATGCGAGTGTGCTGGACTTCTTTCATGTGATATTTCTTCTTACACAGCTGTCCCAGATATACAGATTTGCTGTTAGTTACTGTACCATTGGATGAAGAATTGCATTCATCCATGCCTCAGGACGGTTGCAGGCTAAGCCAAAATTGATGATTCTTCCCTTATATGTCTGCCTTATTGGCATTTTGTAACTGCTGATATTAATACTATAGGAAGAAAATGTATTTATTTTTCTATGATTGTCAATCAGAAGAAAATATACACAGCCTCTACATTTTAATGTACGTTCATTCTAAAGCATTCTAATGTTGCAAATATTAGGAGTTGGCACATTGAGATCAACAGTTGGGAGCAATCCATGGCAGAGGAAGACAGTGCAACAAAATGTCTTAATATGCTATAAAAGTGTGTGTGTGTGTGTGTGTGTGTGTGTGTGTGTGTGTGTGTGTGTGTGTGTGTGTGTGTATGTGTGTGTGTGTGTGTGTGTGTGTGTGTGTGTGTGTGTGTGTGTGTGTGTGTGTGTGTGTCTATGTGTGTGTGTGTGTGTGTGTGTGTATGTGTATGACAAAATGTTCTATGTAAATAAAGCTTTCACAAGCCAGAAGTGAGAAAACAGGTCCTGTAATCACAAAAATGTGCCTGTAGAAACCAAGCAAGTCCAAGGATTCACAAACCCATGAAATTGAGCACATTTGTTTTTAACTGGCATATGTTAACATTGGCTGGTATCTGTCAAGTGACAATCAATGCCAGACATCCCTTCTAGAGAGAATTAAAATGCTGCTCAGTATTCATGATTATAATGATGCAGATGTTGGGGGGGGGGGGGGGGGCAGAAACACCATAACTTTATTTAATTGTGTCTATGAATGTACATATATTGGCACTATTAAAGCTTCTCTTAACATTATATTAACCATGAATCAAATTACTACATGTATGTAGAGTCCCTCAACTTGGCAGCTCTCTTCCACTCTATGGAGCATTGTGGTGACATGAGACATGGTGGTGAGACAAAGTTAGCTACCAGCTGGTGAGAGGAGCATTTAGCAGCTAAAGTGTTGCAGCATATGTTCCTCAGGAGGTATTGGAAACCAAAACAGGGCTAAAAAAAACAAAACATTGTCAGGTGGCCACAGACACGAGTCCAAATAAATGGTAATGTTCTGGATGTGCTGGATGTGAATGTAAGCCAAATTTTGCAAAATGAACATAAGTAGATACTTCATCAGTGTTGTGTTTTAAGCTTATTGTGGTTCTCCCAAGTGGCCAAAAATCAATGGAGATTTGAATCAAGTGATTTGTAGATGGGTTTCACATTAACATTGTTGTAAAGTGCAGTCCATGATGTGAAACTGTGCCACCGCAGAAGCAATCAGGGTTCTTATACTGAGGGCAGGAGGATGTCATATTCAGTATTTACCATTAGAACAGGATGTATTCGAGCTTTAATGGTCTTGTGGGCCTATACCAATGTCCACCAGAAGCAAACTATGTAAACAGTACACCCAGATTTTGTTTATTGCAGCTAGCCTTGATCTCATCTAAATGCAAGGTCTTGGATGAGATTAAAGGCAGCACAGTGTGAAATAGAAGCAGTGTTGAGACGAAAGCTCAGTTTGACAACTGGGTTGAATATAGCCCGCAGTGTTGGAATACTGGAAGAGAGTGACAGGTAAATTGACTGTTGGATGATTAATTTTCCCTGGCAAAGATCCAGATCATCCTCAAGTGTCACTGGAAAGATGTTTTTATGACAGCAGTGGATGACTTTTATTTGCCTAATTTTCATCTCCGCCTAGCTCACTACAGGGCAACAGATTAAAAGATAGAATAAATATATGGAAATGCTCATCAAACCTTTGACTGTGGAAGATAAGAGAGGGCAGCTTTTAATGTCTGGAGGATAGCGGGGGGGAAAAGTCATTAGTGCATCCTACATTTGTTGTTACAAAGCTTCACTTTTATGTGCCAACATTACGGTACAATAACTGCAACTTTTGGAGGATTGAATATGTCATGAAGACCACGGTAACTGCAAAATTATATGTATTTTCCTTGTAATAATTGTAATAATTTTCTGGCTGCTGACAAGTTGGAAAGATATTGGTTCTTATAAATGTATTATACATTCGCTAATGACCCAGTATGATCAGTTTCACAAAATTCTGCTTCTTGAGTTTCTGCTTTTTAAAAATTCAAAGGAGACAAAAGGTAAACAGACTTCTCTCATGGTGTAATTTGTTATAGGTCTATTGAAAAGTAGGATTAGATGGATGGACACATGAGAGGTGGGACAAATACACGACTCTGGCTTCGCCTACACTCAACTTGTTCCCCTATTTCACTTCCTGTTTAAGGCTGTCATGAGGGCTGGAGGCTTTTTCTGAACACTGCCTAAGATCTCAGCCTGGCTGTCATGTCTATCACCATAACCCAAGCAGCTGTGCCCCTTTAATGACGACAAGCCATTAATTACAGACCTTGTTCATTAACACATCCTGCTTCACATGCTAGCCAGTCAGCTGTGTGCAGTATTTTAGGATATGTCAAACTGCATGTGCGTGTGCCAGTGCTGTGTCACACTCTTTTCATTGCTGTGATCCACGTGGCATGGGCAGGTATATGCTCTCTGCAGTCATAGTGTTGCCGACACAAACACACACACACACACACACACACACACACACACACACACACACTAACACAGAAGTTGAAGTTACTGCACTTGTATTTCCTTGTATTTTCTTGTATTTTTATTAAATTTGGGGCTACTGCGCTGTAACCAAACTGAAAACATGCATCTTTCTATTGTATCATTCTTTTGGATACCATTATGAGGTTTAATTCATTTTATTCAATTTTGATTTTGTAGACTTATATAATGTAAAAAAAACACTGTAATACTATGTTTGAAATATACAATACAAATGAATTGGCTTTGCCTACAGTATTCTTGCTATGCCAAAGCCCGCTACTGTCAATCTTGTGATATGAAGACAGCACAAGAAATAAATGTGCAATGTATGAATTTCAAGTCCTCCTGACATAAGGTCTAATTTCTGTGTTGCTTTTCTGACAACTGGTAAAATATTTGTATGTGGGGAAGGTAATAATCTTGACTTCTAAATGTCAGTGCCGTACATGTTGCTAATTTAATAATCCTATGTGATAAACAGTAAATTCCTTGCTTGTATTTCAATTTGCTTTCACCAGATACCACATAATGACTCACAAAGGATGAACTTTCTTGTGTCTGGATGTACAATAACTGCATTTAATATCTGTACGCTTTTCTGGAAATCAGCAGTGGGCAACACAACATACTACTCTACAGCTCATCTCTGGCACTGAACATCACTCAACCATGAAAGTCAAAGAAAAGCTCACAGCATGGCAATAGTTCATGTGTTGGAGTTTGGACTGGCAGAGTAATGGTGTCTTTTGTTTAATCGTGCTTGTCTGAGCAGTGTCCTCCTACAAAAGGTTGATAAGAATGAAGGCTGAGAGGAAGAGATGTGAGCCCTTCAAGTGAACTGAGCTAAGCACACCCGCTAATTTATAGTATTCAAGTTTATTCTCCATGAAGAGGACATCAGGACAATGAAGCTCAGAGGCTTAGCAAGATTATTGTACCAAGTGTTTGCTCCTCTGTGGGTTTGAATCTGGTTAATGCGCCATTTTGAAGGTCATTCACTCTATACTCTTTACTAATGTAGAAATGTGATGAAAGAGGTTTCATAAAGACCCTTTTCAATTATCTTTTTCTACTGCAGTCTTGCTGATTAATTGATCCCTGACTGTTAGTTAGCAAATAAAAAGGTTTGCGAGGTTGGGTCGCCATGGTAGTACAAGTCAAGCAAGGTAGTCAAGACATCCTTCTCCCTAGCAACGTTTTCCAGCTCTTCCTGGGGGATCCCGAGGCATTCCCAGGCCAGATGAGATATATAATATCTCCAGCGTGTTCTGGGTCCACCCTGAGGCCTCTTACCAGTTGGATGTGCCAGGAAGACTTTCTATGGAAGGCCCAGGAGGTATCCTAACCAGATGCCTGAATCACCTCAACTGGCTCTTTTTGACGCAAAGGGGCAGCCGCTCTGCCCGAAATCAATCAATGCAAAAAGAAAAGGTAGACAGGATACTGATAAAAAAAAAAATGTAGACCTGAAGTATGAATTAATTAACATACAATTTGTTCTGCAACTTTCAAACTGGGCCTATTAAATGAGGCTGAAGGCATTATCACTGCGTTGACATTTTCTTCAACCCCCATTGTAGATTTAATGTGGAAAATACTGCTAATGGAAGACACTTTTGATTTACATTTCCCTATTAACCACTCTAATGGTTTTGATGTTGAAACTGATTTACAATTCAAACATGGCTATAATGTAACTCAGTGAAGGGAGATTGCACAGCTTCAGAATAGTCTGTAGGGTATGGGGTTCAGGCACACATTTCAAAAGACTCTTTATCCCAGCCGGTTCAGGGATACACAACCTGTTAAAAAGCCCACACTGCACTGGAGCCTTTAACAGTGCATATAGTTTTAGATAGAAATTAAATTTTTTTTTCTTTACATTGTCCATTCTCTGTCTCCAGTCTATGAGCAGGACAAAAGTCAGATGTTTTTTTTTATCTAATTGGCTACTCAGTTGAATGCACCTGTATCTATAGACTTCCTACACTGTAGGAAACTTTACATTTTTACATTTAGTCTGTGCAAACAACAAAATGTTTCTATAATGAGGAGTGCCTGTCTTCTTTTTAATCTCCATATTTAACACTGATGTACTGGATTCTTGACAAGTGAGATCCTCAAGAGGATGCATTTATGAGAGAAGAAGCCTACTTGAGAGGATTTTTTTTTTCCTTTCATGCCAGAAGGCTCTGTCTGGATATTTTGGTAACTTGGATAAAACTTGAATCTCAAGTTGAATAGTAATTTTTTTTTAAATGACACAAAGACAACAAGACACAATGTTTTTTGACCTACTGAGTGTTACTGGCCTATCCTTAAAAAATGTGATTTCTATACTGATGAGATTCTCATGAGGTCTTGTCCATTTCCCACCATACCTCCTGTCTTTCAGTCGTGCTCACTGATTTTATGTACAGTATACCCAAACAAGAACACCTGACATTTGATTTCCTACTCCTGCACATGTTTCTTGCCTTCCAAGACGGTCATGAAGCAACAACATTAAATACTATAAATAAACGTTGCCAAGGAAACGAGGTGAGAGGTATATTGTATGTGTGCATTGATAAGCATCTCTTAGACAATGCCGTTAGAGAGAAATGATCCAGTCTTCTAAAACCATCACTGTCAGGGCAGAAAAACAGATATTCATACAAATTATAAAGGAACTCTGAGAAACGACTTAATGGAGATAACACTGAAGAGAAAACACTAACACTTCTTCATTAAATATATACAGTAGGTGGCATATGTACAGATACACAGCAGACATATGCACACACATACTGTACATGGATATGTGTATGCATGTAAGTTTTTAAAAAAACAAAAGGCACCACACACACACACACACACACACAAGCACAGTGCCATTTGGTTTGGGGTCATTGCTTTGCCATTGCTACACGAATTTTGGAAGCCACACTCATGCAAGCGTACAGTGTTACTGCAGCCACTGCCCTGAGCCTTGGCACCCAAAAGTAGAAACAAGTGACAGTACAATATTAAAACCACTCAGTGGAAATTAAGTGGTACAGTTGGATGGATCTGCACATTAGGACTACCTCAACTCAACTAAACTCAAATAAAACTTTAATTAAAAAATTTCATTATCTGAGTTTTCACATACCTGAGTATTTGCTATCCTTTTCACATTATGATACACCTATATCATAACTTGTGTCCAAAATGTGTCATTTCTGACTTATTGCAGTAACTGATAAAACACTTGTCCTCCATTTAAGAACTTTGTAAAAAGTAAGTAAATAAGTAAATGTTGTTTTTTTTTTAAAGTGCCTTTTTTGTTAAACAATACACTCCAGTTCCATAACAAATAGGCATTAGGGCCAACCAAAACTCATAAAACACCACCATAAAAGTTGCTCCCACTGGTACTCATTTTCAGGCAACAAGGTGGATGCACCTGCATTTCTATGCAGCCTGTGACCAAAGGGGGTTACATAAGTGAAAATTAGAAAAGGAGATGGACAGGGAGAGTGATGAAATTGAGAGGCAGGGAGAGAAAGGCGAGAAGGTGAGAAGGTGTCAAGAGAAAGAGGACAGATACTAGAAGTTAAAGAAGAGTTTGCAACAAAGGAGGAAGAGAAGTAGTACAAAATAGTGGGTTAGCTGGAAAATACTGTAAAGGTCAGCGGATGATTGCCTCTCCCTTTGGGCAATGTAATACACAGAAAAGAAGATGGTGGGAGTGAAAGAAAAAGGTAAATCCCATGACCACACTCCAGTTGTTCTCATTCTGTCAAGTCACAGACACACACACACACACACACACACACACACACACACAATGGAGCAGATATTTCAGACTGTCACATTACTGTCTTCCCAATTCAAAGAATGACAAAGGCAGTAAAGCACATGCATTCCCCTACTCATTTCTTTTAAATTTCATGCATTTACTTTTCATTTTTACTCATATTCATTATATTTCAATTTTGTATTTTATGATTAATGTCAATGCTAAGGTTTAACTTGCCACAGGGTTCTGTAATCAAAATTCTAAGGGGAGTGAAGTTAAGGAAAATTGAGCCCCTGATTAATTGTTAAGGGTAAATTAGAGAATAAAAGGTTGATCGAGGTTGAGGCAGAATATGTAACATGCTCAGAACTGGGAATGAAGAACTTATTTTCACCCCTGTGACGCCATGAAGAAGCTGTGAATAATTTAAGTCATTTTCAAAGAGAAGCAGTGTGAAAATTATGGCAGCAGGAAAAAAATCTTTCTTCCCTCTGCTCTGACTTGAAATATTTGCACCTTGCATATAATTTGCATAGTAAATGAAATATAATTGAGATGTTACATGCAAATTAGAAGTCCCCTCTTCTCTTTTCTTCTCTTCTCTTATTCAGGAAGCTTTTACCAATGAGACAAAACAAAGCACCTAGTTGGTTTGATTCTTTCAGGAAATCAGCTTTGTTGTCTGTGGTTTAAAGAGGGATGTCAATGAGTCCATCGTTAGGCTTATGGCTCCTATATATATATATATGCAAGTGCAAGTGTCACATACTGGTGTTTTGCAGTCTCCAGTTGACCTGAATCCAAAGGACCTAATTAAACAAGACCTTTTTGATTACACATAAAAATTTAGATAATTGCAGTATCCATTTTAACCCTCCCCTCATTTCATCCTTGCTGTTATGTGTAGTGTTTCCACTGGTAATGATGTTTTCAAACAATTAATTGTATATCAAAAATAATAGATTAAAACACAGTAATCAAATTTCTGCCCAGAGACAATGGAGGTTAAAACAACCAAGTGCTGTTAGTTTTCTCAGAAAGACACAAAGACAGGTTAAAATAATACACTTCAGTGGGTATGCACAGATAATGAAGGGTTAAAATTATATATTGTAGTGACTGAAAATATCCAAGTCTATCTCCAGATCTAGGTTATGCCAGATGAGAATTGGAGACAGCCAGAAAGAGAATGAGATAAGGCTCTGTAGACCATAGTATGTTGTGGAATATGAATGAGATGCATTAGATTAATAGGATTAAATACTTCAGAGAACAAGTGAGTCCAATCTCCAAAATAAAATTTTGGAAATTTCTGCTTGTATAAGTTGTGGAAATGTGTCTGAGATCCAGGGAATTGGACAACAATTATAATGGATATTTTTATGTCTAACCAGTAGTAGGCTAACATATTGTGCTTGATAGTCCAGGCAATTCACACAATTTGGTAAATCCTCATTTCAATAAAACCTGTATGCTGGATATAATAATTAATTTACTGCCCTGTCACATGCTTTACAATTATTGGTAAATACTACTGAAGTCCCCCTCAGATAGAATGGTGCACAGGTGATATAATGTCCCATAAAATGCAGAGAAAACTACCATTGTGTTTCCTCGATCTCAGTTCTGTTTTAAGATTTTCTACACCCACTAACAAGCTTCACCCAGTGTAAAAAATGGAGGCTGGGTGATGTTGGCAAATAATATTGTCCATAAGAGGGTGTTGAGTCACCAAACGTAACCCTAATTATATAACAGAGGGCAAACGTGATAAAATTGTCATGTCATGAAAAAATGAAAAAACATTTTAAGTTGTTCAGATAGTTCAGAGGTCAGCCAATCACTGCCTTTTATCTGGGGCACGCGCACTCTGTTGGACAGCTCTTTAAAAACGTCCGCTGACAAGAAAAGATAAGTTGTGGTTAAAATCCGGTTTTTCAAGTATTAATTTGCCATCAGTTAAGAAAAACTCAAAGCTAAATGTGGAGACAGTTTTCTCGGTGTATTAAATCTAAAAGCATTCGCCGAAAAAACGTGCATTGTTCTTAAAAGTTTGTGTCAGCCATTGTTGTGAAGTTAGCACAGTGAGAGACTTACTAGACCGAAAGCTAACGTTTGTTAGCTCCGGCGCCGCTCTTCATGCTTTCCGGTTTTGCATGATAAAGGGAAAAAGCCACACGGAGTCGACCTTCGTGGAGGTAAGATGATTTACTCCGTAAGGAATACCTTAAGAAGAATGATGTTACGATGTGGGATTTTATTTTGACTTGAAGGGAAATGTTTTATGCTCAGACTAAAAACCCACGAGTATACTTGTTATTTTTGTGATGGACTGTGTGATGGGACAGCCTTTTAATTAAGTGTTAGCACCTGTCAATGTTGAAAATTACTTCCGGGCTTGGGGCGTGCAGAACTTGGCAGTTGAACAGACAGGTTTTATTGTTTAGGAAAGGAGAAATGGGTGTGCTATGGGGTTCTGTTACTTTTGGGAGTTGGTTATTTGAATGCTGCAATAAATGTAGTGACATGTATTCTTCTAAATTTGGGGCCTCAAAAGCCTAAAGCCCCCTAAATATATCTAGCTAGATACCTTGACATACGTTGTATGTTTCAATTCTCTTACAATATAGCTTGGTTTCCATTTCTGATACTAACATATAAATACTTATATACACATTGGAAACTCAGTGGTAGGTGAAATGTTGACCGGAAACCCTGTGCACTCCATGAGGCGTAAACAAGTAGACCAAATAAAACTTAGTCATAAAAAATTGTAGCTTTCTTCATAATAGACCTCAGTTTGTTGTTTTATTTTATTTTTCTAATGTTTTAATTCCTTTAAACATAGATAAAATCTATATTTATGTGTCTCGCTATGTTAGCTCTTTGAAGGCAGGGCCATTAGAAACAGCTAAATTTGTATATTTATCAGCAGACTGCAACATGAAAAATATGATGTGAATGAGATATGCTGGAGTTCTCTAGTGTTACATATTTTTGACAATTTCCATTACCACTGTCAGGGTCACATGACAATAAGGCACTTTGATGCAATTGCAGGTTTCCAAGAATTGTGATGCACAATTAAATTCTTTTTTTAAGAATTTTACTGCTTAGTTGGCATTCACAGATAAAACCACGCTTACTGTCATAGCTTGAGGTGGTCTGCCTCTGTTGGTAGCAGAAACAGGTCCTCACTAATTTGGTGACAGACTTTGTTTTTAAAGTACCTTTTGTTTTTAAGCAAGGCTTCTCAAGGCACCAATAGTATTTTAAAGGATGCATGTTTCTGACATCAGATAGCACAACACTTATGTTTGAACTAGTAGTTAGTTAAAACAAATCCCTGCTGTTCCATAATTCCTTTCCTGTAGAATGATTGATCCAATAGAATCCAATGGAGTCCAATAGATACTTATTAATAAGTATTGTCTGGGACTGAAAAGAAAAACAAATGATAAATATTCTCAAGACTTCTCTGGCTATCAAAGAAATAACGTCTAAATTGTGCATCAGTTGGAAAATCAGAGTAATTTCTAGCCTGGGTCTTACTGTTCTAGTTTTTGCTAATATTGAGTGAGTCCAATGAGTCCACGGAAATACAGTCCTTAAAGCTGTTTATTCAACAGCAACAGCATATGTCACTGTAACCATAAAAGTAGTGCAAGGAAATGTGTGTCTTATGTAAAGTAAGAAAACGAGGGCTACCACTACAAGCAGCTCTTATTGGGACTAGCACTTGGATACGTTCAGGGCAATTAATTCATGTAGGAAACTTTTCAATCATTCTGACTGTACCCCCTCTCCATAAACAATTGCTGGGTTGAGAGGTTTTTCTTGGTAGAGGAAATGTCCCCCTTAGCTGCTTGGTGATGAGAGAACTATTAGAACTGGATCACATGTTGGTGCTGAAGGGGTTCCTTGAAGTGGAGAGCCCCCTGCAGAGAATGCAGACAAATTGTCCTGACAGTGACGAAAACAACTGCTAAAGAGAGAAATACAGCGTGGGGCATTTTTATGGCAGATGCAGATTTATGTATTTGAGGGTTTTAAAAAAATCTGATAACAATATATCAGTTCCTCAGAAAAATGTAACATAAAGATTTTTGATTGGATTCACTTATATTTAATCATTGAAGTATTCTGATCAAGATCATATGTATGTGTATTTTTGTGGTCAAAAAAGAACACTATATATGTTGCTGTATAAAAATATGGCATCTTTAACGAGCAGAAACAAGACAAAGTGGGAAGGGGGGCATGGGGAATGTCTGAATCAGCATCTGCTGTCATTAACATGTCTCACTGTGCATATGTCTATTTCTAGTGTTTCTCTGCTGATCTAATGATGCATCTAATATTACCAGTAAGTGAGCTGTTTTGAAGTGTGATGGTAAGACATTAGCTAAGGGGGTTATTGTTGATTATGAAAATGTGCTGTTAAAGCTACTGACAGCCCATAATGCAACACATTTACTACACAAGAAAATGAGCCGTTTACAATGAAGAAAAAGATTTATAAATGCCAGCTCCATTCTGAGCTGTGATGCGTTTGAACTTGCAGGGATTAGTATGTTGCCAATGGCTCTCTGGTGCACAATTTTCACAATAGTGACACTAATAGTTCAAGCATTTATTTTTGACTTCCCATTATTTTAATTTCTTGTTACTCAATGGATGTTATAAATGCAGATACTGACATATCTGCAATTAGCTTTAGTCATCCAATAAAATTTGCCTGTCAATATGTCATTTGCTCTCTAATACAGTGACCTTGCACACTATCCTGCTTCTATCCTAAATTTGTCTGAAATTTAAGTACCTCTGTAGCCTCTTCTTTCCCACAATGTGGGAGGATGAGGTGAATGAGTGGCAACTGAATTTTCTGCATCCATTTATTCTCTGATTAGTTTACCTTACCTGCTGTTTACAGCAAAGGGGTAGTGATCAGCTTTCGGTGTTGTATTGACAACTGGAAACTGTTTGGCAATAAAGACATAACTACTTGAATAGGTGCTCATTGTGGTGCGTATTTTCAAGATGTGCCCTCAGGTTGCTAGGGCTGAAATGGTAGGCTAATTAGCTTACATACAACTTTATCTTGGTTCTACAGCTTTGCCATCTACCCACCAAAATCTGAAGAATATAACAGCGCTTTTTAGTGCAATCTTTCTTCATTTCTCTGTGGCTGATTTGAGTTGTAAACTCTCTGCTGTCATTACCACATGGTTGTTGTTGAATTATTTACTTGATATAAGTATTACTTACAGCTTGACTTACATTTAATTTTCAATCAGTGAAAGTGACGTTTGACTCTTGTCTGTCATGCAGTGCATTCAGTGCAGTGGCCCTGGCCCACACAAGAAGTTGTTAGGCAGACAGCCATGGTTATGGTGCTTTTTTTTGCATGCACATTTATGCATACATGTGTGGACATCTACCATAGATGTCTCCAGCACCCCATGCTGCAATGATAAACGCACGCACACAGATTCACAAGGTAAATAAAAACTCTGCTAAATTAAGATGGTAACTGTCTCTGTATTGCGGTGGATTATTAGACTGGATGAATTGTTTCCCAGCAATGTCAGGATGAACCATATTGGTCAGACTTTTTTAATGTAGTTATTATTTTTAGTTTTGCAATACAGGGAATGAGCTCTTGCTGAGTCAGTATACACATTTATGTGTATTTATGCAATTGTTGTAAGACAATTCTGCAATTATGCACCCTAACCCTGAAACACTGTTTTTCTGCAAAGGTACAAAACTAATTAGAGAAACTCATTTTTTTTCAATTTAAGTTGAGCTCATCACCTATAGCACATGACTGCATCAAACCTTATCAACAATGTTTAGGCACATGGAGAAGATGTGAAAAAGAAGAGAAGGGTGTACGACGGTGGAGTAAAGGAGTAGGAAGTAGGTCGAGATGGAATGAGCTTGCCAGTAGGGAGGGAGGGTGGAAGGGGGGAGGGAAAATGAAAGACATGTGGGAAAAGAAACCTGAGGGCCTGGGATGGAAAATGGTGTAAGGGGAAAATACTGGATGAGGTAAGGGACCCAGTCGTTGAGGTTCAGGAAATGGAGGCAGATGTTGAAGGTCTGAGTGTAGCAAAAAGGTTTTTGAAGGAGAGAAAGTGAAAGGTTACATTTTAGAGGGTGGGGACAGGATGAAGGGTGTGAGGATCAGAGTGGGAACCTGAGGACTGCAATTCAAGAGCAGAGGAAGGATATTGGTGGAAAATCACAGGAAAATGAGTGGGGAAATGTGTGAGGGTGAAATAGGAAGTAAAGGCATGGGAGAAAGATAAGTAGGTGAAAGAGAGGGCACAATGATGTGTAAGGAGTGATGAAGATGGGGGGAAAGAGAGAAACAACATGGTCCAGGAAAGGGTAGATAGGGTAAATTTTTCTTTTAACTTCATCGTTACCGCTCACATAATGTCGAACATACCCTACTCAGAAAGAATAGCTGTTTTCAAAGCTATTTGCTGTGTTACACTTTACCTTCCTGCTCTGATGGACACATAATACGGAGCTTTGATTTTGGAAAACATTTGTCTTCATTTCTAAATTGGTGAATGCTCATACTAATTAAATCATATTAGATGAAGCTTTAATGATCCCCTTGGGGAAATTGGTTCTTTGCAGGAATAGAGAAAAGGATATAGATAAGTCCAGATAAGGCCAATGCAGACTGTGAAAGATAACAAGATAATTACAACAGAATGCATTGAGATAACAAATAGTTAATTGATTGAGTTGTTGGAGGTTTTTACAGATCTGCAGTGAACAGAAGAGATTTTGCCACTCAAAGGCTTGTGTGTTGGACTTCGGCCACCACTTTAATTCAGTGTAGGTGAAAGAAATTAATTTTGCATCCAGTCATTTTTCTCCAGTTTCAATTGTTTTCAGCTATCTTGCTTTCATCAGGGTGGTAGCCTCCAAAGGACCGTAGAATTTAAGGATGGGGGTTGATGGCATTCTATCAAGTGTGCATCCTTTCGAATCCCTTATATTTTTTTTAAGTAGTAAAAGAAATACTATTCTATTTTTGCTCATATAAAGTATTTTAATACAGCCAAAATCCCACTAAAGTTGTTCCTGTTTACACGTTTTTCTGTTTATGTTGTCAGGCAACAGAACAAGCTTGAAATAGTGACTGAAATGTGGCCCATTAAGACTGCATGTCAACTTCCAAGCCCATTTCCAAGCTGCAGCTCTGTACTGCTAAAATCCTGATTTTATAACCATGACATTGTCTCACAAAATCACCATACACATAAATTAAAGTCAAAGACTGTGATTTTCCAATACAGGTTCCAATACACTGAGCCTCGTCTCAATTAAACTACTACTACTACTTTCATTACATGTATCATTGTTACCAAAGGAGGCAGGGGAATAACTAAACGTTAACATAAGACACACCGAGCTGAGAGAGGGAGGGAAAGGGAGAGAAGTCATCAGTAATGAGGCTTCATACTAACTGCTATGCCCAATTCAGTTACGTTCTGGAGTTGGAAGTAAATAAAGGCTAAACTATTGTGGATCCCAGATGGAGGCTGTGAGCTGTGTGAGAGACAAAATAAGAAATATAGTCTATCTTGGGGTAGGTGCCCCCATGGTTCAACTGGTGGAATGCGTGCCATTTGGGCTTAGTCCTTACCCCAGCGACTCACGTTTGAGTCTGGCCTGTGGCCCTTTGCTGCATGTCATTCTCTAATTTATGTGTTTGGTGATTTTGTCAGACGATGTTGCAGTTATAAAATCAGGATTTGACCATAGACGGTCTAGCCATATACTAGGTTTTGACCTAGTCTTGTTTTTTCTCTCACACAATGCACTTCCTCTGTATGGATAAGAAGCTGCTGCTCAGCCTCTCTGCTGCTCACTGAACAGAGTAGACACAGAGAGGGTAGTAATGGCAAGTCTCTTCTAAGTAGCCTAGGTGTGGCCAAAAAGTCGCTAGATTTGTTGCTATAGGAGCTAATCGAAACTGTTTGCGCCAATTCATTTTGGAAGAGCATTGGCCAATGCAAAAACTCGAACTCAGTCACGAGGCATTTGGCTAACCAATGGTGGAACTATGATCAGTCAACTCTATCACTCAATCAGTGAGTGACTGAGTCAGTCAGTCATTCATGGACAGTCATCATTATAGGGCTTGCCCTGTTGCTAAAGGGGACTGCAAATTCGGTTAATCTAGTGACAAAGGTACCATGTTTTTAATACTGCTCCTTCACACCAAATCATTTTGAAAGAGTACAGACCAATGGGGAAACTCCAAGAGTCGACCAGCCGACCAATGGTGTAACTTGATCACTCAGTCTGATAGACATTTGCATTTATAGGGTTGGTCTTACTGTTGTGGTCCAGCCAAAAACAACACAGCCAAAAAAATGTTAATTCTACTTCATCTAGTGAATATCAATAAATAAACTGATGTTTTGTGCGCACAATGCACTTAACATTACCTGAAGGGGAACTTGTTGTTGCACTGCTTCAGGTCATAGAATCTGAAGTTATCAAAAATCCTTTCTTACCATAACATGTTATATTACATTTTGCAGTTTTATTGACTGTGGAACATATGAGCTGGTGCCTGCAGTGTCCTAAAGAGGCAAAATAGACCAACTGAACAGAGAATGTGAATACAAGATAAAATAAAGGATTCATTTCCTACGGAATCTGGTTATTTTACCAACTTGGAACCGGATCCAAAGAGGAACCAGTTATTGGTTACTAATCCCTAGTAGAATCTGACAACAAAGATTTGTACTTTTGACCCATACTAATTTGAAGATAGTGGCTAAATTTTAGTTATTGGAATAATGTTTTGGAAGTAGTCACAGACCTTAAAGAATTATGGGATAAAAGTTATGGGATATTTAATAGGATAGGAGAGCCAGCTGATGCCAAGGTGGTATTGCAATAGAATAACAGAACAAACACATGCTCTGCCCCTCATCCTGGTACAAACACAGACAATGAATCTGTGTTGACAGCATGTAAGTGACTGTCCACCCATTTAATTACATTAATGAAGGTTGCAAAATAAATGTACTGGCCTAGAAGGAGCTCACACACACAAGTGACAACTCTAACAAGCCTTTAAATATTCTTTATCAATATTAATTTGCACAATTATAATATATTGCTTTGTGGACTTATCGGTAATTTTTCAGCAACATAAACTTAGCACCTAAATGAGGTAGTTCATGTTGAGAGGGGATTAGAGGAATCTGGAAGTTATCACTTATGCATCTTTACAAAAGCAGCACTTTGGCCACCACCACTTTGATCATGTATTGTGTGCAGAGTATGTGTGTGTGTTTGTGTTTTCAGGTGTGTGCATACAATATTTGAGCAAATCCAATGTCTGTGTCCCTTTTTTATGCCTCTGCGCCGGTTGCAGCCATATTGTTTTCGGGTTGTCCAGTCGTCTGTCTGTACGTCACATTCTCGTGGATGTGATATCTCAGTAACGTCTTGACGGAACTTCGTCAAATTTGGCACAAATATCCACTTTGACTCAAGGATGAACTGCTTAGATTTTGGTGGTCAAAGGTCAAGGTTGCAATGTTTTGGCCATTACTCACAAATGTATAGATCAATTATGTATATAAGAATAAAATTGTTAGTGTGTTAACATTTTATATCCAGTTGGTCAAAGGTCAACTTCACTGTGACATAATGTTCTGCAAAAGAACTTCTGGCCATTATTCAGTGCTGTAGCTCTATTTTTGTACATCTGCTACCAGTTCACCTTCAAGTTGTCATAGCTATTTTGACAAATCTTCAGGCAGATTACAATCCAACTGTTAGGGAGAGAGCAGGAGGGAGGGAATGGGATGATTGAAAAACGTAAAGTGTGATGTAGTTTCTCAGTTCTTAAAATCATCTTCTCTGAGATTGAGATGCAAACTTGAGTGCTGTGATTGAGCTCAAGCTCAATCACTGTTTTTTTCCCTAACCTCTGTGTTCCAGTTTCTCAGGTCAAATAATTACATGGCATTAATATCACATAATGTATACTGCCTAAATGTCAGTCCAGTAATTTCTCCACTTTTATTTTTTTCTCATACTCTCCGACTTCCCCCTGCTGCTGCACCTTCTTTTTCTTCCTCCCCTCCCCCTTAGCCCTCGCTCCCTCCCCTTTTCCCTTCACTTCCCTCCCACTTTTCTCTCTCACTCTAAAGAGCACTCAGTCTCTGCACTCCCCTTCATTTCCCGCTTCAACATGTTGGCAGGAGGAGAAAGAGGAGGATGCTGCGCTCTACCCTTGGTGTGTTCTTGCCACCTCTCCGGCCAGCACATGCTGCCTCTGACTCAGACTCAGCCTCAGCTTTCAGTTGTCTCCGCCTGAAGGACTTAAGAGAGGAGGTGGAGGAGGAACCAAAGGATACGCTGGACATTAGGAGCTCTCACACTAGGGTCCCCAACAGGAACAACAACAGCAGGAGAGTGGAACAGAGCAACTGCTCCTCATCTGTGGTGGAAACTACTAATACCTCAGCAGTGACCACCTCCTCTGGTTTCCCTCCCTCCTCTTCCTCCTTTTCGACTCCAAGATCCATGTGGCAAGAGGCAATAAGGAGGAAGCGTTATCTCCTGGACCGGGCAGGGGAGTCTGGTGAAGGGGATAAGGGAGGAGGAGGAGGTCAAGAGAAGAGGAACAGGTCCCCGGACTGGCTGTATGAGTCCTACTATTGTATGAGCCAGCAGCACCCACTGATTGTGTTTCTGCTCCTCATAGTGATGGGAGCCTGCCTGGCTCTGCTGACTGTCTTCTTTGCTTCAGGACTGGTAAGCTGCTCATTCACAATATGCACACACACATGCATTATGCAAATTAAAGAAGTACAAAAAAAATCCAAGACCATACAAACATATATGGCATTATACTCCAGCAAGATATATTGCATGCCGACACGTGTTGTGTGTCTGCAACGATATGTGTACAAAAATTCACATCAAATGTAAGCTCTGTAAACAGCGTGGACAGGTATATGTAGGCACGTGGGTACACACACACACACACACACACACACACACACACACACACACACACACACACACACACACACACACACTGCAGGCTCTCACACATTCTACATATATGTACGCTCAGACACAGACACACTCAAGCCACTGGCTTGTCAATACATGGGCTCCCCTCTCTCATAGACTCACACATAAAAACGTGCTTGTGCAACACCTATATGCATGCACATGCACACTCTCACAGCATGCTGTCCTCATCGCAGCACTAATGTGAAGAGAAGGGTGAGATAAAAGTGAGGGGGGAATAAGGGGCTTAGTTATTGTCTGAGCTCATGGTTGACTGAACTACAGAAAGGAGATCTGTTTCCCTCTGTCACTATTTTGACAGGATTATCTTTGCTTTAAAAGCCTGAAAAATTCAATGCAGTGAATTCAAGGTACTCTGTAAAATAAAAAGACATTCTGAGTTAAAAATTTTGTAAATAAGCATTTTGTCTTATTAGTATTTTACTATTAACAACCTATCTGATTATATGTATCTAAACATTTAATGATATAATAACACAATCTAATGGTTGATTTTTAAAGGATGTTCTAATATAGCCTTGTAAGAACTTAATTACATTTTTGCATTAAGAGAGTGCCTCTCCCATTCCCTGTCTGCTGAGTCTGCTATTAAGAAGGGTTTAGTTTAAAACACACTGAAAGAGACGGAGTGAGACAGAGAGAACACTAACGGGCACAAATCATCTCACTGCATCCCACAATACTCATTAGAATATCATTAATTAATAGGAACATTTATCTCTTTCAGCAAAACCTACAAAACTGAATGAAAACAGAATACTTAAGTTATCTTGCATGGAAAAGTTGTTTTCATGCTCTGTAACATACATTATAACCAGAAGATGATGAGTAACATCAGTGATTGGAGAGCCAGCCATTCCATTTCCTTGCAATCAAAACAATCATTCAAGACAAAACACAATCACTAAATGCCTAATTAGTCAACAAATGAAATCCCTTATCAAAAAGATTAGAAGAGACAACAGTCTTTGGAAGAATCATATTAAATCTGGCAACGTTTTCTCTATTTATCATTCTTTTGAGTCATTACATCAGCCACAGCTGGTGTTTGTACCCATCAGTTATAATATCATTTTGGATTTACTATATGATCCAGCTGGCTGAATTTGCGTTAAGACTGTGATAAGATGTTAATGTATCATTTAACCAGCAACTAAAACATTATGTAGTGTTTGAGACATAGATGCTCTTGAACCAAAAAGACAGACTTTGACATTTCAAGTTTTGAAAGTATTTCCCTACAATCAGTTCTAAAATATAATTTTACACTTTTTGGTAGCAGTGTTTTAATGGGGTCACAATAAATAAGCATTTCAGTAAATGTCTTTCCCCGTACGGCCACTGCTCAGTCTGTCTGTCCTACATCCTCTTTTTGCTCTCTGTGCTGTATAGGCATGACCTTTCCAGTTTCCTTGTTTTGTTTTTTTTCTCCATGATCCTCTATTTTACTCCATTCTCATGCGTGTGTCATCTCTCACCTCCTAATATATCTGTCTGTCTCTTTTATTTGTGTCCTATCATCCCTTCATTCTGCTTGCTGGCTGACCTAAATCCTGTGCTGTTTTGGAGCTCTGCTCTGGGCGAGACAAACTCTCTGTGGCTCTCTGCAGGCACACACATCCTCTCCTGTCCCAGTGCATTGACTGTGTGCATGAGAACGAGATTGAGGGAAGGTGGGGGTGGGGGGCTACAGAAAGAGAAAGGGAGAGATAGAGAAGATTGGGAGAAGTGCAAAGAGAAGCACTATGAGATAGGCTGGCCAAAGAACAGGTAGCTGGTTTGGACATGTCTGAACAAATGATGGAATTGATAAATAATGTTTTTAGTGAATACTGCCTGCAATGAATAGACTTACAAATTATTACATTTTAAAGCATGAATGATAATACATTTTAATGTGGTGTAATTTACACTGTGGATATTTGGAGCTTTTAAAGATCAAAAATTAAGGGGAAACCAGACAAAGCTCAGTCTCCATGGGTAGGGAAATGGCATCCCTGTGAAGTAAGGTCCTTTTTTAATGAGTGAGAGTCAGCAAATTACCAGCCCTGATATAAAGTAAATTAAAGCTGGAATGGGCATTCTGAACAATAAAACACAAGACTATTTGGGGTTGAATTCTAAGTTTGATTGTTGATGTCAGTGTGTTTTACATATTTCCCTGACTACACATTCATATGTGGTAATGAGGATGTGACACATCTGCACTACGCGTTTATATCCTGACCCTTTTCCATCCCCTGCCACACCCCTGGAAAAGCATTGATGGGATGATGCCTGGCAATGGCAAGCAGCAGAAACGACTCATTTCAATGTGCTATCCTCCTACATCCACCTTTAAGAAACTCCTGAAATTTTTATTAGAACTTTCAGATCTAAGTGTGTTTCAGAAAGGCAGCAGCAAATCCATTATGAATGTGGCTTCAACTTTGCTACTGGTTAACACTGGGGGCTTTTTAGGCTTTTTTCCTCACTACATAAAATGTTCTCAGTTCAGTGTAAAGGTTTTTTTCACTTTTACAGCAGTGTATTGAAAAGAGGATATGATCCTTGGTTTGTACACAAACCATATTTAAATCATTTTAACTGTTTGACTATAATATCCTGGTTTATACTTGATGATTTTACATGTTGTGGTGCGCAATCATTTGTCTGATGTTTTTATTTTAGACCCTGTTAAAAAAACGACTCTAACTAAGGTACTTGGGTACAAACGAGAGTGCAATTCATAAGAATAGAGAAAGCATATAAAATGTGCCTCTACTGAGCCATGAAAATCAATATTTCAAAATATACCACAAAGTATTCTACAAAAAGAAAACGATGCTGTGTATGGACTTCCAAAGTGACAGATTTGTTTAGTAGGATATCTGAGTCTAAGGTATGAAGAATACATAACTTAAATCATTTAAATATGATTCCTCATTTACATTAATTCTATCATCCTATTCTTACCTTTTACTGTATTTTGAGTTTCCCACCCTTTTGATTTATCTGTATTTTCAGTCATATCCCCACCAAAATAACTCTCTGGAGATAATCAGTTGCATTCAGTCGTCTAGGAGCTGTGCTACAGCGTGCTCTGTCAGATCAAGTGAATACTTCACTCACAGATAATGGACATCAACAGGATGGGTGGTATTTTTTTCTTTTCTAGGATGACTGGAAAAGCTGCCCACAGCATTATACTAACTACTTGTACTGAGGTTGGTGAAATAAGTCCAGTCCCAGAACATGCATGCTCGCAGCACGCTCTCAGTGATGGGCATGACAGGTGCTCATCGGCTGTGCTTCGTCGACCTGAGGCTGGGTGGTTGAGCATTTTAACCAACAGATGTCTCTGGTGGTTAAACCAATCTATTTAGGTTTCAAACTGAGCTGCACCAAACTCCTGGCAGGCCTAAGTTGACTAATAACCCTGATTTTAGTATGTAAACCTGAAATATTCTCATGTTGACTTTTACCTTTTGACCCTCCTTTATATTTTGTAGAGATATGGTATTTCATAGTCTATTTGTTTTCTTGTGGCTCAACCAGAAAGTTAAAGCCACTGAAAGACGTACAGAGCTAAAGGGCATTTGTTTCATCTTATCACTCTCAGGTTACATCTAGCAAAAGAAGGTTATTATAGTGACACCTTGTTGTGTTTAAAAAAGCTTCTCTGGGTGTGTCACCTGTCTGCCTTGCTTGTTTGTATTTTCACGACACTGAAGAGAAAAGACAGAACTAGGGGAGTGGCTTTTTTATAACAGCCTGTTTCATGCCCCCTTGAGAAGAATCTGTCTTCTATGTGTTATTCTTTTCTTTATCTCTTTCAGGCAAACTTAGTTTTCTCTCTAATTATTCCTCTTTTCTCTTATAAATTTCATATCTCTTTCCCTCTCTCTGAAATTGTTCATGTGTTTCACTGTCTCTCTCTTATGCTCTACTTTTTTTATTCTGTTCTTTTTCAGAACGTTGAGGACCATGTGGCCTTTGTAATCACTGTGCCCACGGCGCTGGCTATCTTCCTGGCTGTGTTTGTACTTGTCTGCATTGAGTCCATCTTCAAGAAGCTTCTACGCATTTTCTCTCTGGTCATCTGGGCCTGCTTGGTTGCCATGGGTTACCTTTTTATGTTTTCTGGTGGGATCATCTGTCCATGGGATCAGGTAAGACACAGATGTATTCTGTGGTGAATTCATTTGTTGTAGACAAACATGTGGTACATTATGTTTTATTTGATGGGTTTCCCCAGTTTTATTGGATTGCTTTGTGAGAAATTTAGTGGCTTAAGTAAAAGTCAATACAACAGATTGGAAATGACAACTTTGAATATATGGTACAGTTCATGGGTCACTCCCAAGAAGGATTGTCTCTTGAAAATTTACAGTATGTCAACAAACCATGCATGTTTCGTCTTTCATGCACTTGCTCTTTTTTCTGCTGAGTTCTCCTGTGGTGAATGACAACATCTGTAGGGTTTAATTGGCTTTAAGTGCACTTTGTGCTTGCATTTGTGAAAGTTAACCAGATAACCCCAGCCATATGTGTACCTTGATCAGGCCGACAAGGGCAAACGTGCTGCAACAGCCCAAAAAACTTCCACTAGGAGAAACAAGCTGCAATTTCATAACAATGCAGATTCAAACACAAATACGAAAATACAAACAAATACAACAACGGGAACGTGCTGCAAATGAAAAAACGTGCTGCAGGAAGCCAAAACAAAGAATTTAACAGTAAACACGCTACAAATACAGAAACGATGCAACAACAAAAACACACAAACCCCCAAAACAAATGCAACAGAAAAAAGTGCTGCATAATCAGACAACACAACGGAAATACTCTACGCCTCTAGGGGGAGTGCTAAGTGAAACACCTTGACCATAAGCTTGAGCGTCGACCCGAAAGGCCAGACCAGAGATACTCTATACAGAAGATAACACATTACATGCAGCGCCAATGGTATAAAATGGGATACATTTCCTGTCTTCTAACTGGCTGTGGTCATGCTTGCTTCTTCATCTCAAAACATAACAACAAAATACAAAACTAGACACAGTATGAATTTGCACCTGATTTTGCCATCTTAATATCTGAGCAATCCAGTACAAGATCATATCGATCTAATAATACTCTGTTTTAGTATTATTAAGTAAATAAATACAAGTTTTATTTCAGTTTAAACTTTTAATTCATGGTTTCAAATATAAGTCCCTCTAAACTTCTATGTTTGGAAAGCGACATCAGCAGTGCTGCAGCAGTGAAACCAGAACTGACAGAGAGAAGAGAGATCTGTGTTTCCAGTGTCTTGATGTGACGGAGACAAGTCTCGAATAAAGTTAATTTTCTTCTGATCTGTCAGTCTGTTTATTTTGACTGGTGGACTTTTGATGTCAGAATGTTCAGAAGATCTGTGGCTTTAGGAAAATGGATTCAGTATTTATTTTGGTGACAGTGGGGGCAAAGAATCTGTCATAATCTGTGATCACGTTCACTTCTCCCATTGGAATGAATAGACTCAGCCCTGCTGCTGGTCTCCTAAAGGGGCAGGGAGGTGGCGAAACCCACGAGACACAGTTACGGGAAATAATTGAAAGTGAACCGTCTCCTTTCTCAACTGTCTCTGGTCCGGCCTGAATATGCAGCGACTCTTTCTGTTGCATTTGTTTTGGGGGATTTTGTGTTTTTGTTGTTGCCTTGTTTCTGTGTTGGTAGTGTGTTTACTGTTAATGTCTTTGTTTTGGCTTCCTGAAGCACATCTTTTCATTTGTTTCGGGCTGTTGCAGCGCATTTGCCCTTGTCGGCGACTGTAAAGAACCCCACAAATACAACATTGACAACATTTCCCCCCAGATAACAGCATCAAATCTGGTAGCAAGAGAAGCTACATATTTGACTTGGCTTTTATTCACTCGTTTTTTATTATTTCTTTACTGGGATTCTACCTAATACCTAAACATATATATAGCTGGTCTGTAGACCAAATATGACTTTTAGTCTCTGATGAGAGAGTGTAGAGTGTAGTTAAAATGTCTTGGCTTGGAAAAAGAATATCCTTAAGCTTTTATTTCATCTGTTGTGATTTCTGACCTACATTCTAAAACAGGCTGACTTTTAAGTTTTGTATTGATCACACACATGGTTGAGTGCTATCTGACATCTTTTGTTCCCTTTATGCTTCTATTCAGTGTCAGTAAATAAAAGTAAAGGTTCTTTAGAGACTTTGTCAGAATGATAAACTAATGGGGTAAAAACTGTTACTGAAGTTTGTCCATACTAAAAACAAACCTATAACATATAAGATCTATGGGCTTCAAATCCACAGGTACAGCTGAGACGGTGTCCTGTCCACTAAAACATTAATGGCATGAGGTTCACCAATATTAATCATTTATTTATGTAATTAAAAAGAATATTTGATTATTATTGTAAATATCATTTTACCAGTCATTTACCATTTAACCAGTCATGGTTCAAATGTCATTCATTGTTTTTATTTAACACTTTCCTCTAAATTTTCTAAAGAGAGAAAATCAAATTGAATAAATAAATAATAAAATCACATACACGATATGGAAAACACTTGAGAAAACTAAAAAAAACAGCTGATATAGACATTGATTAACCAATCATTGGTCATTAAAAAGCATAAAGAAGAAGAATAAAAACAACATAAAGAAGAAATCTGAGGTTAGGTTATTGGTAGGATTGAATTGAAAGTCTTTGAATGGCTTACTGTTGAACAATTTGCTGCAATATGTTGTCACTGTTATTATGCCATATACTGTTTTTTAAGACAACTGATGGTAGATTGAGAAAGAATGACAGCATAACAGACTGTATGTCAAAGATCATGAATGTTGTGATGTGATGTGATGCCAGTAATCCACCCCAAAACCTTTCATTTTATTATTAGTTTGACCTGGTTGCTATCCCAGCATATGACAGTCAACATAAATGTATGAAAGCAGCAACATGGAATAGTTTTGCTGTTTGAGTAGAAAGCCACTAACAGCTCATGTATCAGTGTCATATTGATGGAAAAGTGCAGTCAGCTGCTATAAGGAAAGCCTGGCAGATGTGTTGTGTGAAACCACTGTAAATCAACTTGTGTAAATCAATACATTATTTTTGTCCATGCATTTTTCAAGCTTCTTAGGGCACCAATGTAGGCTGATTATGTCCCATGTGGCCCTCTCAGTACCACGCTGCACCATATGAGTCAGAATACATAAAAAAAAAAAAAATACTGTTGACCTAACAGCAGTTTGCCCATAAAGTTTTTATGGAATATTTTTGCAGGTTGCAGCATTAGCACAAGAGATTTAATGAAATGTAATTACGTTTTTCTGTGTATTAGAAATTACTGATGTAGTCTCTTGGACATGTTTGACAATTCTTTTCAGGAATGGTATACTTTATCCCAATATGGCATGTATATTACACTCTGTAGCAACATTACATCTGCAGTTAAATGTGGCAAGATGAACAAACAGCAGTTTCATTGCTACAGCCTTATGCATCCTTCAATAGGGCTCATTGAAAACAGCACAGTACATTAGGTCTTCATCATGTAAAAGCTGTACTCATTCAACAGTACTTGGCAAGACAAATGTCTAGTGTGGACTCATCTATCACAAAGAGGTAGCTAAAAATGCACTGATTCATATGTTACTTTATTTATTCCCTTCTTCTGCTGACTGAAAATGTCAGGCGATTATGCCATTACTGCTCTCTGACTGCTGCATCTCAGTCATGTTAACACTTATCTGAAGAGACAGTATTGTTGACTGGCTCTGCACTGTATTTGTGTTTTTAGGGGCTTGCTGCCATATTATAGACACTGCAATGACTCATTAGTGTTCTCACATTGCTCCACCTTAGTATACAGTATTTTCATTATACTTTCATCTCATTTACCACTCTGGAAACCAGAGAGCCTACTCCAGGTATCATTTTAATGAATGTAAGTCACATCTCTTTATGCAGCCACTAATGAAAAAGCTTTAAATAATATATAGTATATCCTGTGTTTGCCAACAACCTGGTATAAATGAAAACAGTATTAGCATTCTATTAGCCTGAATGTGAATTTTAAGCCTCCCCTGAGACACACTAATGACTGTACTAAAAGGAATAGTTTTTCATATCTCTCAGGCTTAGAGGGCATCTTATGATCGCACTCGAATTTTTCACATCTATACAATGCTTGGCATTGAAAATTAAGTCATGTGACACTACACCTGTCAGTAGTACTACAAAATGATGATTTTATGACTGAAATTTACTTTTCAAGAAAAAATGCTAAACACGTGCTGGCACTGTGCCATAAATGAAGGATTTATGAGGATGAGGATTTGCTGGCTTTCCTTGTCATATACAATAAATTATTTTTGAATTTTGGACTGTTAGTCAGACAAAACAAGACATTTGCACACATCATCTTAGGATATGGAAAATCTTTTGGCCATTACTTTTTTTAATTTGACATTTAATAGACAAAATAATTTAAAGATTAATCCAGAAAATAATTGTGACATTAATTGACAATTAAAATTGTTAGTAGCAGCCCTACATTTTCTTTATTTGGTTAATAAGATTAAAGAGCTTATAGTTTCCATGTAAGTGTAGAACAAGGTTTTTGACATGGAGTTTCAACAGAATTGAATCCACAAACCATTTTATATCTCAACCCTGAAGTATTGCCCTCCTTGCTGTTTAAGTTCTTCCACTTGTAACCCTGGACTTGGAGCATGCTAAGCATTTGCTTATCAGCCAATTATATTAATAACCAAGTCTTTGAGTCCGTAGCCACCCTGGTGTTACTGTGCAGTTGCTAAGTGGATGTCTGCTTTAGAAAAGAAATGAAGGAAGGCAAAGTAAAAGTCTGAGTTAATTAAATGCTTTCTGTGCTGTAAGGAGGAGGTAGCTATGAGAAGTTGGGAATGAAACGGTGATTAGAAGGAGGGCTTTATGCCCTCCCACTGCCTCACCTGTCATGTATAGCCCTAAGCTCATTAAGGATGATGGCTTTTGTCCCATGTCTTTCATACATTGTTGCTTGTCAGTGGATGAAAATGTTTCTAGCTGTAGTCACATGAAAAAAACAGACAACAGTGATAACTGAATGACTTGTACAGCTAGATAGAGAAGTTGCTAGCAATGTGGTGAGTGGAGAGTGCAAAAGAAAAATAGGACAGAGAGATGGAGACAGGATGAAATGATAAATGATATCTTAGGATCTCTCTGTATCGTATTGCTTTTATGCTGGTACTGATTGGTTTGTGGTTCAGTTGTAGTGCACCATGTTAATGAAATGCTCTCTCTGAATTTTCCTGCTTTCCTGTTTATGGTTTTTGCTGCTTGTTATAAATTTTGCCCCCTAGCACTCTGGTTGAACTATGCATAAAATTTGAGCCTCTGACCCCTTCAAATTTCATTGTTCACTCCTGCTCTACTGGCATATAAATTGCTTCACAAAAGAAATGTGGCATGGTTTGCTGTCACTCATGAGACAGAAGTGGATGATACAAATATGTTCTCTTGAATCAACTGTGTTTACGTCCTGTTACCTTCACCCATTTTGTGAGGGCACACACATGAAATGTGTTGTGATGATTTTTTGTGTGACTGGGCACTAATGCCAAAGAAAGCAGCTGGCTTAGGTAAATTTTAATGTCAGACAGAATATGGTAGACTAATCAAAAGTCATGAAAATCCTATAAACTCCTATAAACACTGAGATGCCCATCAAGGGCTCTTCAAATTAACTATATACCCCAAACTGGTTGTAGTGGCTTGTAGGGTTTCTACATGACATGAAGAGAATGTAGGAATACATGGCAAAGAAAATGAGGAGAGGAAATATGCTGAGGTTCTTAAAACCTGTTGAAAGCTTCATCTTTCATTTATGATAGTGGTTTATGATGCAGGATGTGATCATCATGTTTTTCCTACAGCAGATTTATGTATCTGTTATTTCTGTAGATGAGAAACTGTGCTCTATTCCCCCACTTGATTTTTTGTTGTGCAAGTCAAAGTCAGCTGACACTCAGGAGAAAAGGGTTGCATTAAATATTTATTGAAATATTCTATACCCATAGACTCTGCACTGTATACACTTTTAATTTGATTGATCACAGAAGAGCAATTTTGCAACCACTGCACAAGGATTACCATGCAACTTCTACCATAGTCCAGCAGTCAGTGTTACCTGAAAATCTCATTCAATATTTATGCAGTAGTCATTCAATGTGTGTGAAAATGTGGTTTGGATGATAAGTTTTCTGCAACATGGCCAGTTTCTCTTTTTTTATATATATCTCCAGCATTATCTAATCAGTGACGGCATTATTTCATCTTTAATTAGCTTGTGCTGTTTTTGTTTTTTTTTTGTTTTTTTTCAATAAGTAACAGAAAGTTCTTGTTTGCATTCCTGTTTGCCTTGTATTTCTTGTATTATTATCCCCATGTTAAATTGGCCATGATAATGACCTTTGACTGTTACTGTCAACGAATGCCATCTAATATAGTACAAAAAAGCACATAAAGCATCTGTTTAGACACATGGTTGACCTAAAATGACACCATAATACATGTAGGTAATAAACGTTTCATATAATTAAAAATCTGCTGATAAGACTAGTAGACCATATGTGACCAAATATAACACTTTGGCTTTAAGAAGAAGGTGAGGTCAGGGATATGCAGCGTGATGTGGAGGCTCTGTGCTGCCACAGCTTTAATAAGCTGTCCTCACGTCTTACCCTTTTCTTAACTGTGTTACACATTGTTTTGTATTACTCTCGACGTACTAATGTGCATTCTTCTGATAGGACAGCTCTGATAGGACACCTTTTCTGTTGTCAATTACCATTGCCTAAATAGAAGCCATTGTTATACTTGACATAGGGGAAGGAACTGTCTGAAAACGATGGTGGACAAACTGTATGATCACCTCCTAGTAAGTCCTCCTGCAGCTTCATTTTACAGTATTGGAAATATCCCTCACTCTCTGTTATTCTTTTTGTCATTACATATTAGTTTCCATAAAGCCTGCTAACAAGCTAAATTGACTTCTTGACTGCAGGAAATAAAATGACTTGTGGAGCTTATCCAAACAGTTTGAGTCCAGATGGCACTTATAATTTAATATAATTTAGTTTAGTTTCTACTACGGTTTGGACAAAACTAATTGAGTTCCTTATTGTGCTCCATATGTTTGTTTTTTTAACTCTAGTGGCATGAAGCAGCTTCCCCACATAGGGGTCATAGTCAGCTGCCAAAATAACTATTATTTGTGTTGACATCCTCAAAGAGAGACAGTGAGAGAACAAGATATAGTTACAATACAAACTGCACTGTCAGTACAGTACATTGTCAGTTAAAAGAAATAGCACAGAGGCTCAGAATTTTTCCTCAGCTGTTGTTGTGCTCACTGCAACCACCCTCCCCGAGTTAGTTTGTATACAGTATAATTTCCATTTTCAAACCTGAAATCAATTGGATGCTTATCCTCTCCCCACAAAGTCCTCTCTCTTTGCTGACGGTGAGGAGAAGGGCTTATCTGTGTGGTCCAGTCTCTACCCCTCACTGAGAGATGTCTGGACCCTGCCTCCTTTCCTCCCTTCCTCCTCTCTGTCTCTCTTGATTCCCTCACTGTCTCTCAGTCACACACACATACACAGACACTCTCGCTCTCACACACACACACACACACACACACACACACACACACACACACACACACACACACACACACACACACACACACACACACACACACACTCCTTTGTGAGTATACAGCCAGCCTCATTAGCCTTTAAAGCAGAGGTGGGCAAAAGGGAGTTGGGGTGAAGGAAAAGGCCTGCCAGTATAAAATAGTAAAGAGGAGGGTAGATGGCAAAAGTAGGACAGGAGCTACTGATAGAGAAGACAGGCAAATAGAGAGGTGATAAGGGAGGAAGGCAGACAGATTTAAATAGGAGGAGTAATTTTCTTAAAACAGGTTAAAGTTTTGAAAAAAGTCTTTAATTTTTGTGTGAAACATTTTACTTTATCTCAGAGATCAAGGATGACTTGCCTGACTGATTTGTTGAAATTACAAAGCAAGGAATTTCTTATCTTCTGTGTTTAATTCTGCGACTTCACTATAGAAAAATCTTTTTACTTACATTTAGTCAGTATAAGTAGAGATGAGCATTTCTGTCTTTTTTAGGGTTTAGCAGACTGACACACACAGTACAAGCTCATATAGACACAGGCTCTACATTGTAAATCTAGCCTATAAACTAATCTTTGCCACAGACTGTAGACTAAAAGCCTGATGTAATCGGACACTCCATCTCTATAATTTGTTTTGTAAACCCTCCTCACTGTCATTATCAAGGAATTGATTCATGGGTAGAGGCAGAGTTGACTGTACCATGATGGACCACAAAAAGCCTTGTCCACTTAATTGTCAGGGAGAGGGTCCTTATGTGCTTGCATTAACCACAAGGACGAATGCCCATCACTGTTTTTATTACTGCGTCAAGTATCAAGTTTACAGGATAACTCAGCAGGTGTATTTTCCCCAGCAGCCTCTCCATTATCCTTGATACAGTTTCATGATTGAGTTAGCAGCATTGGATTTCAGAGCAGTCATTTAGAAGGCTTTCTGGACTCTTAAGCATATTATTTTGCCTTGCTAGATGATATTTAGCAGCAATTAGCATCTCTCTCTTGTAGTAAGAAGTACATTAATGTTTTCTTTTGACATAATGGATATTAACAAACAGGAGAAAATGTTTATGATCTGGTGCTTCTTGTTTTACTGTGGCTTTTTTAGTTCTGTTTTGATACATACATTTTTACAGTTGCTACACCGCAGAAACACTGCAGCCACTGTAATAATGAAGTCCTACTCTGATCTACAATCAGGAATACTGCCACCGTGTTTACATTTTTGTCTTTTTTTTTTTTTTTCCTTTTTTTTTCTTTTTGGGAACTTTCGTCTCAAGACTGGTCACCCCTAGTTAGTGTTCTCACCTCTGCTGGTCACCTGAAAAACCTCTCCACAGCCGTGATTAGTTTATTCATTTCACCACACATAAAAAGATGATTATTTACCATTCTCCTTTTTGCCAGATTGGTAATGTTGGCACAGGACAATTGAATTCCTATCATTGTTGCCTACTTTTCTAATCCTGCAACCTCTTCTCAGTTGACTGCCTCATAAAGGCTTCCACTCTGTCTTTATGTTTGCATTATGGTTACACTCTTGTTGCCAGCGTTACTGAGCCATGACATTGTAAGAATAAAATAAGACTGTGCCCAATTAAGGCTTGGTCAGGCCGTGGCATAGGGAGATTGGAAACAGTTTTTTCCTGGGTTGCCGTAACGCAACTGCTTTCTGCAGAGGCCAACACAAAGAAACAAGAGAGCAAATGAATCAAACTTCTTTTTTTTTTTGTAATTTCTTGTTTTATTTGATTAAGAGTCCAAACCCCAAAAATCTTCAGTTTATTATATATCATATAAGACAAAGAAAAGCATCAACTCATCACATTTCTGTAATTTCTTTCAGTGTAACAGTACTTTAAATTTGGTCACTTGTCCATAGTGTCATATCCCCTTTGCACATGTGTCAGAATGGTGGTTGTCTGCCAGAAGTTGCCATAAGTTCACTTTTTATCCAGTTCTAAACATAAATTTTACGATACAGTTTTTAGATCTTGGCCGTTTATTTATTTAATTATATTATGTTAACTGGGCAACTATTGGATGACTGGATCTTAAGTTATCAGAGAAATGAGGTGAGCAAACGCTTGCAGCCCCATCCACTGATTTTTAACGTGAAACTTCTTTATTCAGTGATTTTGTTTTGAAAAGGCGGAGGTCCGTGTGGATAATTTGAAACTGAAGGAATTCTACCTGGGAGATGCTGACTACATTGATGGCAATGGTGGTGATGACAATAACTGCTTCACAACATCATCGAACTCTGTCTTTTGTTATTGTTTTGATTGAGAGACCCCATAGTAGTAGAATGTTACATATTGTGTGATCAACCAGCAAATGTGGGGCTTTTTGGCTTGAAAAATAAAATGATCAGTTATTAAATAGTTGCCAATTAATTTTCTGCTGATTGATTAGTTAATCAACTAACCGTTTTGTTTTACTTTAGACATACTTTTGTTTTCATAGTGACAGTCCATTAAAACAATGATTCTTGCAGTTGCAAAGCTGTCAAGAGGTACAAGCACAGTGCCATGTTTGTTGGACTCAAATCTGTGCACCAGCCTTGCTTTTGAGAAAAAAAAAAAAAAGCCTTTTCCCTGGATACTCAAAATAATATTTTCTGTCATGCAGAAGGGATTATTACGGGGAGCTATTGGTTTATGCAGTCATGTAAACGGCTTAAATAGAAGGGAAAATGGAAATGCCAGACTGCAGATCTATAAAGATAAGCTCCACTGATTGTGGAAAAAGAGACAGTTGTTGCGAAGGTTGGGCTGAGGGGGCGATACAGTTTGGTGGCCATAGTTGTTCTATAACTAATAAGGAAAATTGGTGGTAACATGTGAATGCAGCAGATGAGACAAATCACTACAGACTACGAAGATATTCAAGTTGACTTCAAGAAGCCAGGATACTGTGCACTGGCAGCTTACTATGTGCCTTTTCCAATGGACCTCTAGAAATCAGAGGTTACTCATCTTGACAAGTAGTTTGCCTCTGATTATAGACTGTCTCATCAATACTGTTGTTCCACAGAGGAAAAAAAGGCACAGACCTGGCAATGAAATAAGCCATTTCAGGTGGTCTAAAAAGCTAGCCATTCCTTTGTTGTGTACAGGAAACAGATTATACACTTCATGGGCTATATATATATATATATATATATATATACACACACACACACACACACACACACTGTATATATATTATTTCTTTAGGTGGAGGCTATCTAATTTCATATTGAGTGAAATTATGTGTCACTAGAACATTAACAATTAACAATAATTATGACTTGTTTAATACCTGTATCTGTTTTTAGTGCGATAACTTTATACATATTTGTCCTTACCGTTTAAGACATTCAGCATCAGTCATGGGCTCCCTGTATGAAGGTCCAGGTTACAGTACCTGTTCCCGCTCTGTAAATACTGCAGAAAATAACAGCAGTAACCATCACTACAACTGCTCATCTAGGAATAAAAAGTAGTCGTAATTTTCTGTCGGTAGGAAATAATTGTAATAAGCTTTTTTTTTTTTTTTTTTGTTCTTTTTTTTTGTGGTGGTTGAGAGACATTAAGAAGTACTACATTATTGTTGCATTAAAGCCTTCAGGATTCTTTTTGACAGGACAGCACTTGTCATTTACTGTCGTATAAAAACTGGAGTATAACTGGTAACGTAATATGTCAACAAATATTTACTCTCTACAGCAGATCAAGAGCTGTGATGATCTTGTTAATACAAAGTACTTTAGTTAATTGTCAGGAATTAATATTTAGATCGATTTTGTAATGACTGTGCTCAGTGTTTCAAGAGGACAATTGACATGATGCCTTTTTAAAAGAAAAGGCTGGGACCATCTTCTCCATTTCAGCCAAATAACACTTGGAGCATTTCAGCTAATCATCAAATGGTGGCTTATGTTTTGAGTGGCCTTTCATTGTAGTTGATTTGAAAAAAACAAACTTAAAAGATGAGCCAACTGAATAAGGGGATGCCTAACATAACCTTTGTTGAAAGGGATTCTTTTTGTTCTGATTCTTTTTTTCATCCCCAGTAAATTACGGGCAAAAGATTGCACCTGCTCTCCAGTGGCAGTCATGCAGGGGATTATGGGTAGAGTGATATATCAGGTTATCAATATATCAAGGTGATACTGGTATTTTATGAAAAGATCATACTATACTGGCCACTGTGTGACATCCTCCTCCAGCATGATGGGTGTGATACAGCAGAGTTATGCCATTTGTAAATTGTATACTGATCAATAATACATTAAATGTACTGTGACCTGCACTTACAACAAAAGTATAAAATATATAAGAATATGAACATGTCAGTGACTTGATATATAATCATTATTTTTATACAATGAATTAAATGACAATTTGAATGACAAATCGTTCCTATTGTTAGACTAGAAGAATAAAAACACAGTTGTCAGCTAATTCTATTTCAGTTTTCATTTTGAAGTGTTTACTTTTCTGGTACATCATACTGACCTCCACTTCTCTTGACTTCTGCTCTTCTGTTCTTGGAGGAACAGTCACAGTCTGCTTCCCTATTGATCACGCTATCATAGAGCAACCAAAAGCAGAATTTCATCAAAAGACACAATTTACAGCACAGTCCAATTGCCGGAAATTATCTATGCTTGAAAAACATTGATTTTATTATGATGATCATTATGATTTATGATCTTTCAAAAAGAAATTTATAAATTGGTTTTAATTGCTCCTAAAAAGCTATTTATGATTAAAAATATGTGTTGTACCTTCCATGTATCATGTGTTGCACTAATACTGCATTATATTGAAACTTACTACAGTGAAAATAAAAACACTCTTGAATATAATGGTTGCATTTTGTTTTAACATGCTAAACCATTAGAAGATTAGATGCCTGCAACAGATGATCATTATTCGGCTAATTAGAAAATATTTCCTATGTTTATCAGGAGTGAAGCAGCAAGAGGTCTGCAAATGCAGAAGACACATTCATTTGAGCATAATTTTAATTAAGCATTTTCTTAAAGGCAACTGTCCTTTGATATTTGCTACTATTTACATTTACTAGTTAGCTACTAAGAAAGTATAAGTGTAGAACTGTATGTTAGTCACCCAAGCTTAAACAGAGGAACTACTGTTTTTTTCTCATTTTTAGTCACCCCTCCTCCTCTTGCTCTGTTGCTTTTCTTTCCTGTTTCCATCTCACTGCCCCCTACACACTAACCCCACTTTCCCACTGGCCCTGCAAATAACTCAAGAAAGGTTAACTGGCACCTGGCTGCAGAACAGAACACTGGCCTCTTTCTGTCCATGCACAACAGCAGATGAGCTGCTTTAACCCTGCAGCAGGACGCGTATTAAAGAAGTATGTGTGTAGCTTGGGTAAAAAGGGAAGTGCTACACGTGCTGCATTGAAGGTGTCAGGTTTGAAGTGTTAGAGCTGATTGTCCCCATTTTTGCTTCCAGAAATCAAGGGAGCTAATATAAACTGGAGATTCTGAGAATGTTGTAATGGGTCGACTATTTATTACACAGCATTCACACTGTATATGCTTATTGTATTATATGTCCTTTCCTCCTTTTTCTCCTGTCAGTGAGTCTCTTTATATCAAATACCTCTCAGAGAGGGCCTGTTTTTTTGTTCTTTACTTAATAGCCGTACATAAATAAGTTTGACTTCAACAAGCAGTGTTCATAGTGTTCAGACTTCCTGGGTCATGGTTTTCTTTCCCCACAGTGACTGTCAACACTGATTTTATCTCTGTCTGTATTTTCTTTTCTTGTTTATCCATCGCTCTCATCTTCTTTGTCATTCTCTCCACAGGTGTCATTCTTCCTGTTCATTGTGTTTGTGGTTTACACTATGCTGCCGTTCTCCATGCGGGACGCCATCATCGCCAGTGCCCTGACCTCAGCCTCTCACACCATTGTGTTGAGTGTCTGCCTGTCCACAACAGCTGATCACATGGAACCAGTAGTGTGGCAGGTAAGGTGATCAGTACGGTGGTCATCAAGGGCAAACATGCTGCAATGGCCGAAAACGCTTCCATTAGGAGAAACATGCTGCAAATTCAGTTGTCACCATATAGGAGCAAAAACTGGCCTGTAAACAAATACAAGTAAACAGGAGTTGTGTTCTTTTCATTTGTCAACTGATTAAAGTGAGTCAGTTTTATACTTAATGCTTTATGATCTACATGGAGTAGAAATAAAAGTTTTGTCTCCAATTACTTATAATTGTGATGGTTTAGGCTATAACAGCAGTGACGTTGATGTACGCTTCAGCGGCCAATGCAGCGTCTATGTATATATATGCGGTCTACAGCTAAAGCTGTTCCTCTTAGCGCACCCCCTAGAGGACTGGAGAACTTCTGTGGCGCTGCCTGGATATGCAGTATTTTTTTCTGTTGCATTTGTGCGTTTTTGTTTTAGCATTGTTTCTGTATTTGCAGCATGTTCTCTATTAGTGTATTTGTTTTGGCCTCCTGCAGGACGTTTTTTCATTTGCAGCACTTTTCCATTGTTGTATTTGTTTTGTATTTTCGTATGTATTTTTGAATTGGCATTTTTTCTGAATTTGCAGCACGTTTTCTCCTAGTGGAAGTGTTTTGTGCCATTCCAATGTGTTTGCCCTTATCAGGCACCATAGATCAGACCTAAGTGTGGTTAAACGGTACCACTCACATGCATGTACAAAAGAGCAAACACTGAATTACACAAATCCACAAAATATGGACATACACATCCGTGTACCTCAAGTTAACACAATTAATTCATTAATTAAGCACTAATTATTATGTGTTAATTAGTGATGTGACTATTGTATAATTGGCCGGCACTATAAGGAAAACAACAGAATTTACACAAGGACTCGGTATAAAGGAATACTTAAACAGTTTGTGAAGTACACTTATTTACTTTCTTGCCAAGAGTTAGAGGAGAGGAGAAATACCATTGTCAAGGTACATATAAAGCTAAAACCACCAGCAGCCAATTTAGCTTAAAGCTTAATGAGTGGAAACTGCTAGACTGACTGTATCAAAAGGTGAAGCTGAAACTCACTGATTACATGTTTTATTTTGTTTGGTTGAACAAAAAACAATGTAAAAATTATAATTTGCAATTTAATGAGAGGGGTCATGCTGGAATATTTTCTGGTTTGGACCAGTAACTTCCTGGAGTTGGTAACTATAACTTGCTAAAAGTTATTTTCTTTGTTTCACTCACTACAATTCAGTAAACCTATACTGTCATGTAGACAGACAGACAAAATGCTTAAAGAATAATTTTGAATTTTGCTATAATCAGTTGTGCTCAAACTTGCGTGTCACTTACCTCCTGTTCACAGGGTGCAATGCTTTCCTGAACTCATTGTATTTAAAGCAAACAAACACACATTAAGCTGTTTTATACTCAGCAAACTTGCATCCTGCCCTATCCATACTTTGTGGTAAATATAACCACAGTTTTTTGTTTTGTGGTTCCATTTGTTTTACCATCCAGATGGAATCTTAATGGAATTGCTTTCCTTTCCAGACATGTGTCTATTTTCCTTCCCTGTTGAAAAAAATGCAAATTTCTGGTCATTCTACCCATACGGTATGTATTTTTAGCAAACAAACAAATGTGACCTTTAAACTAAAACTAATTTAGCATAGCAGGTGAGCGATAGAAATTCTAATGGGTTTTTTTCATACTTTATTAAAAGGTCACCCACTTTCCAGCAGTTTTGTTGTTTCAAGCACAAAAATGTTCAGGCATTTGGCATATGCAGAGAAAGGCAAAGAAATAACAATATCAAGAAACCAATTATCTGGGTAATGCAGGCTATAATTAATTTGAGCTTATTCAAACCTGATTCCAAAAGTCACTGATTGCCCATACACCCAGGGCTAATTCCAACTAATGCATAAGGGAAACATTAATTTAACAAGCATGTCACAAAAACCATGCCTCACTGATAATCATACATTCAGAGACCGTGATGCAGTTTAGCGTTTCACAGTCAAATCACAAAGGGCATTGCTAGCATAAAGGAAGATTGAATAACTTTTATTTTACCATGTCTTCCTACATCGAAATTGCTCTTTCTCTAAAGCTTTTCTAAATATATTGCTGTTTGTCAGCTGTATTCTGTGTAACTGATTTGTGGTTGCAGAAGAATTGATTATAAATGGTTATTCATCTTAATGGTACAATTTTTATCATACAGTATGAATGCCACTGTAGTAGTCTTTTCAGGCACCGCTAAAGGATTGATTTGATTGTTCAGCAGTTCAGCTTTTTGAAAAAACATAAATGAAATGTCCATGTATAGTCTCATATTCAAAGGATATATTGTCCTTCAGTAAAGACATTTCCAGCGCACCTTTTTAAAATAATTCTTAATAGGCTTATAAGACGATGTGTATAAATAAATATAGATGGCTTGTGCAACTGGAGCTCTTCCCTAGTTTTCGGTGTTGGTCCTTGTGCCTGTATTTTTATGCATTTTTTGTGTTCCCTTCTCTTAAACCTTTGCAAAGATTCTTAATTGCGTCTGTGAACTTTGCTGTGATGGCACTGTTATTTGATTTCCGCTAACGTTTCTTCTTTCGTGCAACTGTAGCATGGGCATACTGGCATCTGGGCAGCCTAGGGCTCTATGCTACATGGTCACTATCTGCCAGCTCCTCTTGTGCACCAGGTCAGCTTGCCTGTCAGCACAGTCCCAGTAGCAAATCTGCCAGAGAGGAGTGCTCTTTAAGAAAATCTCCCTGGTAAAAAATAGTGGATAGCATCAGTGAAGTGAAAGCAAATAGGTGATTGAAATATATCTTAGCAAAACAAAATACCAGGATTCGTATTTTTGGATTTCTTCTGTGAATGTAAAACATAATGATGGGAAACACTTTGTTCTTTCCACTAGTAAACACACACTAAGACAAATCCTGGCTCTGTGCTTGGTTATCCCTTTTAATTTGTCAGTTACAGTGATGATATTTTTTAATCAGTTTTTTGACATTTCTTAGGGCCAAGACTATGTGGTTCTGATGATTCTGATGATTTCTAAATCTGGGTCATAATTGGTTCCAATTTTTGATTTTGTATGTTTTGTGTCAATAGTTTAAGGGTCCAAAAATGACAACTGTCTGTCCTTGTAGGACTCCCCATGCATGTCCTGAAAAATGGAACCTTGCAGTTGTAATCTATGCCCTTAGATGACTGTAGCCTGCATCTCAAAAAGTTAGAGAAATTTTCAGTTTAACAGCGATGATGTTATACCTTCCTTCCAGCAGGATTAAGGTATAATTATGGAATGATTTTATTTTTGCACCTGTCACGAGTGCAATATAACTCTCATCATTGTGTTCTGTAATCACATGGAAGTACATTCAGTCTGCCATGGAAACAGCACCTGAGTGGCTGTCAGAAAATATTGGATCCAATAACCTGATGCTTACTCACTTCAATACTTGTAGTAGTAGTAGGGTGCTGGCTCTCATTATAGAATGGCATTGGCCTACAGCAGCTGGGGAGATCAAATGAAAGGCATGCCAAGGCTTTTGATAGATCTCGGTAGATTGCAGGGCTTGGAATCAGATTTTTTACATCACCATTAAAAACTGCTACCAGATATTATTGATACTGATCATTCCAAATTTCCATTTTATGAGCCAGATTATACAGATGCATGATCAGTAGCTTAATGGCATTTTCCCCATTTTTCTACAGTGATCAAATACTGTAAAGCCAAGGTTCACTTCTATCTTTCAACCATATCCCACAGCTTTTTCAGTGATTTTAAATTCAAGTTTCAAGTTTAAGATCTAGTTTCATCATGTGGTCTAAGTCCAGAACTCACAAGTTGTGGTTTAAGAGGGGTCATTTCTGTACACTCCATCCTTGAGAAGGCCTTGGGATAGAATTGAGAACTCTGAGCAAAGTTAGTGATTGAAGCTTGTGTGAAAATAAAACCGAAAATAATGAGTCTCATAAACTCAACAATGGTAGGCTGGGACTTGTTGTCCCCACAACAACAACAGTGTCTGCACTGTGTTTTTATTCTGGGCCTAAAAACAAGCCACTCAATTACAGATCGCTATTTGGAATTAAAAGCTCTTGTTTTCTCTTTCTCTCTACCTTTCTTTTCAATTTGTATTTCACGTAATCTTGCCCTCCCTCTTCTCTTGATTTAATAAGCCCACATTGTCCTTTATTTGAACTAACTTGGCTAACGGTGAGATCTGTAATCTTTGTCTAGGTCAATATAAAGGTTTGTAGCAGTTTGAAGAACCTCATGCAGTTAATTTTGTGGTTTTTATCATAGATCCAATGTAGATGAAATGTTTCTATCACACATAATACTGTGTGCATTTAAATTGTAGGGATTAAATGAAGCGCTTAAAAAGACGTCAATGACAATCATGATTTCATTCAGATCCTGCCAGGTTGTCTTATAACTTTGCCCACAGCTATCTATCAGTCAACTGTAATCTAAGTACTGTCACTTTTGCCTCATCTTCACTTTATCTTTGTACATACTGTATCCTGTGTAAGTCTCTGAGTTAATGTTAGTAATTTAGGACAGGTACACATTTGTCTGTAGCCTGATTGTAACAGTTCCTTAAGATTAGGCCTTGAATTTCCATTTTGTTGTAGGCCAAATTTGATTAGAAGCCATTTTCTTTGTGTGTTGATTTGGAGCTGGGAAATGATGAATGGTGTGTTTCTATTATGTGTCCTGCTCTGAGTGAGAACACATAGAGACATAATTGCATACACACATACCGTCCATAGGTCCCTCTTACCATAAGGAAATTTTGGGTATTGGTCTGAATGCTTGTAATTTTTTAATATATACAGTAAGACACAGCATGTATAGTGCAGTACAGTAGCTTTAGGCAATATAACTGTATAAGTAATGTTGAGGATTTTTGACTTACCGTTTTTATCGCACTAGCAATCCCTTTAGTATTGTTGTAATAGGCCATGCTGCAAAAAGAGCAGAACTGCTGTATGGCGGTATTGGATTTTTTTAATATGATTTTTGCATCAATGTGATAAAATACCTTAAATTGACAGCTGGGTTAGCTAGAATCAGACATTTCTATTAGGGCATTTTATCCAGCTTCTCAGTTGTTTATCTTGAAAATTAACTATATTATGATATGTCAATATTACGATTTACAACTTACATGTACTGTCAGACAGGATTTTTCCATATTAAGTCCTGTAATGTATGTGTCTTTCTGTCTGTGTGTGCCCTCTGTATATTTGTGCTTTTTGTATGCCTGTGTAAGTGTGTGTCTGATTGAGAGAGTGAATGCATGCATTTTCCTCTGACTGTGTTTCACTGGCAGTATGCCAGTGTCAGTTCAATCCTTTGTCTTGGGACAGGCTGAGGCTTACATACTTCTTCTTAGATAAGAGCAGTGAGGTTGAGTGATAGGATGCTCTAAGGCTTAAATGTCAGGGGGTAACTACCTAACAGCAACTATAAAAACCTTTCTATATGGCATTTACCATGCTATATAGCTTATGGGTTTGTAGCTCTCCCACATACTTTTCAATCAGATGGCAAATTGGTTAACACGCTTCTTGACTTCATTACAATATCTGACTTCCTGAACAATTAGCTCTGGTTGGACACAGAATTGAAGATTTTTTTTCTAGTGTTATAATTTGTTCATAGGGCTAAAGTAAATATTTTTAACTTGTAGTAATATCACTTGAATATACTTATAATATGCAGTGTACTTAAAGATACATCTAAAGATTGTTTCTTCTAGAGCCTAAGACTTACAGTTATTGATCCCCTCCCTGATATTTTTAGGTGTTGGAAATATATCTATTTGAATAATTTAGTTCTTAAAATGTCAAAAAGCTGTCTTTAAATTGCTTTATCTGAATTACAAACAATGCAACCCACAGGTATTCAATATACAGTATAATGATACATATATAACTGTATGATATATAAACTAATACAACAGTTAGAAGAAGCAAATCCTTACATTTGAGAAGCAGACCTGTTATTTTAACTGCACGCCAACCTGAGTTGCATTTCTCATTAGTTGCTTGCTTACAGAGTTGGGGATGTAAAGGTCACTGGTTCAGATACTGCAACCTGATGGGAAGAAGTTTGCTAAGAGGATGAGAAATTCTCTGCTATCTTTGAAACAGCTGCTGTTGTTTATAGGCACTAACATCTTGAAAACTGCAACAAAAATACCAGTTGGTTTTTTATTTGTTCGTCCAAATATCCTACAAACTGTTCTACAGTTATCCCACAGCTGTTTCAGTAACGAGTCATTGCCTAGCATTTTACATCATATTTGTATCGGGCAGCTTTATATTTTAACCATGGCAATGGCATGGCAATCATACTCATATTCAGTATGCATGTAGCAGTGGCATGTTGGTTTTAATTTACTCTAATTACAGGTAATTTAAGTATTTCAGACTCCAGTCTGTCCTTTCATAGGTTTGTAAATGTCAGCCATTAATGATAATAATTACTTTATGTCCGCAATTGTGCATTGTTCTAAGTGTGCATACAAGTCCATTGAACTTTACAGTGCTGGCTCATTGGAGTCTTAATGAACCAATTCATTTATAGAAGAGGTGAAAGCCCTCCTGTTACTAAAAGATGGGAGTATATTTTTATATTTATAGGTCTTTTTTTTATTTCTACATAGCTCTGCTTTAGAGCATTTGAATACCATTTGAAGATGAAACATGTTTTATTTGAAAAAGATCCCTTATTGACAAGTCATTAACTTTTTTAAATCAATGCATGTGTGGAGCCTTGGAGTAGTCAGATTTTTTCCAAACTGACTTCAAACTCAGTGTCGTGATTAGCTTGCCATGTTAGTTGCCCACTGTTTTTACATCACACCTTGGCCCTCACACCAAAAACAGCCTTCATTTGCATTCTTTGTTATTAATTGCTGGGTGCTACATCATCAATAATTCATCACAGCACCCACACTCTATTTAAACTTTATCTGATAGAATGTCACAAAGACTCTCAGTAGCTGTTGCATATTACATGTATTACCTGTTTCAGAGGAAGTAGGTTTGTATTTAAATCCGACCTTTGCTGACTTAATATTTAACTTTCATTGGTTTCTTATTTCTCTTCTTTGTCATTTGAAAACTGAGCTTGAAGCAAATAGACCATATGTTTTTATTGTATGTCACCCAGGATTTAGGTCTCTCAGTTTCCGCTACACTTCTCTCTTGAGGATGGTATAATTTGTTTTTTCTTGACAAAGTGAGAATTTGTCTTTAAATAAAGGGTATATTTCTACAATGCTAAGTTATTGGTGCTCATTTGCACTTGTAGTAATTTATGTTTAATGGATCATGACAGCATATCTACTGGATTTTGATATTTGTCTTCCTCCACCCTTGGTAGTATAATAACAGCAATAATAGCCTGCATACAGCTTAGCTTTCTGATTTAGATGATCCCAGAACTTGGCAGCATGGCCCAAAGCACTTTAGAGGGCATCTTCACCTAAACCTGGTGTTATCTGTAATTGTGTATCAGTGAGGTATGGATGATTCACACAGCCAGCTGACCTTTGTGATGGCCTGGATTTCTGCCAGTGTCTTGTCTAACAGGTGTCAGCTAATGGAGTAGCATACAGGTTTAACTGAATGTTGTCTGTTTCAATCAAAACTTTACATACTATACATGAATTTTCTCTCTGTTTTGCCTGCAGATGATACAAGGTGTGATTTGGTGACCCACTGTGTTAGGGGTTTGTCAGTACATATTAAAATAAATTTGTTATATTTATGCTTTTTGCAATATGTTGGAAAAGTATCAGACTGCTGTTTTAGCCAGAAAAACATCTATTCCAATAGAGAAATGCATCTCACCTGTCTTTGCATTTTACTTTTAAGTAAGATCAAAGGAAATCTTCTTGATGCACAGGAAGCGACGACTCAAACTTTAGTGAACTTGCTTAATAAAAGCACTGAATAAGTTGTCACTCTCCTGTGACCTAGGCTTCCTTCCTTTCACCACCGTCACCAGCCCCAGAGAAGTAGTAATTTACATCTAACATCACACATAGGTTTTGAGGTCTACAAAATTGCAAACGGGCACTTCTAGTGCTACTAAATTTAATTGGCAGGCTCACAGAGAGACTGTATGGGTAGCTGAATGGATTTTCAATTAAATATAATGATGCTTTAGAGTTATTTAAAGTGACATTATAAAATATTGCATACAATATATGGGCTACTGAAAACCCTTTTATAAAACGGCCTACAAAAGCCCTGGTCCATCTTGTTGTGCCTGCTTTCAATCATTCAGTGTACTTGTCTGAGCTCTATGCTTTGAACACTATTCTGTAGCACAACGTCCAGACTGTTTTATTTATTATCTATTGAAAACTAACAGTCCTGAATGAAGCCAAGCTTTTAAATGTAATACCTTTTAATTTGGAAAAAAATAAAACTCGGGTTCTGTGTCCTCATTCATTGTTTGGAAATGTCCAAAGAAGGGATAATAAACTATAAATTAAATAATATATTCAGTGAATAGATGCGAACATAAACCCAGCCAGCAGACCACACTCATGTATATGGCCTCTCCCCTCATGCTTGCTTTTGTCAAATATAAAGGAGTGACAGGTATGTTGCTGGTGTATTCACAGTGCTTAACACATTTATCTGATAAATATTTGGAGCAGCATGTGTACAAATCAGAACCTATTTTCCCAGTAAGGACACTGTATACATCTGTACTTCTCATTATGGGTTTGTTATTGGGTGAGACATATTTTATAGGTATTGCACGCTCTAGGTCCTGGTTATGGAACAGTTATTGAATAGTGCTGCTGAATAGTTATTGTCTTGTCATTCAATAGAGAACAGCAGGAAGTATCAGGCCTTCACTGTTAGTGAAAATAAACCATGTTAGCACTGACGCTGCCAAAAAAATTGGAAATTGACAGTTTTTAACCATATATACTGGGGTCCAAATATCTCAGATCACATTCCCATTTAAGTGAATGGGAAAGTGGTCTCAGACTTTTGGACCCCACTGTATGTGCAGATCATCTGTGGGAGGTATTCATAAGTATAGTTACATACATCTCTATGTATGTGTATTTGTACCTGCCTTTTGTCTGGCTTGCTGTTCTAGAATAGAGAGACTAGTCTTACAATGTCAAAAGTAAGATTCACTTATGTAGAGTCTGATATAAATCTTTTTTACTGAATTTACAACTTCTCTCTTGGCAGTGCACTAGTGCATTGATAATCCAGTTCTCATCACAACCTTTGTGAGCTGACATACATGATGTGGACAGTTTTATACTTTTTTTTTTAATGCTCTGTGAGTATTATCACTGAAAATGTTTGTTCTTTATGCAGAAGGTCAAAGGTTTATTCTCCTGGTTCTAGAATGTAAATCTTTGGGGCACATTAGCATCAGAAAAGAGAGAAAGCAAATTGCCAATAGTCAGTGTGACAGTAAGGTCACAATTATGCTGGAAAGACGGAGACTACAAGTGAAAGGGAAATTGGTGAGAATGAGACAAGGCAGGCAAATGAGAGAATATGAATAGGAGTGTGTATGAAAGAGTGTGAATGTGAAGGAGAGTGAGAAAATATTCTTACTTAAAATGTGATAGGAGAGAACCATAAAATTGTCCATTTGCTTTAAATTGCAAAATATTGAGCTCAAGTTAATAAGCCCTCCTGAGATTTTATACATTCACCTGTCATCACTGGGCCACATCCTATCATAATAGTTCCTGTAATGGACCTTCCTGTGTAGTGCTGCCATGAGGGATGCATGGAAGTGTGAATGAAAGTAAAGCACTGTCTTGAAATGAAAATAAACTGAATAGCCTGCCCTTCTCACACATTGCAATTACCACTCTGTGGGTATAGGGAAGCCCTTTGGTAGGAGTAAGCATTTATCCTTAAATATCATATTTAACAGTTTGTTGTTTTGTATTCTCCTCTGTTACAGAGTGATATTGACTGAAAATATTAGTTATTTTTATGATTGTCCTTGAACATCAGCCTTTTCTATTTCTCTACCAATTCTAGATCTATTCTAGATTATCAAAACCTAATTGAGCAAAGAATGTTAAATTTGGTCTGAAGGTAATGTGAAGGTAAAATGCCAAATTACCAAAATCAAAAGGATTGTTGCACTGTACAATTTTCCTCTCAGAACGTTTCAGACTCAGCTTGTCAGGCTCAGCCAGACTTAGTTTTTATCTGTTCAACTATACTTCAATCAGATTAGGATGTTTTGTGAGCGTTAGGCTCAAATAAAGCTGAAGAAGTTCCAAAACAAGAGATATCACTTTTTTGTTTACAGACATAACCAAGTGTTGTTGATATAAAAAACTAGAAAGGCCATTGCATTTCAGTTAAAGTTGATAAAAGTTGGGAGATCAGAGTTAACAGGGCCAATGCATGGTCATCTTATGAGTTTCAGGTTTCAAACATTAGCTCCAGATTTTCTTTACTAAACTAAGCTTATATTCATTAACAAAGGTGTAACAAAATGGTTTAGAAAATGTTGGCTACCCACTAGTAAAATTACTTATAATTAATAAAATTACGTATAATCAGTTAGGATTGTTGTACTTAGAATGATCTATATCATTCAGTGATCCTTACACAAGTGTGACTATGATTAACAGCAGCTGTATTACTTAGGCCATGCCATGGTCAAATCAAGCCTGTATCGGGATGTGGTGTTTGCTGTAATCACACTAATTAAGGAACATACAGGCCTCCCTGTGTGCAATGAACCTGAGCTTATTGGAAAGTATTTATGTAGACAAGAGGTGTAGACTTTGCCACTGGTTGTATTTATTTAGTTTTTCTTTAATTGTGTGTCTTTTTTTCCATTAGCAGGGTAGAGGAAAATCTGATCAAGCCACAGTAAAGCTGATGCTGGGAATACACAATGCAAACTGATTCACTAGAGAATGAAATGAAAGCTGTTTTGTTTATGAATGCCACATTGTACTTAAATATAGTGTGCGGTGCTGGATGTCGACATCACTGCAAGATCTCAGTTGCCAAGAAAAGCTTTTTGCCTATTTCTGACTTCGGAGGTGGTTTTTCGTTATCTTTGGACTCACTTCACAAAAACTCATTGCCTCCTCAAGACTTCGAATGATTAAAGCATATTAGTGTTTTCATGTTGGAACATTGGACAGTAGCAATTTTATGGCCTGATCCTTGATCAAAGCTATATATCTATCTTTAACCTGGATATTGGAGATAAAATGGCTTTTCTGATACTGCCTATTTCATTTATGTACAATACAACAGATAATACACCCGCAGATAGTAATGTTCAGTGTATTTCATTTTAAAGCTTTGTTTCTGCTCTTTTCAGTATATGCCAGTTTACCATTCACCCTATTAATATATTTGACTTGAAGATTATCGTTTGTCTGATATTTATCTAATACTAGTTTTGTCTGTTCTCTGTTCCTGTACAGATTTTGGCCAATATTATCATTTTCATGTGTGGCAACATGGCAGGGGCATATCACAAACATCTGATGGAGTTGGCACTAAAACAGACCTATCAGGACACCTGCAACTGCATCAAGTCCCCAATTAAACTGGAGTTTGAGAAGAGACAACAGGTAAAGTGGTCAATTAGTCTTAATGACCAGTGAGCAAGTGAAAGTCAGGCAGGCAGTGAGTGATTGAGTATATGTAGTAGTGTGGATGGTAATTATGATAGTGTTGATTACCGTGATGATTACAGTGATGGGGAGTAAAAATTTGCATGAATGGATTATGTAAGATGGATGATAATGATGATGACAGTGTAAATTAAAACAACAATGTGGCACAAACAGGACTCCAGAGCAAAATAACTGATGCTAATCCAAAAAGGCTTGTTTGTGGCCCATTTTTGTAAAAATATTTTTTCATCAGCGTTGTAATGTTTAGCAATATGTTTTTTCAGTGCAGATGAGTTTTTTTTTTTTTTTTTTTTTTTTCATCAAAAATCCATGTATATCTTTGTGTTATACAATTAATGGTGTTAAAGATTCACTCTGCAAACATTTACTTTCCCATTCAAGTTAATAGGAAAGTGGTCCCAGACTTTTGGGCCCTACTGTAGCTGTCAATGCTTGATTTCTGTGGTTTAGGAAAGGAAGGAGTCCCCAGAGAATTTGTGTCAGGGGTTGTGTTTTATAGAATGTGGTAATTGTTAATGACCTCAATTAGTGTAATGATAATCTTAAGTCCCTGGAGCCTACTGCATGTGCTAAATTCTCAGTAGTGAAGGTTCCTCAGCATCCTATGACTGGTGGTTGAAACCTCTGCAGGTGATTAACAAGATTCAACAAGATCTGCAACTATATTTTCATGTACTACAATAAGGCTATGGACTGAATGATCCGATATGCTCAGGTCCATCTGTACTTCCTTCCATTGATACATCTGCATGTTTGTGTTCGTCCTGTGCAGCATTTTGGATAACATTGACTAGATATTGACACAGCTATAGGCAAATATATGTGATTCATACTTCACAACGTCTCCAGAATAACACTGACGTAAGGGTGCCCTACAGCATTTGTCAAATGTGTTCTTGATCAGATACAATATCTCAAATACAGGCGATAAGACTTAAACGAAAGTGATGATAGTGATGGGTCTCTTTGTTACATAACTAGGCATGTCTTATTTTCCTTTCCCTGCTTTGCATGATTGAGAAACATGAAGTAACATTTTGTAGGTATTGTCCCACTGAATCGTTTGTCTTTTCATATAAATCTGTCAGATTCCTTTTCAACATCCATCTAAACACATTTCTTGGCTACCTCATATTCATAAGTCCTTTGAAAAAACTTAAAACCTTGTTGGAATGCCGTTAGTGTGCAAATGCCAGTTCCAAAAATATTACTGCTGTCCGAGTCTGGGATGTAGCTACCTATTTACTACAGCTGTTGCAGTTGTAGCTTGGTCAGAACAAGGTGAGTCTAGCTGCTGTTGTGAAATCCCAGGCTTGGGGTGCAGCAGCTTATCCCTATGGTGAATCCAGCTTGTGTTGTTACAACAGTAAATGCCTTTGGTGGAGTGTTTTGCAGTAACCCTGGAGTGCTGCTGTTGCCTTGCGACAGACGGTAGTAACAGTTCTGAGATATATTTCTCTCAGGCGCTCAGTGCACTCATAATATATGCTGTTAGCTGCTTGCTTTTATCCAAAGTGCCCTGCAGTACAGTGAGTGCATACATTTCTGGTATAAGTGGTCCAAGGGGGACTATGTGTATTCATCATAAACCCAAAATCCTGGCAGAGTTGGTTAGCAGCCACCATGGACCTCTCTTGTAGATAGAACCCATTGAGCCTCAGCAGCATTGCAGGGAGATGATGATCAATGGTGCAGAAAACTTGTCAGGTTGGAGGTGACATTAGCTTAATTAAGTGTTTCATCTTGAACTTTTCTTCATCCTAAGAGGAGTTTTATTTGCTAATTACTTTGCTGTTGACTAAAAGTAAAATCTACAGTTGCATCAAAGAGAAATACAGAGTTGGTTAAGCTACCATTAAAGAAAAGAATAAGGGATGAGTCTGTCCTCCAGTGGCTGGCAATAAAATAATGAGCTCTGTTTAAAAAAAAAAAAAAAAAATGTTGATTTGAGTAACAGTAAGTCAACTAGACACAATGTAGTACCCAATTAACCTTCACCTGCATTTGAAGCTTTTATAGAGGCTGGCAACATAATAGTAACAGCTTTTGTGTCCTGTCATTAAATGTTAACGCTTCACACTTTTATTTGGGACGATTTCGTTTAAATATCAATTTGTAAAACTTTTTCAGTGTAAAGTCAAGGTCTTTAATCATTATACTTTCTTAATTTGACTACACATAAATATCTGAACTGACAGCTTGTTTAGCCTTTTCATTATTAATCACATTTGATTTTGGTCATGCCAGTGACAGTGAGTGAATCTTTGGGGCATTGAAGCAGCGAGTCTCTGACAGAAAATACTGGATAAATTAGCCAACTGTTGGGCAGTTAATTAATGTTAATTGTTTTAAAATAAGATTATTATTGTCTTCCTTGATTTTCCTACCCATCCTTATACGGCTTCTTCTTCTCTCTTTATGTTATTGCCGTCAGGAGCGTCTCCTGTTGTCACTGTTGCCAGCTCACATCGCCCGTGTGATGAAAGCTGAGATCATCCAGAGACTGAAGGGTCCAAACTTCGGCCAGATTGAGAACACAAACAATTTTCATAATCTCTATGTCCAGAGACATACTAATGTCAGGTATGTATTATTTATTTGGATTTATGTGTGAGATTTGTAGATACTGTATGTTTGTCAGATTCACAGGTTCACAGATAGGAAATAGAGGAGCTCAGATGTATTGTCAGATTTTAAAACTACAGTTCTCCATGGAAAACTTAAACAACCATTATATTATAGTACATTGATATATATTTTTCCATCTCTAGTATACTGTATGCTGATATAGTTGGTTTCACCCGGCTGGCCAGTGACTGTTCACCTGGAGAGCTGGTGCATATGCTGAATGAGCTGTTTGGCAAATTTGATCAAATTGCTAAGGTAAACATTTCATTACTGGACCCTGTCACTAGACAACACATCCTAACAAAGTGCTAATTTTGCTTTTCCATTGAAGATGACATGATAACAAGTCATATATCACTATACTCACTGCCATATCTTATGGTAAAATCCACCCTAAATGCTGCTATGAGCCAGCTATTATGATCTATCTTACATTTATGATTACTCTTTCTTGTCTAATGATGAATTTGTCTTACTCCTGCAAATACCTGGTCAAGCAAGGATGATCTTACTTCAGTCTGAGATATTTGCAAAATGTAGTACAAATATCTTGACAAAAACATTTTTTCACCAGAAATCTTCACTCTTACTTGTAAACATAATATATCAGGTTTTGATATCAGTCTCTCAAAATCAAAGACCAAGAACTTGTCCCTTTACTATTTGCTGTTGAGTCATATATGGACAAAACAATCATAGAAAACATAGAAACTCAATTTTTCCACTCACAGTATCATTAATGGAGTATAACACAGTATAGCTATAAGGCATGTTGAATATATAAAATCTGAGGGTGGATTTTGCCTCAAAGGGTTATTGTGTGATTAAATTAAAAAGCCGCCTCTACTGTCTTATCCATTTGACCATTATCTGACCCCATGTATGTGAGTCTGTCTTCCACCTTTGTATGTGCAGGAGAATGAATGTATGCGGATCAAAATCCTAGGCGACTGTTACTACTGTGTGTCTGGACTGCCAGAGTCTCTACCAAACCATGCTAAGAACTGTGTGAAAATGGGTCTGGACATGTGTGAGGCCATCAAGTAAGTGCCAGTTACATAACAGTGCTACTAAAGAACAACAAGCCCATTTTTGAAATACTTGTTTGCCTCTGTTACAATATGTCTGAGGTAATGCATCCCCCAAGTCTACATTACTATTGTTTGGTATTCCTTTGACATTAGTGATGTCAAAATATGTGAAAATATTTGACCTGAAATTAAATGTAAATAGATGAGGAAACATGCACAGCAGTAGCTCATTCATCATTCTGCAACCACATGAAAACTGAAATTACATGCTGCTAACAGTACTGAAATATTGCTTCATGAGGATTTTTGTCTGTTAACTTAGCTATACCCTAAAGACTCTCAAAAGTCTCATTACACTTCAGAAAATTGTAAGGTACTACTTTTAAAATGGAGTGCTTTTTGAGCTACATATATTGAAACACCCCTATCTGTAATGATAAATACTTGCTAACAAGTAGTTCAGATTTGGAGATGTTTTCTTGATTGCCAATTTAGCTGAATCAAATATGTTTAAGTGTTGCGGTGGTAATCATGAGTTCCTATCTTATCTCTAGGCATCAGCCTGAGACAAAGTGGAGGGGAATGTGACAGAATTAACTAAAATAGAAAGACCGACCTGCATCAAATAATGAAGTTTAATTGTGGAACTTCACAGTATGTTTACATGCATGCTAATAATTTGGCCATGATCAGATTAATGCTGTTGTCTGATTGTTGAAAATGTAATGGCACATTTTAATTTGGTGACCTGAGTCAAAGAATATTTGAAATCAGGAGAAGCATGTTTGTTAACTTGCAGACTTGGTTTACTCTGAAAACTTTAAGAATACTGTGGCAGGTGTTTTAGTTCTTTGCATACACTATAAAGGTCAAAGAGTGAAGCATTTGTTCTCTTTCCTAAAGAGATGCATGGTATGGCTGATTATTTTTTATTGCTTCATATTAATAAATGTCTGTTTTTGGTGCATGACAGGAAAGTGCGAGATGCCACAGGGGTTGACATCAACATGCGTGTTGGTGTGCATTCAGGGAATGTCCTGTGTGGTGTGATTGGACTTCAAAAATGGCAGTATGACGTTTGGTCACATGATGTCACATTGGCCAATCATATGGAGGCAGGAGGTGTACCAGGGTGAGTGAACTAGAAGTAAATTATAGAAGCACTTGTTTCCATTTGTATTAGGCATTATTATATTGTGGTGGTGTTTTGGTGTTTGGCATCAGTCTTGTCTGGTTGGTTACTGTCAGTCCTTGCTGAAGGGTATAGGCAGAGCCATAATTAACGTTTATAGAAAATCCATTTGTTGATTGTTCACAATTGTCTCTTGCCAGACGAGTCCACATCACTTCAGTGACACTAGAGCACCTGAATGGTGTCTATAAGGTGGAAGATGGGGATGGACAGGAAAGGGACCCCTACCTAAAGGAGCATGGAGTCATCACGTATCTGGTCATCAACCCAAAGGTACCACAACATTTACAACACAACAATGAATATTGGACATTGAATAAAATGCAATAAAATAATGCAATTTCGATGTATGTGCAGGTGGAGCGTCGGAGCCCACAGCATCATTACCGTCCCAGACACACTCTAGATGGAGCAAAGATGAGGGCCTCTGTCAGGATGACCCGCTACCTGGAGTCGTGGGGAGCAGCGAAGCCCTTTGCCAACCTGCACCACAGAGACAGCATGACTAATGAGAATGGGAAGATCAACACCGCTGTGTGTAATTTTTGCTACAAATATTTTGTGATTTAGATGATGGGGAAGTTCAGCTGTAATTTGTAACAAATCGCTCTCCTCTTTCTCTGTGTCTAGGATGTGCCGATGGGGCAGTATCACTTCCAGAGGAGATCAGAAAGGCAAGCTGCTCAATTTACAGCTCCAGCAGAATTTTCTTTGGCAGGATTATCCTCATCCCTTAACAGTACAGAGACAGACGACAAGATGTTTAATAAGACTAGACTACGGCTAGAGGCTTTGATGTGTGTGACTAATATTATATGAACTTAAAAGATATTCTGTGTTTTCTTGTTACCCATTACAGGACAAAGTCTCAGAAGAAAAGATTTGAGGAGGAACTTAATGAGAGGATGATTAGGACCTTTGATGGGATAAATTCACAAAAGTAAGGTTCTTTTTAAAAAAAACAAATATTAATACTTACTTACTTTTTTTGCACAATAATTAAAAGTAAAAGTACATGCAGAAAGTCCTAATATTGATAAGATGTGATGTCTTCTAAAATTGTAACTGATGAAACATGGCAACATTAAAACAAACACATCTAAGTGACAGCTGTATGCAAAAGTGTGGGAACCCCCCAGGGTAACTTGTTGGTTTTTAAAGTGAAAAGAAGAAAAATTAGCCTTTTTTGTTAAGGTAAGTGCACTATTCCTTTTTATTTCATGAACTTAAAAAAGTAAGAAATTAAGCAGTTATTGTGGCATGTGCAAGGGTTTGGGCACCCTACTAAGTCTGTACATAGTATAGAAAAAAAATCCAGCAGATATCACTAATTGCAAATGCTTTTTGTAGCAGCTAAGAGTCTTTATGAAATTTAACCCACTCTTCCTGAAGAGTTCTGAGATATTCAAAGGCTGAGATATTTACATGTTTAAAATCTACCCACAAATTTTCAGTGATATTCAAGTCAGTGGGCAATTCCAAAAGCTTCAGCTTGTGTTTCTTGAAGTGGTTCATGGTGAATATTGAGGTATGCTTTGGATCATTGTCCTGTTGTAGAAGCCACTTAGGCTTTCTTGACTGACTGCATGACATTTGGATCTAGAATTTGCAACCAAATATCAGTGCAATGGTTCCTGTGCCACTGGCTACCTCACAACGCTAAAGAATATTGGATATACTTCCATCGTTAAAAGTTAGCAAGGTGTACTTTTCATCAAATGCTGCTCCTTTTTTCAGGATTGTGGTCAAAGTCCTCAATTTGAACTTCATCCGTCCACAGCGATTGTTTCCAAAATCACTCTGGCTTATCCAGATGTTGCTTTGCATACTTCAGGCGTTGGCTTTTGTTATGAGGTCACAGGTAGGATTTTTTTCTGATGACTCTTCTATGGAGTCTCTGTTCATCAATGCATCAGTTCTGTGTGTGGAATGGTGCACCACCACTCTTGTGTCAATTAAACCTTCCTGCAGGTCCTTTGCACTCTTGTGAGGTATTGCTTTGCCTTTCTGTCCATCAGACGTGATGTTTTATTGTAGTGATATTTCAGACAGTTCCTTGATATTTTTTTGTTGTCTCCCATGCTTTGTAGCCATCAATTAACCTAATTGTCAGATCCTCTGTCAGTTCCTTAGAGATGGTTGATTAGTGTTACCACAGCGTTTGAAGAGTAAGAATTTTTCAGCTGTGAAGTGATCTTCAGCTGACAATTCTCATAAGTCTGGATGCCAGGGTCCAGTGGTTTGGATACAGTATGTTGAAAGAAACTTCTCCCCTTTTCCATCAGCTGCTCTCAATAGCCTACTCATTCACTAACTGATTCACTGATTCATTTCAGTGTTGTCACTGTGTGTTGTCACTCTCTTCAGTAAGCCAGTGACACTCCCAAAGTTAGCTTCCGATATGACAAATGTAGCCAGAGAACAGGGTGCAGCTGGGGACATTTCTGTAAGTCTTCATTTGTCTTGTTGTCTTCTTTTACAAATGTATTAAATACAATCAGATATGCAATGGTGAAGTTCTGTGGCATTAAACCCTACTTGCATCAGAATCATTGAATGTGACAGAACTTGATGAGTGGTTTTGAATGAATGTGCTTATAGGGAAACCTTGGTTCATGCTAAACATCTTAAATCAATAAGAATTCACTGAAAAATTGTAGCAGGGCAGGATAGTGAGTAGGAAGTGACATCACACACAAGAGGAGGGAGGAGGGGTTATAAATCAGAGACACCTGAGCTGGGAGAGGGGGGAAGCTCAAACAAAGGAGATCAAAGGAGGCTGAAGCAGAAACAACGTGAGAAGTGAGACAAGGAAATGAAGGAAAAGAAACCAGTACTGGGATCTAGAACTGAAAACTCTGAGTAAACTGGAGGTGGCAAAAAAAAGAAAGGATCAAAGGATCGGTTTAAGGAGAAGAGGATTGAGCTCCGGGGAACAGGCGACAGCGAAACACCTCTCTCTGTCCAGGTCAAAGGCTGCGCTCCTTCAGATAAGTCCCTTCACCCCTCATTCTCCAGGCTTCTCTAGCTGACTGCCCAACTCACCTGCCCCCGCACATGCCCACACACACTTACACTCATCCTCAACCTCCCCCCCCCACTGACTTCCATTGCATTCATTCATTCAATTGCCTTCATTCTTCCATACACCCTCTCACCCCGTCCTCATACACCCACACCCCACAGAACTCCTATGAACTGAACTGAACTGAACTCTTTCGACCTGAACTCTTTCGACCTGAACTGAGCTGAACTGCTCGGTGTTCATTCATAAACCACACACCTGGCCACTCACACTCATTCCCTTGCACACACACCCTCTAGCCTTTGACTATCATTATTATGAGCCTGATTACTGATTGAATTTAATTTCTGTGAATTAACTATTTAATTTCTGTAAACTGATTTCTGAAAACCGGTAGTGATGATTAACTTAAGATGATGATGATGAATTGTTTTAGTTGCTGACTGATTTCTGAAGACCGGTATTGATGATTAATTTCAAATGATGATGATGATAATCGTTTGTGGTTGCTGACCGATTTAATATAAGAACAAGAGACACCTTGGTTATGTTAATTTTTGTAGCACTGAAGTAAGCAAGCAGCTGGGTTTTTGTGCTCTCTCCAATGGAACTTAACTAATTTAAACATTTGATAGGTTTAAGGTAGATTAACCTTTGCCTGTCTGGCGCCCAACCTTATTCTCTTTAGGAGAGGCAGCTTCTACGCTACAAAATGAATGCTATATATGTTAGTTTCTACATCAGTGAAAGAGGTAATAATAATCCATAATGACAAATCCAGTGGCCTTGCATTACATTAGCTTTAATGTTTGCATGTGAGGTTAGCTTTTAATGCTGAGTAACTTGAATAACAGAAGACAGGAATCAAAGCCAAGTCTTTGACAACAAAATCAGCTGCACAAATAACAAGTGCTAAAAACTAAAGAGTGGTAGTTTATGGCAGTAAGTGCAGGCAGGATGGAAGTGACTGACAGGGTAAGAATGAAAAGATACAGTAAGAGCACGCCTAACTGTTGAGAATCTTTCTGTCAATTGTAAGTCTTTTGTCCATCTCTAGGTGTTTATTTCTTTCAAAGACCATGACACATGATTTGATGAAGGAACTGATGAATTACGTGTGCTGCAGGAAGTCTGTCAAAGCTGGAGGAGTCCTGCTCCTCCTCTGTTGTGCCAGCGGCTAGGACAGGTTTGGCTCTGAGGCTGCTGCTATAATTACATTATTAAAAAAAACAAGTAACATAAATTAAAATAATTGATGCAGAGTTCATCTCATCTGAAGGATGGCTGACAGTATAAACCAACTATTAACTCCTTTTATATTAACAATCCTCTGGAACACTTTACATTTCAAAAAATTTGGTAATTAGTTCAGACTGAAATATACATGTACCTTGAAATAATATTGCACTTTTAACAATTATTGACAGAAATTAGAAGGGTGTTTAATTTTTTCCCCTGGTTTCAAACTCTGCCAATATCCATGGTAAGGATATGTCTGCATATTTGCACTCTTGACACCCCTAACTGAAGTATGCTGTCTAACAATGTATGACAATTTCATGAGGAAGCAAACCATAAACTTTTTATAGCCAGACTGTTTGATACTGAAAACTATTTGACACTGCAACTGTGAACAAAGTGCTACGTTTATAAAAAGAAAATACTGATAGGCGATACCATATTCTTTATGGGCAAGACCTACTTTGAGTGTTCTTTTTTATTTATTTCACAGGCTAAATGTTTGCCTTCTAGATTTTCTGCTGTCATCAGTGGTGGCAACTTCCACTGCGCTGCAACATTCATCCATTCTGTAGTCTCACATTCAGGCACATTCGTCTAAGGTGGCCATCTGTCTTGAGGACATCATTTGCCTATCCTCTTTAAACCTACTAATTACTGTAAGCTAATGCTATGTAACACGAACTTAGCTGTCAACACTTACGGAGAATTCTGCCAAGAAGATACCTGTACGTTTCTGTCTGTACAGCCTCCTGCATTCACAATCTATCTCTTTAAATATAGACTGCCACAAATGTTACTAAATATGCAGCAAGTATTAGCATCCCTCCAGCTGGCTGGCCCACAGGAAACTCTTTCACTTTTAATGTGAAAGGCTAAGTGTAATAGCTGCCATCAGCTCGTGTCACCACCGATAACATTATGTACCCAAAGCTGTGACCGGAGAGTTTGTTGTTTTTCATTTTGGAATTGATGGTGCATTTCTTGTTAAAAAGAAAAAGCTCCCTCTCACCTCCATCTTAAAAACTAATGCAGTGCTTTGTATTTAGTTTTGGTATGTCTACACTGCCTTCTGCTGGACAACACTGAAATGCAGTACACCTCTTCACTTTCTGTGTTGTAACAAGCACAAATATTAGTTATTAAAAATAAAAGGCTAAATAATTGTCATTTAACATATTTTTCATATAATAACTGGAAGAGTTCTATTGTATTTTACTTTCTTTCTGTTTTATTTGTTTTAATTTAGGCATTTGAAATTTTCCATAAATTGAAGGCCTTTAAGTTTATGAAATAAAACGTAATAGTGCATTAACATTTGAAGAACATTCGGCTCATTTTTATTGTATGTTTGCTGCAGAGGCTCTATTTAATTTTCACTTAAAAAATCTCAAATAGATTTGACCTGGTCTGTAACTATGTCTTTATGTTTCCAGACAATGGCTCAAGTCTGAGGACATCCAGAGAATATCGTTATTCTTTCATAACAAATCCTTGGAAAAGGAGGTAAGAGGCAGTCTAGGTAAACTGTCATCATTCACTGCTTGGTAGATGTATTGGAGTAGTTGTTTCAAAGAGAACATATTGTTACTGCTTGTCCTTTGCCTACACTTATTTTACCCTGAAATCTTGTAAATTACAGAGAAACTTCAAGGTGCTTCAGTGCACACTTGAGGAGCTTCTGCAGTAGCTAGTTTCAGTTTTTTTTGTTGAAACTTGACCTTCTTTTTATTCTTTTAGTACAGAGCAACAACATTGCCTGCCTTCAAATACTACGTCACCTGCGCCTGTTTGATATTTTTCTGCATTTTCATTGTGCAGATTCTCGTCCTTCCAAAGTATGTGTGCTTTATTTCTATTATATTTCTATAACTGTTATTGGAGAAACATTGATGTTAATATAATTGTTTTTCTGTGTGGAAAAAAAGAATATAGTAGATTTATTCTTATGCGTTATACTATTACTAAACTTTGCTTATGTCTTTGCCTTGACAATTAATTGTGAGCTAAGAGCAGTGCTAATTACATTTTACAGAACAACATAAAACTAAACTAAACTTGGTGATATGTTTTTTTTTTTGTTTTTTTTTGTTTTTTTTCTTTTTTCTTTTTAGGACAACTGTCTTGGGAATATCATTTGGTATGGCTTTCCTTATCCTGTCCTTAATTCTCTTCATATGTTTCATTGGACATTTCCTGGTGAGTAAATCAATTTACTGCAAACATCAATGTTTTATATTAAAACCTGTATTTAACCAGGATATGCTCACTCTCTAATGGGACACTTCTGTGCTTAATGTTTGTCCAAATGTCATACCAAATGCACATGAGTGGTCTAAGTGCCCCTCTGGTCATCTCAACGGCCCATTAAGGGCCTTGGTTGTTGGCTTAAGTGCCCCTTGGTTTAACACAAGTGCCTGGTGTGACACTGTTGTAAAAATTAATCTTGAGCCTCTGTATGAAACAGGTGCTTCTTGTTCATCACCTCAACCCCCACCCCTGGCCCTTAGAGAGCCTATGCAGACAAGTGCTTTGGTGCATGCTTCAAGATAGACAGTTATTCTTTAATAATATTAGGCCAGCATACAAATGCATAGATCTTTTAATAAAATGTCATATGACAAACTTTAACTTTATTTTTGAAGTGGAGTTATTTGTCTCCCCACATTGCAAACAGATTGTGCTGTGTATCAGTCTCTACTGGATATATGTAGTCTATCATATGTTTGCCTTATAAATCATTTAGAAGAGGCTGAATTAATTCTATGATTAATTTAATGGGGGTTAAACCCCCTAACTATGGCCTAACAATGGAATTGCCAACATAGTCTTTACATGACCTTTTGAAAGAGCAGGCAGTGTCATGTCAGTAGATATTGTCACTACAGCCATATCTAGCCCCTGGAAGATAGTCTAGGGCATCAAACACTGCTTCAGTTCTCTTCTGTGTAAAAATAAATGAAAAGATCAGAAAAGGAAAAAAGGAGAATACGGTTAGAGAAAAAAAGAAATGACTATACTATACTATAAAATTCCATAAGCCGCAGGCTTATACAACCCTTTCCACCCTATGTCTGATTTTTAGTTCTTTGCAAGTGAGAATCTGCTTCTCGGCTCTGAACTGCGTTCTCAGTGATGTTGCCCAAGGCTCAAAAACAAAACACAGCACTTGATAGCTAGAGTTAAGAAGCCTCCTGCTGCATTTTGTCAACTGTATTTGGCATTGCAGGGTCTTTGCTTTAGTTTGTGTCATATAATTGTTTCCTTTTTTTGGTGGAATTTGTAGACATTTATCACAGCTTATTCTAGATTTCCTGTGTAATAATTTACAGCAAGCCTTCATGGATCCTTTATGAATAGGAACATTAGACTCCGTGATAAAGATGCAAATCTCTTCCTCGGCAAGTGTGTCTTTCAGTTCTTTTGTCCCAGCTTCACGTCAAGAAGAGATCAATAATGAAATGATCCCTTAATCTCCAACAAAGCATTTCAAGACAAGTTAGCTAGCCATTTAATGTGTCCGATATTTCAGTCAACATGTGAAACATTCGGTATGACTTGAATCTAGAGATTTTTCCTTTAAAATTATAAATCAATCATATGGTCCATATTGGATTTGACCATTCTAGGCTTGGGATACATACATGTTTCCCTCTCCTAATATAACTTTGGATGGAATTCGAAGAGTGGACACCACAGTCAGTCAGCTGAATTTTCACTGATGCAGCAAAACAACACCAGCATGCTTTACTACACATGTACCTACTTTTTTCATTGTCAGGCACAAAATAAGGTATTGACCTACTTAGCATTTCGTGCAGAAACATTGTCCCTTATATTAGAGCGAATGCTGGAGGGAACCTTAGAAAGGTCAAACATGGTTATTTGATTAACTGACTTCAATATTCTGCTGATTCTGTGACTGGAACTTGATATCTTGTACTTGACTCAACCCTGGCAGATATTTTTTCTCTGTATTTCAATTGTTATTCACGTGTTCCATTGAAGTCATACCTATTATTACTTGATCTACTGGTCTAGAGGAAAAAAAACTATTTGCAAATGCCATACTGTCTTCAAAACAAAATGATGTGTCCCACTAGCTATGTATTTTTAGTAATCCTGCTTTTGCATAATACAGACTGTCATCTGTAGTTTATTGTATTATAATGTATATCCCTGAACTACTCAAATGCCACATCCACTCAGCTGGAGTGATGCTCAGATATTGCTCTGAGATGATCAAGCAAATGATTTGGGCTTTCACTGTCATTGTCTTGCAATGAAACACATTCAGCCGAAGGCAACGCCACAAAACTGAAAAGTAATTGACTGTAGCAGACCCAGCCAACATTTGCTGAAGCCTGGGCAGACAGCATTTTTGCATTAATGAAGACACAGTAATAAACAGCATATAAACATATTAAAATTTTAATGCCATATTGTTTGACCTGTCAGGTAATATTGCTGAGTTAAAATGAGGTGCATGAGTTCAGACTGTCTACTGCTCTTAAAAACATACAAACTTTGCCGTCAGCAACAATGATTTGATTAGTGAAATATGAGGTGGAAGTTATTTAACAACCTCTTTAGCTTTTTATTGCTTCTAATCAAAGTTAAACTATTAGCATTACACTTTCCCGGAAGGCTTGGTTGGTAGCTGTATCTACTGCTTTCTTACATCGTTATACACATGATGGAATTACATGTAGTGGTCATTTTATTGCACTGTTATTGCATGTAGCTTGAAATACATTGCAGCATCCATTAAGTTAATAGGACCCCTCTCTCCTTAATTGTATGCCTCTTGAACTTGTTGATTGGCACTGCTGAGGTAATTAGGAGTTAATCAGTAATAGGTGCTTTAGTGTTTGAATGTTATTTATTTATTTATTTCTCAGCAATTGTCCTTAATCAGCAGAAGTAATTTTTTTTTTTTTTAATTTGTTGTGCATTTGTCTGTTCATAAGCACATGTATTATTTACTTATTTGAAGTTCACATTTAATGTCCTTCTCTGCTTCTTCTTTGTGTGTTTGAATGTGTTTGCAACCTTTAATATCTCAGCTCTCAAGTCCTATTGTGTACTTTGACTCATGCATTCTTGTATTGTTGTGTGCACATGTCCCTGCAGCACTGCAGTAAAAGCGCCTCCACTTCTTGGATGTGGCTACTGAGGTCATCTGTCATTATTGCCAACAAGCCATGGCCACGCATCACGCTCACCATGACAACCACAGCTCTAATACTCATAATGGCAGTCTTCAACATGGTAAGCTTTTATGTGCAGATACTGCAGTAAGGGAAGGATAACACCAATTTGGGAATCACTCGAAATGAAGTATCACAACCCTTCAGATGATACTCCCTTATGTGTAACTGCAATGTAATTCGAAAGTGAAAGAATGCGACATGTCGCATGTTACAATGTGGTAATATAAATGAATAGATAGATTTCTTTGCCCAATTGTATTCATCACACAAGCTGGTATTAATACAACTATTTTACTGACTTAATATAAAAACAACTCAAATCTTTATTTCTTGCAACTGGCTTTTTCAAATATGAATATTGATGACTTCCCTGCATAACAGTGCCAACACCATTTGCATATAACAACATTTTTATTGTTATTTCGCTACTGCCCATTAATCTTTCTGATTTACCGGATAGATGTTTATTTCTATAGAGAGAAAAACGACAAAAATAAAAGAAGGCTTGGATAAAGGTCGGATAGTAGCCTGAGGCTTGTTGGGAAGGTGCGTGATAAAGCACAGTGTTGGGACCCTGGTTTAGACCTTCACACAAATCGATTCCAGAGATTATAATCTTGTTTTGCGCCTGACGTGGGTCAGTCGCTCAGGGCGGATGAACCAAATTAACTTGGATTTGCTCAGTGGGGCAGCCAATCCTCATCTTATCCTGCAGGTTCACTTTAAAGGACATTATTGAATGGTTGTCACTATTGGCCTCTTATCTAACAAGATTCTATTTTCCTCCTGCAAGTACAATATACACCAGTTTGTCTTTTCACATGGTGACATGAAAGGCATACAAGTGTTTGCAATTTACATGGCAGTTATGAGATTTGTTTTGTGTTGGATTTGAATGGTTAAGATTTTTTTAGCATTGCCTGAAAATGAGACAACCCTTTATTTTCTCTTGACTTTGTGCTTCTGCTTGTTTTTATTTTCAGTTCTTTTTGGAAGACAATGTGTTGCCTCCAGTTCCTGTTTACAATTCATCCAATGAAACACAGTTTTACCCTAATGGACAACTAATTACCTTTACCGGCAAAAACAATTTCTACCTTCCTGTAAGTGAAGATAAACATGATCATAATCATTATTCTCTATAAATTCATTTATTTTCTTTGATAACTTTTGAATAAGTCAACCATCTGTTTGTCTCTTTTTCTGTCCATCTAGTATTTAATTTACAGCTGCATCCTGGGCCTGATCTCTTGCTCAGTATTCCTAAGGATAAACTACGAGCTGAAGATGATTATTATGTTGACAGCTGTAGTGGTTTACAACATCATTATTCTGCAAACACACGCTTCCCTCCTGGATGAGTATAGCAGATTCCTGTACAAGACTGAAAGCCTGGACAGGTAGGTGTACAGTGACAAACAGAAATTGTTCAAGGGAGTGCGACAGAGGGATACTGAGTCAATATGGGTGAAGGTAGTGGTTAGGTAGCATGAGAAATGAAAAGGAAGTTGTGTTGAGATGACAGTCATCTGCTATTAATCCTGTGGGTTTCTAGGAAAATGGAAATTCAGAAGAGATAAAATGTGGGAAGGTTAAAGGAGAGAAAGAAAGTTTACCTCGAGGTCTTCTTCCAGTCACTCAGTCTGGAAGCACCCAGGGGGCATCCTTGGAGGTGCCAGAACCACTTAAACTAGCCCCTCTCAATGTCAATATTTTCTCCAGGTTGTCTTTTTTTCTTTCACTCAACCACTTTCTGCTCAAAGTGGCTATAGATGAGTGTTGGAAACTAGAGTAAACATGCAGTATATATATCTCGCTGATATCTTCTAGTTTGTAATGAGCAACCAAAAGGACCTGACTTACACACAGAACTAGAGATATCCAATCTGATGATCAGTGTTGGGGCTGGACATTTTAATTGATCGGTATCATCTAAATTTAAGCTGATCAATGTCTGATCCTTTCTTTACTGTACTGTGTTTTCTGCTAGTTCTACAAAGCAGTTCTATATTGTGAGCATTTAACGGCATATGTGAGGGAAAATTTTGGTTTGCAAATGTGAATATATTCACGTGCACTGGTGTGAGTTACTCTAACACCCAGACTAGCAAAATATATGGATTCACTATTAAACTCATTAGCAAAGCGTAGTGTACAAAACATCCAGGTAGCATGTTCTCATTTTTAGCTGTTGCCGACTGTCACTCCCACCAATTAAAATGTCATACATTGCTGAGTGGCTACAGGTCATATAAGCTGTCACTAATTAATGTTATTTCTGTGAGTAACCTGATGACAAGACAACATTAAACTTGTCTTTCAATCACATCATATTGATTATTTAAGCTTTTCATCTTAATAGTTTTCAACCAGGACTTCCAGAATTTGTATCAAGTAGCTTGTGAAAAATAAGGCCTGCCAAGTGTAGTTTACAGCAATTATTTCAGTACGTTAGATACATATTTTATTATCAAGTATTTAAATGTAAGTATTAGAGTGTGTGTGTATGTATGTATATATATATATATATATATATATATATATATACATACATACACACACACTCTAATACTTACATTTAAATACTTGATAATAAAAATATATATAGTTTTGTAGTTTCACTTTTACAAAGTTAGGCAGCTGTCATTATTTAAGCATTACTAGGCATTACTAGGCTAACATATCTCTGTACTGGATACATAGACCCAATTTTTTTTTTTTAATCGTCATTTCACTCTGGGTAATATGGCAGAAAATCTGATTTGTCAAAGTATTGGTTGGTTGCTTTCATTTATAACGTACTTAAAGGAATTCTTCATTAAGAAAGATTCATTTGTTGCTTTCTGTTATATAACACAGCCCCACTTTAATTTGTGAACTTAAACAACCCTGTCCTGAAGCTGAGCAGCCATGATAGACTGTAATGATGACATCATCTACAGACAAATGCTGGAGCTGCTCCATAGATGTCAAATAATAGAATAAGTCCTTGGACATTAAGACAGCACCCATTGTGGTTTTACTGGAAAATTAGATTTTCTGATTCATAGCTGGAAGCTCTATTTGAAAATAAAAGGCTTTTGGATTTAATATCTAAAACAAAAGTTCTTGGAGCCCCCAGCATCAATCACTAATTCATTGTCAGTAGACAAAAAGTGTCAACGGATGACATCGTTGATTCAAACACAGTTTTCTGTCTTTTTAGTAACTGACTTTTCTGTCCAAAGCAACTGAGTTTTCCCTCCTGCCAAGCTCATAAACTTCACACAGCTTTGGTCAGCTGTAATACAAAATAGGAAAGTGTTGAGTGTAGAACTGACAATTTTAATAGCCATCACTATTAAGACTTATTACTTTTTATCTGCCTGTCTGCACTGTTTCACCTATCCTCGTGATTCTCCTCCTCAAAAACTCACCTTAAAGTAATCACTGTTTGGGATGTAATGTTAATTAAGGAAACCTTTTTAAGAAGTTGGACGTGCTTAGATGCAAAAGAGACAATATTCATCTGTTTGAACAGCTATGAAATATCAGGGCGCTGCAGCCTGACGCACTCCTGCTGTAGGGAATAAACAAATGTTTCCTGAAGTAAATTCTTTAAGGAAAGTTGCTTACTTTCCCAGTGCACTGTGCTGATTATGATAGAGCCCCACTGCATAGGCATAATCTAATGCCACAACTGCAGTTACAAATGACAGAAATCCACTGAGTGCAACATTTGTTGGAAAATAACCCATCAGAGTTTGTTGAGAGCTGGAAGTGGCCGCTTAGTAATTCACTATGCATGAAAAAAAAAACCTGGCATCCTGTCTGTGCTTTCCATCTGATTTGTCTTCAAGTGAAACCTACCAAATCTGCTGTTCGTCCTCAGTCATTGCCATTCATTGTGTGTAGAGAAGTGATTAGACAATGAACCAGGCAAGTGCAGAACTTGCTGGCTGTTTTCTGTTGTGTGCTGAGCTCTGCCCTAGATAACAGTAAGAGCCCATTAATATGCAAAATGTGCTTGCAGAAATTAGGATGCAACAGTCCTGTTTGAATCTTATCACACATTCAGAACTTAAATAGGGACAGCCAGACCTCACTGCTATAAAGGAAAATCTTTCATTTGATTTAAATGATATGGTCTATGCATTTTCAATTCTCTTTTGAACATGGCCTCTTGTCCAATATATTTTGGGCTTTGATTGTGTGCAAGTCTGAGTGTGTTTGAGTGTGTACAGTAGCCAAATTAGTATGTATTATGTTTTTTTTTTTTTTTTTTTTTTAATCATCTCTTCCTCAGTGCATGTACCGTACAGTACATATAATAGCTATAGCTTGGTTGGCAACTTAATTCTGCAGATGTTCCATTTTTTATGATGTTGGAAAGGTCAGAGCTTGTAGTGTATTTGTAGTGCTAAATCTTTACATATCATCAACATTAACTGTTTGTCTTAATGTTTCAAGTAAATGCAACCTAGCAGGGAAGCTCAGCCACTGGCATGTAAATAGTAAACAAGCTCTTGTCAGAGCAAAGCAGAAGTGACAGTCTTGAACAAGTGACAGCATGGAATAAAATGGTCTGCTAACCAATCATGTGACACATGCCAGTCTTGTCATTGTAATCTGAATTTTTAATTAAATGTTGTTAATCACATCTCTCTTTTACTTTTTCACTCATTACTTCTATCTTTTTTGCTTTTTCACTTTTCACTCCGTCTTTATCTTTTTCTATCTCTCTCTCTCTATCTCCACACACAAACACATTCTTTCTTTTTTCTCCGGCCTTCAAGACCAGGAGTTCTCAAAGACCTGAAGACTATGGGCTCGATCTCCCTCTTTATCTTCTTCATCACGCTGCTTGTGCTTGCCAGACAGGTAAGTCCACACTATAATAGTTTGAATGACGTTATCGTCTGTTTTCTACTTGACATTTTCACATCCACAGCCCTGAAAGAAACTTGTTTTCAGCTTTGCTCTTACATCAGCATCACCATTGCACTCTTGATTTCTTTCACCACATAGATTTGTGATTTCTCCCAATTTGGGATCACTTTTTTTCCATGTGCTATGGTCACTGCTAAATTAGTCTGTTGGCCTGTAAAAATGTGAAGACTGCATTGTGAGAGGCTCATGTTTTGACATCCCTCCTGATGAGGGATTCTATGATCCCTTCAACTGTTATTGGTCTCCCATGCATGAAAACAATTGACTTTGATGTAGTATCTGCCACGCCAGAAGCAATTCTACTGGGGATTGCATCAGGGTCAGTGGGCTGAGCATTTTTCTTCAGTGCCACCAGGGCTAGCTGTACATATTTAATGTAATGACAATGCTGCTTCTCTCTCTCTCTCTCTCTCTCTCTCTCTCTCTCTCTCTCTCTCTCTCTCTCAAAATTAATCATATTGGTATAGTATTAGTATGATTAAACTTTTTATAATGGGACTGGCATGTGTAATGCAATTTTATATATATATATGAGGACATATGATACTTCAAAAGTAGCTCCGATTCATTTTCTAGATCAAAGTCACCTCTGCACAGCTGATGAGAAAGTAAGGCTTTTAAGCTGCTGTGCCACACTGTACAAGACAGGCATCATGAGACCAGTTAGTCTGGCTTCCATTCAGCCATGCAGAGCCAGTGATTTACCTCAGCAAGGCTGCTTGTTACTCAGGTAGACTTTGAGATTTACTGGCCCGGAGAAGCAGGGACCAGAGACTAGCCATTCTGGAGACCTGTGTGCTCCTTAGTTCTGCTATTTTGAGATTAAGCCTCACTGTACCTGGGAGCAGTCCAGAATTAGGAGACTACTGTACTCTGGAGCTACAGTATAGCTTTGGGCAGCAACTGCATGCATTTAAAGTTGACAATAATCAACCCCTTTACATTTTGAATACAAAGGTATTTTACTCCAAGGTAATGTTAACATATATGGTATATAACACATCATACATATCATACATGCAGTGTATGGTATTTGTATAGTTTACAATTGACTTGAATGCACCGGAATATTATTGTTTTATATCACAGCTTATCATTAAGTGGGATGCAGCCGATCCCCTGGAGTCTGTTGTGTACTGGAATAACAGCATGGCTGTTTCACACTTTTTTCACTGTGTCCACAAAAAGCATACTGAATACATGAGTGGATGTACTGGTGCAAGAAAAGAACCACCTTTTACTTCACCCACAAATAGATTAATTGTACATTTCCAATTCAGTGACATTGCAGGGACACTTGTTGGGCATTACAGTACACTGAACGTATGTGCTCTGTGCATTATTTAGTGTAGTATAAATAGGCTTCTTTCCCACAACTGTTGATACACTATCCCATTGACAGTCTCTGTTTCTGTGAATGCATAAGGCCTACTGTCTCACAAAATATGATCAGCTTCCTGCAACAAGTGCTGCTGGATTTTGATATAGAGCCACAAATCTAGACATGAATATTAATTAGATTTGAATGGATAATAAATGTATTTGCAGAAGACAAATTATTGACGCGCCCAACTTAATGAAAAGACGCCAGGTGCAACCGCGAGCACAGCAAAAATAAAATGCCATTTATTAATATCTGTTTAGTCTCGCACATACTGCTCTGACACCTTTCTATTTCCTTTATGACTGTAACAAGTAATTATATTTCTAATATCACTTTCTCTGCTTGATCATTTTTCCAACAGATTATTTTATAAACATGCATCATCTTTATCAAATTAGTCTGTGTACTGCAGAGGAACAGGTTTAAATTGCCTTCATCATGGAGCAACTGAGCTGTTTGCGCTTCAAACTAAATGGAAGAAAATGAAATGTCACATTATGCATTGTACCCACAATATTTTCCCACCTTTCCTGAAACAAGTTACTCTGTCGTGCCTTACTGTCATTCCATAAGTCTTGTTACTGTCGTGCTGGTAATTGTGTTTTTTGTAACTTTTCATGATGTGTGATTTAACTAATAACTGTATTTCTGTCTTTCTTGATGGAAGTTGTATGAGTTTCATAACAAATCTTTTAAAAAATATAGCCCATTTTTTCAATGTTTTCTTTTCTCTCTTTAAGCCTTGGTGGAGTCCATACTTCAAGCTTTTTCTGTTTTTCTCTGTGACTTGATGGAAGCAAGCTGTACAGCTGTACCTTCAGTCTCTTCACCTCTGTGTCCTCTTGTAACAGAATGAATATTACTGTAGGTTAGACTTTCTGTGGAAGAACAAGTTCAAGAAAGAGTGTGAGGAGATTGAAACCATGGAGAACCTCAATCGGGTTTTGCTGGAGAATGTGCTGCCTGCACATGTTGCAGAACACTTCCTGGCACGCAACTGGAAGAATGAGGTAGGCATTTATTGTGTTTTCTTTTCATTACAGATGTGTAAGAGCATGCAAATTGTACTCTGAGTAACAGTTGCAGGACTGACGTATTGTTGTTTTACAGAGGTCTTGCAGTGCCAGTGGCTATATGCTAAGATCCATTACATTCATTAGCTGTGATGAGGCATTGCAAAAATATCTTAACAATATCATAATCTATATTCCAAGTCAATACATTAGATGTATACAATATATAGTGTATAAACATATGTTATGTCTTTGCTGCCTAGCATGTTTATTTTTAATCCACCCAATAACTGAAACGGGTATTCTCAGTACATACTTCTTTTATATATATTGTATATTGTAATTCAACAAGGTCTTATTTTGAGATAATGAGATGTAGAATGTTTCTGCAGAAACAAAACCAGAGCTGTAAAAGTATATAAAGAAATTTGTTTTGAATGGAAAATGCTGTAAATTAAGTCATTGGCTGTTTAGGACATTCACTGCTAAGATTCAGGTGTTAAAATTCCAACTTTTTATGATGGGACTGCATAAGTATTAGTATGATTAATTAGCTATAATGATGACAAAACACTGGGAGACAGTCTAGGTGAATTTTCTGACTTGCCTATGAGACTTTCTCCATCATTCTGTATATTGTTATATCCTGTGCCTCAGTGTGAACTGTGAAAAGTAAAGTTTTACATCTTAGGAAGTTTAGAGGACGTGGTATTCTGGAGGACATGTAAGTTTAAATAGGAATGCTGCATCTGCTAAAAAAAATAAAAAAATCTGAATGAAGAGTCAGCAAATGACTATTTCTTCATTTGAACAGGATCCAGGAGCAAGTTGCTTTTCTAATGGATTTTAGAGCAACTGTTACATGGATGGTGGTTTGGGTGATTTACCTACTTTCATTTGTCTGTCTGGTTTTCTTTCTTATATTTTATCTGCCACTGTGGTCCCACTGAGAAGTAATATTTTTATTAAGGTGTACTACCAAGTCTAACATTTGTCCATCAGACAACATTTGTCCGTCTGTATTTCATCCATGTTGAAAGTCTGTGGTTTATCAATTTTATAACATAACATTGTTTTGCAGCTGTCCAATATAAAGTCCGTATTTTGTCTCATGCTTTCTGTCGTGCAGGATCTGTACCACCAGTCCTATGACCTGGTGTGTGTCATGTTCGCCTCCATCCCAGACTTTAAAGAGTTCTACACAGAATCTGACGTCAACAAGGAAGGATTAGAGTGCCTCAGGCTCCTCAACGAAATCATTGCTGATTTTGATGAGGTAAATAACCCTCACTCTGGCAACCTTCATAACATCTGTCACATGCAATGCAAGTGCTAGAGCTGCAATGCTTTTATAGTTGTATGTGATTGGACATTGTCATGAGCAAGATACCTATTGTAATGGAATCTGAATATTCTGAGAGGCAGAAGGGAAAATCAGTAATGCTTTCAACAAATTCATTCATTTGTCTTTATAAGCTTTCACTTCTGCCATAAACGGTCTCATTTATTTTAGCTGTTGCATGAACTGTGTGTATTTGTGTGTGTGTAGCTGCTGTCCAAACCTAAATTCAGTGGTGTGGAAAAGATCAAGACCATTGGCAGCACTTACATGGCTGCAACTGGGCTGAATGCATCACCAGGGCCAGAGTACACATCACAGGTACACTCATCACACACATGCTCACAAATGATTCAAGCACATTTTTGTGTGACTGCCACAAAATCATGTACATTTGTTCTTTCACTGCTTCTCAGGAGCATGACAGGCAGTACATGCACATAGGGACTATGGTAGAGTTTGCCTTTGCCTTGGTGGGGAAGCTGGATGTTATCAACAAACACTCCTTCAATGACTTCAAACTCAGAGTTGGTGAGTTACACACGAAAGTTAAGTTTAAAAACAAAGTGATGAGACTTGTTCTTGTTTTGGCAAGAAATCATGCAGGGCTTTAATTTCTCCAGCACTGTGCCAGAACTGCAGCATAGAGCCGTTTTAGATTTGAAAATAGATTATACGTCTATAGAAATTCTTGCGTGTTTTTTAACTGTTACATAGGCAAGAACTTGGTGTGTATATATATGTAGTATGTGTGTGTGTATATATGTGTGTGTAAGGAACCTATATTTAGTAAAATAGTACTATTTTATTAATGAAAACCTCTGGCTCGGCAAGTGTCAGCTCAATAATGCACGTGACCACGGAAAATAGGCTATTCACATTGTTTTCATAACATTGTGATCATTTGAAAACAGTAGGTTTATTATTCTGTAGACCAACAGAGGAGCAGGTGTTGAAAAATTTGAAAGATAGGCTTATTGGATATTCTTTATGGCTTTAAAAGTTGTGCTTGGACTGGGATACAGTTAGACTATGGTTTCTGACAAGTGAGTGAATCATGCAGGTTTTTGCCATTTGAACATCTCAAGTTAATGTGAGCATTCACATTTAGAAACTGGCTTGTAGCCTCCAGCGCAGCAGGGTGCTTTAGCTTTTTGTTAATTTTGTTGTTTGTATCAGTTGTGATAATTAACATGTCATAGTTGGACTGGCCATCAGGACCACTGTAACACATTTCAGAGAGAAATTTTTCTTGCTTTAAGCCCTGCATATATTATTGCTCTGTTTAGGATCACACAGCTGAAGTTTTGGTATACAGCACAGGCTTTACCTAAAAAAAATAGCTTGAATGTAGATTTGGCAATATCTAATGTATCAACGGAGGATACAGATACTCTATGCTCTGTTATATTAGTAGGTATTTCTATGGGCATGTAGTCTTTGCATGCATCCAAGGCCTTTTTTTTTTTTTTTTTTTTAGGGCACCAATATACTGTGGGGGTAATTTCATTATCTTGACAGAAACAGAGGTGTGTACATCTTTAAATCACAAGAAAATAAAACATGTCAGCAAGACGTAGGTATAGTCATGGCAACATAACAGCAGAGGGATACTTACTAAAGAGAAGAGGGAAAATTGAAGAGGAAAGCAAGCAGGCAGGCAGCTCCCAGCTCCCTGCGTGCAGTAAGAGTCAGAGTTCGATACCTTCAACCTGTCTGTGAAGATCGCAGCATGGGATGGTCCATTAACTCAGCAGTGTGCGTGTGTGTGACTGTACATCCCTGCTGCTTCCAGATGGGCCCAAAATGCTCCATCAGAGTGGGATACAAGTCCCCACCCACTGGGACTGGACAAAATCAGTGGCCATGTGCCTGTGTGTGCTGCTTTTGCACTTGTACACATTGCAATTTCCAGCAATCTGAAAATTGACTCAGGAGACAGTGAAGAGACACCCAGCGTCATCTCAGTGCTGTGAAAAGCTACAGAGGCTGCCGAGCAGAGGTGCTGAGAGCCTTGGGGATTAAGAGCTCAGCTGCATTTAGCTTCCACTTCATCTCATGTTCTGATGAAATCTTGTGAAAAGCTTTGTTTATTCTGAAAGCAGCAGGTCTCTTGCTAAAGGCCTTTTGGAGCTGTGCGCTGGCTGCCTTAATAATTAATCAGTAATATCAAAAATGGATTTTAATACATTTCCAACATTGTTCATGTATTACATCATAATTAGAAACAAAAGACCAATTCTTTTATAACTCATCACTTATGTTACATACTTTAACATTTGTGTGTGCAATAGAAAAGAAATGTGTCCTCAATCCTAACTCTGTTAGAAATAGAATGTGAAAGTGTAGTAACTGAGTAGAAATGTGCACTGATTGTTTTGTGTCCTTTGTCAGGTATTAACCATGGTCCAGTGATAGCTGGAGTCATTGGAGCCCAGAAACCTCAGTATGATATCTGGGGGAACACAGTGAATGTAGCCAGCAGAATGGACAGCACTGGAGTCCTGGGAAAAATACAGGTAAGTTAAGGATCATTTTGGTGATATTCTGTATTTTTCTTACTGTCAACAAATCCCATGATCCTACTAACAGGTATTGGCTGTGTAGCTAAAGCCTGATATGTATATAATTCCTCTATTCCACTGGGTGTGTAGTAGTTTATATATTTAGTCAAATTTACATACCCCATCCTGTTGCTGTAACGACTCACGACCCGAGGTGTCAAATAGCCACTAAAAAATGCCTGTTAGAATATGCTGTTTTAGGAGTATAGAGCTTTTTCACAAAGAATTTTTACTTGTCATCGCAGGGAAAGCAAAGGTGAAACAAATTTTGTGATTGATAATTCAGTTCAATTAAGTGACCCAGTGAACATGCCAGTGAGCCATGCAGAACATGCCCAAACGCAGGACTGAGGAACTGGCTCAACTAAATGGAATATACTTGTTATGGATGTTATTAGTTACACCTGTGTTTTCCTGCTATGGCATGCCAAAATGTCTGCTGTGAAAAAGGTCTATTACTCAGACAAATCTTTAAAAACCACCCCACCACAAATAAATACGGTGTAATGTCCTCAGAAATAATCAACGGGCTTGAGAAGAAGGGAAAGACTTTTGTCTTTTATCTATGTATAGTTTTTATACCTATGTGTCTGTGACCGGAGGCATTGTGTTTAGTTTGTTCGTTTGTACGTCCGTCCTATTCTGGTGAACGAGATCTCTCATTAAAACCTTGAGGGAATTTCTTCAAATTTGGTCCATGTGGACTCAGAGATGAATTGGTTAGAATTTAGAGGTCGCGGGGATTTCACAGTCTTGTGAATACATTATACACTATATTGCCAAAAGTATTGGCTCACCTGCTTCGACTCGCATATGAACTTAAGTGGCATCCCATTCTTAATCCATAGGGTTTAATATGAGGTCGGTCCACCCTTTGCAGCTATAACAGCTTCAACTCTTCTGGGAAGGCTTTCCACAAGGTTTAGGAGTGTGTTTATGGGAATTTTTGACCATTCTTCCAGAAGCGCATTTGTGAGGTCACACACTGATGTTGGACGAGAAGGCCTGGCTCTCAGTCTCCGCTCGGGTTGAGGTCAGGACTCTGTGCAGGCCAGTCAAGTTCATCCAAACCAAACTCTCTCATCCATGTCTTTATGGACCTTGCTTTGTGCTCTGGTTCACAGTCATGTTGGAACAGGAAGGGGCCATCCCCAAACTGTTCCCACAAAGTTGGGAGCATGGAATTGTCCAAAATCTCTTGGTATGCTGAAGCATTCAGAGTTCCTTTCACTGGAACTAAAGGGCCAAGCCCAGCTCCTGAAAAACAACCCCACACCTAGGGGTGGGCGATATGGCAAAAATATCATATCACGATCTTAAATTGGAAAAAGAAAAACAGACAATGTAGATCAAAGAACCTTTCTTAACAGATTTTATTTCAAATAGTCGCAGTTTTGCCTGCATGTGCAAACAACGTAAAGTTTAAGGTAAACAACAACAACATTCTGGTTCGTCGTGTTACCACCCGACGTGCGAACGGTTTCTGTGCAAACTTTGCAAATTACATTTGCGTGCGCTTGATCAGTTGCGGAAAATCCAAACCAATTCCATATAATGGAGGTGGAATTTTTTTTAGCGACCAACTCTGTTTGGCTTTCAGCCATCGCTCTCCATGTGCTACCGCTACACACACAAACAAGGAGGCGGGTAGGAAAGTGCGTCACTGCCCGTAATTCGCTATGATTGGTCGGTCAGGTTGATGACGTCAATACGTCTGGTGTGTCGGTGCATCAGCATAGAACTGCAATTTATAGAATGTGCCCTAGACGATCCCACGATCTCTGCAGTTTGAAAGATCGTCTTCACGTTGTAATCCTTCACGATCTAATATCGTCATATCGCCCACCCCTACCCACACCATAATCCCCCCTCCACCAAACTTTACACTTGGCACAATGCAGTCAGACAAGTACCGTTCTCCTGGCAACCGCCAAACCCAGACTCGTCCATCAGATCGCCAGATGGTGAAGCGCGATTCGTCACTCTAGAGAACGCATCTCCACTGCTCTAAAGTCCAGTGGTGGCGTGCTTTACACCACTGCGTCTGACGCTTTGCATTGCACTTGGTGATGTATGGCTTGGATGCAGCTGCTCGGCCATGGAAACCCATTCCATGAGGCTCTCTACGCACTGTTCTTGAGCTAATCTGAAGGCCACATGTAGTTTGGAGGTCTGTAGCGATTGACTCTGCAGAAAGTTGGCGACCTCTGTGCTGCATCATTTTACGTGGCCTACCACTTTGTGGCTGAGTTGCTGTCGTTCCCAATCGCTTCCACTTTGTTATAATACCACTGACAGTTGACTGTGGAATATTTAGGAGCGAGGAAATTTCACGAGTGGACTTGTTGCACAGGTGGCATGTGGCTGAGTTGCTGTCGTTCCCAATCGCTTCCACTTTGTTATAATACCACTGACAGTTGACTGTGGAATATTTAGGAGCGAGGAAATTTCACGAGTGGACTTGTTGCACAGGTGGCATCCTATCACAGTACCACGCTGGAATTCACTGAGCTCCTGATAGCGACCCATTCTTTCACAAATGTTTGTAGAAACAGTCTACATGCCTTGGTGCTTGATTTTATACACCTGTGGCCATGGAAGTGATTGGAACACCTGATTTCAATTATTTGGATGGGTGAGTGAATACTTTTGGCAATATAGTGTATATTGGGAACGCCCAGAGGGAATGCATGCTTACTGTGACCTCATAAAACATTATTTTGGTCATCACTAAAGGATTCATTCACTAATTATGACACGACACAACCTAACTAATGCAAATGTCTAATAGGATAAAAGTGAAGACATTTTATATCCAAACAAACAGTGAAAGACCAACTTCACTGTGACATCATGGTGTTATTCAAAAACACAAGTGGCCATTATTCAATGATGTAACTCAGGAACAGAAGGGGAGATTGTGACAATATTTTGTGCTTGGGCGGCTGTGGCTCAGGAGGCAGAGCGACTTGTCCACTAATTAGGTCGGTGGTTCAATCCCCGGCCGCATGTCAAAGTATTCTTGGCCAAGATACTGGCTGTTCCATCAGTGCATGAATATGTGAGTGAATGGGGCAAGTATTGTAAAGCACTTTGAGTGGTCAGTAAGACTAGAAAAGTGCAAGTCCATTTACCATTACCATTCGACTTGACTGGTAGGCGGAGGCATAGAAGCGCAAGGAGGTAATCCTAGTTTTCATGGGATTTGTTGACAGTAACAAAAATAACTCGCATTCAAAAACAAAACAGTTTGATTCTCTTTATCTGTCACACATCACATTGTGTTTGAAGTTGACTGTTTCTTTCAAAGCAGCAGTGCTGCTTTATTTTCAAATGTAGACATTTTAAATGTCAGTGCAGATGTTTAAAAGATGAATACTCCCTCTGCTCATGCTGTTTATGGCAGCAAGGACATCAAATCATCTCAGCATCATGTGACATCTTCAAGTCTTACATTTGCAAACTGCCTGAGCACTGATAAGTGTTTTTTCACCTGCATGATGTGTGGCTATGAGAATCATTCAGTCTTCAGAGGGCTATATTACACTTCACAGCCTGCACATATCTGATAGAGCCATCTGCTGTGCAGTGTAGCACAACTGTAGCCCAACTGCAGTACTTTCAATTGCATTCCAAGATTGCCTGATGATATTTCAAGATACGCAGAGGCAACACTATGAAATGTTGAGTCCTTCCAAGGTAGTATACAGTTATTTCACATCTGTGCTCATTTTACTGACTATCCCTAATTCTAAAACCCAGAGGACATTTTCCTTTCAGTGTTACTTTTTATATTTTGTCTCATGCTTTGTTGTCTGGAAGCTGCAGTGTTCTGGGATGACTGCTGAGCTCTTTATCTTCTATAATCCTTAATGATAGGATAAAAAAATATATAGTTGGGGCACCTGTAAATGCAGCCCTACTTGATATACATATTTTTGCAGTCTAAATCCTAACCTTCAGGTTAATTTCAGACAACACTTTTATATGCAATTTAAATCCTGATTTTGTCTGCTAAAATACAATTGCTACTTATGAGTTAATGGTCAGCAGACTTCCCCTCAGCTCCTGGAAATGTATTCCTGAGAGCTGAGTATCTTTGCCTGCAGGAAGTTAATCCAGTTGTGTAAGATAAGCAAAATGGATGTTACCCATCTGGTTCTCCCTGTAGGTGACAGAGGAGACAAGTCGCATCCTTCTTACCCTGGGCTACATGTGCTCTTGTAGAGGCATCATCAACGTTAAGGGCAAAGGGGAACTCAAGACCTACTTTGTGCACACAGAGATGACCCGCTCACTGTCCCAAGGGAATGTAATGCCGTAAGACTGGTTCACACTATGCTGAATTTACACAGGCACAAAGCACAGACATTCATTTCCAATTGATGGAGGTTCGATCTTCTCAATGCCATTGTAGCAGAAAAGTATGAGGCACAAAAGAATTGGACCTGCGCCGCAAGGAGAAAAATTATTTTAATTTTGCATTGCAAGTTACCTATGCCACAGCTGTAGTATACATTTTGTCACTTATGTAACTGTACAGCAGGTAGGCAATAACCCCTGAAATATTTTGTAATTTGAATGTTGGATCCAGAAAAGCCACAGTGGCTCAAGTCAGTCAGAGAGAATAGTCTGAAATGATCTAAATTAGTGTTCTGACTCAGTTCTGAGAGGCTTGTGGCATCACTTTGAGATAAAAGCCTCTTTCTATCCAGGTGCATCAAAAACAGAATCTGCAGTCTGTTCATTTTACAGGAAACGGTACATTTTGGATGTCAAATGATGTACAGTACAAAGAGAGAAGCAAAGTGCGTGGCAACAGTTTTCATACCAAGGCCTCTTGAAGAGCATTTGTGCATCCAAAAGACAAGAATGTTAGAGTGAACAACAATACAAACACGTCATGCTGGTGAACTTTGTGTGCCCCCAACGCAACCAAATTTGTACCAAGTGATTTAAAAAAAAAAAAAAAGTCACAGATCTGAGGAGCTGATATTAAACTGAATGCAAAGTATAGAAGGGAAAACTGCATGACCACTGTTGCCAAGATGAAGCTGGTCTTGTTTAAAAAACAGACCGCCAACAAGGAGACACGCATATGTGTACATAAGTCCATCAACCTTGTTAGAAGCACGAAGTCTTGGATGTATTTTACAGGTGGTCTAGGACCATGAAACGCATTGAAAAAAAGAATGAATATATTATGATATTCATGTGGGGCAGAGTTTCCCAAAACTGTCTTTGCACTTTAACCATCTTGTCTTCACAAAACTATAAATACTCCTTATGGCATAGGTCAGGATTTGTTGCTTTTCAGACCAAGCTGAGAGGATCAGATCTGAGCCATATGGATTTAAAAGTCAGGTTAGAGTCAAACTACTGGATAACAAAGAGATGAAGATGATTTCAGTGTGAAGACTTTAATTTTGGGAAACCCAAGCCTGATCTGTACAGGGTAGCTTTAGAGTGCATATGGTATGGTGGTTTTGTAAGAAAAGAAAATACTACCAAAAAAGTGTTTTGATGTTTTGATGATGCCATTGTTTTTTGTAAAAACTTCATTAAAATTTCTATGTATTTCAATTCTATGGAGTGAATTTTTGCTGGTAAGGTTGATTTACAATTAACAGCAGGATGATGAAAATGTTCTTGGACACTGGTTTGATATTCTTCATCAACCTAAACTGGTCTGTGAGAAGCTGTTGCATCACAGCGATTGAATGCACTGATGACATCAATCCAATACAAAGCTCACAACTAGAATAATTTCAACATGTTTGTGCCTCTGGACTGTGGTACGCAATTGACATTGGGCAATGCTGCTAGTGAGCAGATGGACATACAATATTATCTAGACTTATCCGGGCCAAAGCTGAATCACAATCTTTGTCCTGTCTGTGTTAGAATACTGTCTCCATATTGAAAGGAAATTATTAATGGCTAACCTTCCACTGGATATGCGTCAATGTTTGTCAACATGAAGTGGTCATTTGACGTCACAGAGTAGTGCCACACCCCGGAGGATCCAGTATTCTGGAGGAAGTGAAGTCTTCAGATCTACAGCTGCAATGTAATTCATGTCTGTCCTAACCGGCTTCTTGTAGATTGGACAGGAGTAGAGGCGGGAATCCTTCATACCTGCAACACAGAAACATTGAAAAGTCTAAAATGGTAACATATTTGATGAAAACTGATAGAAAACGGAGCAACAGGTGGTAAAACTGTCTATTAATTCAACATGTTTCTAGAATTATTTCATGTTTATGAAGTATTGAATGTCATGCCATCACTTATCAGACTCCACAACGCCACAGCACCCACTACCTCCCATCTTTACCGATTGAGACCCACAACCATACTCCACTCAGTTAAACATCACGAACATTGCACATCTATATGCACACAGATCTATTTTATTGCATCTATTATTCCTATTTATATTAATCTATCCTATTGAATTTACAGTGCATTCAGGAAGTATTCATACCCCTGAACTATTTGTACACTTTGTGTTCTGATTCTAAATTTACATTTTTTGTTCTCATCAATATACACTAACTCATCATGATGTGGTGAAAACATGTTTTTCGAAAAATTTGCAAATTTGTTCAAAATTTCAAAAAACTGAAATCTCTCATTTACAAACATATTCAGACCCTTTGCTGTAGAACTCCAAATTGCACTCAGGTGCACCGTCTGTGCTTTAATTATCCTTCAGACATGTCTTGAATGGAGTCAACCTGTGGCAAATTGAATTGATTGGAAAGGCTCACACCCATGTATACAAGGTCCCACAATTTACACTGCATGTGAGGAGAGAAACCAAGCCAGGATGTCAGGGGAACTCTCTGAAAAAATTGTGTGGCGAGGCTTAGATCAGGGTAATGGTACCAAACCATTTCTAACGCTTCAAGTCTTCTCAAAACATGTTTGAGGATGGATAGATGGGCAAAAAAAAATTCTAATGTGTGCAAAAGTGTCTTGTCGTCTCGTCGTCTCCTGCTTATCTGGATCCAGGTCGCAGGGGGCAGCAGCCTCAGCAAAGAGGTCCAGACGGCCCTCTCCCCAGCCACTTCCACCAGCTCCTCCGGGAGAATCCCGAGGCGTTCCAAGGCCAGCCGAGTGATATAATCCCTCCAGCGTGTCCTTGGTCGGCCCCGCGGCCTCCTCCCGGTGGGACATGCCCGTAACACCTCCCCGGGGAGGCGTCCAGGAGGCATCCTCACCAGATGCCTGAACCACCTCAACTGGCTCCTCTCGACATGGGGGAGCAGCGGCTCTACTCCGAGTCCCTCCCGGATGACCGAGCTCCTCACCCTATCTCTAAGGCTGAGCCCGGCCACCCTGCGGAGGAAACTCATTTCGGCCGCTTGTATTCGCGATCTCGTTCTTTCGGTCATTACCCAAAGCTCATGACCATAGGTGAGGATTGGAACGTAGATCGACCAGTAAATCGAGAACTTCGCCTTCCGGCTTAGCTCCCTCTTCCCCACAACGGACCGGTTCAGCGCCCGCATCACTGCTGACGCCGCTCCAATCTGCCTGTCGATCTCCCGTTCCATCCTACCCTCACTCGTGAACAAGATCCCGAGCTACTTAAACTCCTCCACCTGAGGCAGAGCCTCCCCCCGACCCGGAGAGGGCAATCCACCCGTTTCCGGTTGAGAACCATGACCTCAGAGTTGGAGGTGCTGATCTTCATCCCAGCCGCTTCACACTCGGCCGCGAACCGCCCAAGCACAGGAGCTCAAGGAGCACATGAAAAGTCAGCTAGGTGACAAGGAGAAGAACTTTCCACTTGGTTTGCCAGGTCACGTGCCCCGCCCTGCTGAGCCTGAATCTCAGTTCGACACGACACCACCAAGGTGGGCTGAGATCAGGCAGGCGGTAGACAAGGCAAGATCTGCCTCAGCACCAGGTCTGAACGGTGTGCCATACAGGGAATATAAAAGCTGCCCAATGGTGCTGAAGCTCCTTTGGAACCTGATGAGTTGCCTGGAAGACAAGCCATCCCATCAGAGTGGACCAAAGCAGTGACTACCTTCATCCCAAAAGAGCAGGATTCCTGTAATATCAACCAGTTCAGAGGAATTGCCCTACTGAATGTGGAAGGGAAGGTTTTCTTCTCAGTGGTGGCGAAGAGAATGACCAGCTATCTCATAGAAAACAGCTACATTGACACCAGCTGCCAGAAAGCAGGCATCCCAGGATTCCCTGGCTGTGTGGAACACTCAACCATGATTTGGAACCAGATTCAGACAGCCAAGTGTGAGAAGTCAGACCTGCATGCTGTCTGGCTGGATCTGGAAAACGCCTATGGTTCTGTCCCCCACCAGCTTATCACCTTTGCCTTAGAGTTCTTCCATATCTCAACCTGCATCCAGAGACTGGTATCCAACTACTTCAGCAGTTTCCAAGTCTGTTACACTACACAGGAAGCTACCACTAGCTGGCATCAGCTCGAGAAAGGCATTGCAATGGGTTGCTCAATCTCTCCCATCCTCTTTACGGCAACCTTTGAGGTGATTCTGATTGGCGGCAGGCAGATGGTCCAAGGAGTAAAATCACAGTCTGGCCAAAGACTACCAGCTTTGCGGAGTTACATGGATGATGTAACAAGCCTTCTCCAAACAGCGGCGTGTACTGCCAGGCTCCTAAAGAGGTTTGAGGAGTTCCTCGGATGGGCCACAATGAGAATCAAACCAGCAAAGTCTCAGTCTCTCAATCCGGAAAGGAGCCAGGAACGACCTCATCTTCTTCACAGTGGATGGAGAAAGGATTCCACTGCTGGCTGAACAACCTGTCCGAAGCTGTATACAGCTCATCTGTCCGACACCCACATGCCTGCCACCGTCATAGAACAGCTTTCTGACGGCCTGGAGAGGATTGACAAGAGCTACCTCCCAGGGAAGCTTAAGGTCTGGTGCTACCAATTCACCCTCTATCAGTGCCTGATGTGGCCCCTGAAGCTGTGCGAGATCACTACATCCACAGTATTGAGGATGAATGCCAAGGCCAACAGTTTCATTCGCAAGTGGCTTGGTTTACCCCGGAGCCTCTCCAACATAGGCCTGTTTGGGAAAAACACACTCCAGCTGCCATTGAAGTCCATCAACCTGGGCTACAGACAGGAGAAGGCAAGGCTCGTAGTAGAGCTGAGAGACTCAACTGACCCGTTTGTAAAAAAGGCACCGGTTCGCACAGGACGCAAGTGGAAGGCCGAAGAGGCTGTCGACCAGGCCATCAGCAGGCTGATGCACAGAGAAGTTGTTGGCAGGACACAGTCAGCGAGAGCTGGCTTGGGGTGGGCAGCAGCAGCCCCCCCCCACCCCTCCAAGTTTTGGTCCAAAGCCACAAGCAAGGAGAGGAAAGACCTGGTGATTGAAGAGGTGGTCAGGAGTGAGGAGGAGCAGTACAAGGTCAGAGCACTCAGCCAGCAGCAACAAGGACGTTGGACAACCTGGGAAGGAGTAGTCGACAGGACCACCAAAGTGGTCCGACCTGTGGAAGATGCCTCAAGCAAGGTTAAGTTTCCTCATTCGGGCCACCTACGACACCCTCCCCAGCCCCAGCAATGTCGGTGGTACAGCTCAAAGGAGCCGTACCAACTGTCATCTGTGCAACGCCCCAAACCCAAGTCTACAGCACATCCTGTCCAGTTGCAAGACAGCTCTGGCTCAGGGTCGGTACAGGTGGCGGCACGACCCGGTCCTGCGGAAGCTGGCAGAAGTCCTCGAGGCACGGAGGCTGGGAGCGGCTAAAGACCATCCCTCAACAGTACGGAAGCTGATCTATTTTGTAGGACAAGGGGCAAGGGCTCAGAACATCACCCAGAGGAAGAGAAGATCACTGCTAACACCTGGATGTGACTGGAACTTAAGAGTGGACCTTGACCGGCAGCTCAAATTCCCGCCAGAGATAACCACGACCTCTCTGAAACCAGACATCATCCTGTGGTCCCCTTCGGCCAAAACAGTGATCCTGGCAGAGCTCACAGTCCCTTGGCAGGAAGGAATGGAGGCAGCATTCGAAAAAAAGAAGGTGAAATACACTGAGCTGGCAGCTGAGTGTCGAGAAGCAGGGTGGGTGAACGTTATCTGCCCTGTGGAAGTTGGCTGCAGGGGGTTTATTGGAACTAGGGCTGTCCCAAACAATTATTCTTTAAACGATTAATCTAGCGATTAATTTTTCGATTATTCGACTAATCTAACGATTATTTTTTTTTTATTAACTTGACATGACTGTCGTGCTAGAATGATATGCCAGATGCACTTTGCAGAGTCTGCAGACTACCGCACTGTTGGTGTCAAGATTAAAGTATTCCCAAACTTTGCAGGACCGTGCGCGAGCCTTTTTTGCCGCGTGTTGCTCCACACGCTCCGTCGTACTGCTGGTAGATGCCGCCATGTTGTTCAAATAGATTACACAGACACAAATCATTCACGTAGTCAATGACTTCAATTACGTCACTGTGTTGTCCCAGCCCTTGCGCTGTGTGCTTGTATCCGGGTAAACCAAAGACGATGGATATAAACGGTCCCATTAGAAAGTTCCGGTTTTGTTCTATGAACAGGGCTGTAACCTAACTTTTTGGCTCACCTGCCAAGGGGACCGGTAGATGAAAAAATCTACCGGCCAAGTAAATTTTTTACCGGCCAAGTAATAAATTGCCTCTTTTTGTTACATATACATCTGTTTCAGTACTTTTCATTGAGATAACAGTATTATATAGCGATATATATTTAGAAGAGACCAAAATATTATTCAAAATACATTTTTAATCTTTTGAATATTCAAAACATTGCAAACATGGACAGTGCCAGTACCAGTTAACCTCCTGTTCTGATAACAAATGATAATAACAAAATTCAAGGAAAATTTAAAAAAAAAATAGAACGAAGTGGATCAGTGCATGATCTTATCAAAACTCATCATCACTGTCTTCAGCAGACACCCACTTCGCACAGTGCAAACAGCGTGACATTTGCTTCCTTCGTGCTCTCGGATGGTCTCGAGTTTCATCGTTGTATTGCCAACCACAAATGAATTGGTGCGCTGCTTTTCTTTGGCATATTTTCTACAAACTGAACAAAACATGATACCCGCCGCCTCCTTGTACTGCAGCCATTCCCTCTGAATCTTCCATTTCTCATTGAAGTTTCTTACTTTTGCTTTTTTCTTTGACGTTTTGCCTTTTTCATCCTCCTTTCCATCTATCTCCTCTGTCCTCTTTCTTTTTGGGTCAGTCACACCGGGTATGTGCCTCCACATTGCTGCACCGGAACCACACTACGCGGGCTGGTGGTGACGTGTGAAGGCCGATTTATACTACTGTGTCAAGTCGACGCCGTCACGACGCAGAGCCTCTGCATCCGTCAACGTGCACCTCCAAAAGTGTCTAGGCATTTTATAGCAGCAATGTTTTGCTATATTGTGACAAACATTTACCTGCCCCATGGCATGTAGCTCTCCAAAATTAAGTTGCCAGGGGAATATTTTAGTCGCATTTGGCGAGTGGCGACCGTTAGTTTACAGCCCTGTCTATGAACATTTACCCTGTGTGGTTTTACACGACGCGTCGACACTAAAATTCCACGTCGAATAATTTTTATAATCGACAACGCCGATTACGTCGGATAATCGTCCCAGCCCTAATTGGAACATCCATCCAGCGCCTCCTGAGGAACATCGGAGTGACCGGCCCAAAGCTGAATAAGGCATCCCAGGAATTGGCAGAGGAGGCGGAAAAAGCCAGCTTCTGGCTGTGGCTGAGAAGGAAGGACATGTCGTGGGGAAAACAAGGGTCCTAGGGGTCGCTGCAGGGGGCGGCAGGGAGATGTCCCTGCCATTGCTCTACCACTACGAGATGTTCCGGGAATAATGGAGCGAAACATCAATGAAGGGTGGCTCGTGGCTGATGACCCTGCAGCTACCCCACAGGCACCGTCGGAGGTGTGTCAGGCGGAAACGCCCTGCAAGTAGCCATCACCTGTGCTTTCATTTATTTTTCAGAACCACCTTATTGTTCCTTGGTTTTTAGGCCGTCAGCTTGCTAACTGATTGTTAGCCTGTCAGTCACAACCTGATGAAGTGCTACTTGAGTGTTCCTCAACAGCCCTCCATCAGCAGAGAAACCAACAATCCTTGTCACAAGCAAACAACAGCCTTTGTTGAGTCGGTCTTTAGAGATGATACACACAGGGATGAAACTAATCTCTTTGAAGGACGTCACAATTAAGTAAAGGGGTTTTCTAGACTCTCACTCATACAGCCTAGATGTTCTTGCAACCACTTGTCTACAGAAACATCATTCATCATTCCCAGTTTGCATTGACACAGAACCCAGCAGGCAGCCTTCTTATGGGAAAAGCTGGGAGGGCATATGGTGTATCATTAATTCATTTCCCAGGCAGCCTTGCTTGCAGGTGCCCATGGGGGCCGTTTTATCTGCTGCCTGCCTGAATACAGTCTGGTCTTATCCAGGACAAACGCTGTGGCACATGCTACTGGTAATCTATTCCCAGACAAAATAAATAGCACTTAGTCTGCTTGACATTTAAATGTTACATCCATCCATTCTGAATGACTGTGTGGGATGCAAACGTTGAGGAGAGAAGAGACTGACAGAGACTAGATAGACTGGTGTTCTTAAGGAAGACTTGATTAAAGCTTAAAGCATGATTGTCAGATTAGTCTTCAAAATCCACCTTGTTGAATTTTTGACTCAAAATTTACAAACGAAACAGAACCCCCAAAAAAAACTCACCATTATTCTCAGCGTACATCCTGATCACAGGCATCATCTCAAAGAGGACTTTTGGTTTTGAGTCGATGAGTTTGCAGTTGCGGCGGTCCCAGCCTGCTCCCTCCAGGTACAGGCCATAGACATACACTCCCTCCGAGGGGGGTTGGGTGATGTCGTCCTTCATCCACCTGGTCACCTCATTGCACAGCACCATACGGTCCAGGGCCCAGCCTTTGTTGGCCCGAGTGATCTCCTACGAATGCAGGGACATTTTGCAAGTTAAGGCAGTGATGTAGGCAGTGCCACATAGCAGAACACCTGAATGATAGAACTGACATTTGGCAAAATTGTCCCCCATTAAAAAAAAAAAAAAAAAAAAAAAATCTATTTTGATAACAGGATTGTAATAGAGGTATAATATAAAAAACACTATTGGGCAAAGAAGTGCACTATATCGATGGTGTTTTGTGCAACGCAGTTCCAGCAGAAAGAAAAATCCAATATGACTCAAAAAGAGCGAGGAGCGGGAGCAGAGTGCAACGTAAATGAATTAAATGTGAGTACTATATCCCTTCAGTCATTTCATTTTGAAAGAGGCACACAAAAAAAACCTTACTGGGAACAACAGGACAGACACACAAGAGTTCTTATAAACAAGCCAGGAATTTCACCACATCACACAGTCAGAGCGCCCTGCAGACACTTTGTGATGCCACTGGTCCAAGAAAAGCTGCAATGTCTCTCCTGTGAAGCTGGTATACAAGTTTGGTGAGCAGATACGCCTGCTTTATTTATTAACAGTCGTCCAACAAACCCCTGCTCAGTAAAACACAGACATCTGCATCCACACTATTTTCTCTGTCTCTGAGCAACCAGGATTTTTCTCCAAAGTGGAATAAATAAAAACTAGAGGGCAGTCAAATGTGTGAACTTGACAGCAATGCTAAACAATTTTCTATTCCTACCACTATATAAATTGTAAACTAAATTGATTTGTCTGAAAACATACTTCAGCCAACAGATCCCTGTTTCAGTTCATGTTCATAGTTACTGTATATGATATCTGGATCTCCAACAATTTCAGATTTAAAAAAAATCATTAAGGCCACCAGTCATGCAGACTGAAGGTTTTGTAGAGATATTTTGTTGACAAACAAAAAGAAATCAAGAAGTAAAAAGGTTGCCCTGGTGGAGGCAGTAATAGATGTATGAAAGACAGATTTAGTTCAAATTGCAAGGCATTGACAAATATAGAAAAAATACACACTCTATCCTGTAGGCCTCAGGAGTATTTAAAATACATAGATAAAATGCAACAAAAACAACATAAACATGGTTATTTGGTTGGTTTAGACCTTGTGTAGGAAAATAATTTATTTTTAATAGTACTTCATATTCCTGCAAATAGTCACTGTTCACTGTCGTTTTCAGTCCATAACAAGGACAGCTGTGAAAATGCTTCTATTCTTAGACAGTGAAGTGAAAATTGGAGAAATACTGTATAAATATAACTTGTCAACTACAGGCCATTTGCTGAGGATTACAAATTATTATCATCCCATTTTCACTTGCTTTTTAATGTTCCATATAAATGTAGATACTTCTCTGGATATTTATAAGGTTCAATAATGAGCCCTACCAACAGGGACATGATTTGAGATTTGGAGCAAGAAGGGTCACACACTCTGTGTGTGTTTGTGTGTACATGCGAGTGACTGCGTGTATGAATGTGGCCATGTGCCTGCCTCTCCCTCTGCGTGCCATCTGGCCTCCTCTCTGGCGGTGGGCGAGTAGGTAGGTAGCCTGATGCCGTGTATACCTGTCTCATGGCTGTCAGGAAGCCCTGTGGGTTGAAGAAGCCTGTCATCCAGAAGCAGTTGGGCCGTCCTTCAAAGATCCACGCCTGGAACTGCCGGTTCCGCTCAAGCAACTCCGTGAACCAGAACCCCAGGGTGCTGGAGGCCCACGATGCCTGAAAAACAAAAACAAACAACACTAACAAAACATTATGATGAAATGCTGAAAACTGTCATCCAGGTGTATCAGAGGAGGAGACAACAGGGAGACGAGAAGATGAAAAAAAGCGTTGTGAATCACCATGTGGCAAGAGGAAAAGAAAGAATTCAGCGCAGTACAATACAAAAAGATTAGAAAACAACAGAACACAATAGAGTGAAGGTGAATGGGCCAAAGCAGATAGCACTGCAAATAGGACATTTCTGTATCCGAGCCAGGAAGCCATTCAAGTCTAAATTATTCTAATGATGTAATGTTTGTGAGAGCATGGCTTGAATGCCAACAGAATGATTCAGATGTAAAGATATGGGAAAAGTCATTCCGAGTCATACTTCTTTGTTGTGCTCTCATGCACTCCCTGTCTCAATATTAATATTCTGCCAATTTCTTCAGATAAGTTTGTTTGTAAGTCATTTCCATTCATCACGGAAATGGATTTGTGCATTATGGATACAATTTTTAAATGAAGTACATAAATATAAAAGGTAAGGAGCATCGGTGGGCTAAACAAGAAATTAGAGGCTGACTGATGATAGTGAACAGCATTTTAGCCAGCATGACGTATCTGATGTTATCAGAAACAAACAAGTAAGGCTTCAGGACAATAAATAACATCAGTGAAATGATTCCTGCACAGCCATAAAAGGATCTTTGAGATATTAACTGATGCCTCAAGGCTCCCAAAAATGGCTTGTTAGCATTCTGTATTAAAAGCAATGGCCATTAATAGCTTTCAGTGAGTTAAATTAAGTCACAGATGAAAAGCAACTGCATTCAATCTGACAACTGTGAGTTCAGTTTATAACTTTAAATTCCAGACTACGTTCTCCACCGACCTTCTTCCAGCGTGCGGGAATGCGTGCGTCATACATGCAGTCCAAGGCGTCTCGCAGGTTCTCGCTCATGATGATGGTTCCATCAATGGCCAACTTGAGGTCAGTCAGGGTGTTTCGGACCAGAACTATGACCCTCTGCATCCGATCGATCTCCTGACGCAGGAAGATGTTCATGGGCTGGAAGGGACCCATCTTCTGGAGACGATCTCTCACCTGGTTTCATCAGGTAAGACAATTTGTTAATATTAATAATTATTTATCTATTTATCTCAATTTAATTTATCTTCTGAATAATTAATATATGTATGGAGTGATTGGAATCACTAAATTTCAGTTTACCTGTATTCTGCACAACCTTTTTAAAATATAATTTGATCCATTTGCAACCTTGGAAATGTTGCATGAGCTTTTCCCTTTCTTATCCATATAATTAATACAAACTGCCTGCATGCTTCAGGTGCACAATGAGCACATGATGCGAGGTTTCTATAGTTACTACTATTTATAAGGAACAGAAAAGAATAGAAGAGAGATGGACTGGATTCATGGGTGTTTCTCAAACCATGATACATTTGTCTTTTACTGCACATACAGTTATTTCTGTAAACACTTTTGTATTCCCTCTCATTCTGTTGGGCATCTGTACTCTACATACAACTGTCCCATCGTTTTAAAACATCTTTTGAGGTTTCGGGGGGTCAAGTCAGCATGGGCTACCACGTATCTTTTTTAACTCTTTTCATATATTCTAAAGAGACAAACAGGCAGATAGATGGATGTGAAAGTGGTAGATGCAAGGCGCGAGCAGTGACAGATTTTCCATGACGAACTTTGCACCTTGACTCACTCAAATTCACCTCACTTTCTCTGAAGTGACAAAAAAAAAAAAAAAAACAGGGAGAGAAACCCCAAAATAAAACAAAGCTAGCAAGATTCAGCTGCATTCACACCCCTTCTATCTCCAGTCGTCTTTGCTCTCTGTCTGTCACCGTCTCAAACACACACAACCTTCCATCACCTCACTAACACACATCCCACCTCTCTGACTGCACCACACCAGCCTCTTTGCACAGCACACATGCTGAGTTGAGAAACACTGCACATGTTGCTTCACTCGCCTCAGGTGGTTCATGGCACGCACGCACACTTGCTTACTTCAAAGGGTACATAGTCAGGAGGTAGTTTCTCCAGCATGTCATCAGCCAGCCTGGACACAACAGCCTCTCTGGTTTCCCCTCTGCCTGATGAGCTGTCTTTTGGCTGAATACTGAGGATGGTGTCCAGTACATCCTTAGCCAGTTTACTCTGGTAGGTTATGTCTGCGTTTGGATGAAGACCAAATACCTCTGGAGTGTCGTAGGCTGGCAGACCCTGTGAAAGGAAGAGCAACAGTTACGGGACCGGGGGTCAGGTATTCGGACAGCAGAGCATTTGTGAAAATATTTTTAGACAGAAATAGCTCTGAAATATTGTGAGAGAGCCCTTGTGCCCCTATTGAGCAGCATATCGCCTCAAACGGAGCTGGCAGAAACTCGCTGGCAAAGCTTATCGGAGAAATTCTCCAGCAATGTGGAATAGGTTTTTCTGTTTTTTTTCCCTCCACAGTTTCAAGTACCCATTTCCCTGCACTGCAGGTTTTGTCACTGCTAAGCCCACTGTTGGCCTGGGGGAAGTGTAGACAGCCAAGTGTCTCCTCTGATACACACAGTGTCACCAGCTGCTTCTTTTCACCCTCCAGTGAAGAGCTTCGCAAGGATATAACACATGGGAGATTCATGCCATCCCTCCGACCTAACCTACAACACTCCCTGGTTTTCCACCTATAAACACAGCCAACTGTCTTCACTAGGCCCAGGACAGAGCCAATGGTTCTAGTGCTGTGAAATGAACCATCTCTGTGGTGATGGGTAGCTGTATGTGATGTTTCAGATGGACATGTATTAGGACAAGACAGCAATCCTCAGCTGTGCCTTATAGAGAAATGTGTCTTGTGAATTCTTACCATCTCAGAGACTGCAGATTTGAATGTACATAGTTACTGGCAGCAATGGACCTTGGTTGCATCTTTCTCTCTCACAAACAACTTGTGTTATTTAACTTTTGTTAAAAGTTTTCTAAGCAAAGGAGATCACCCACTGACTGTGCACTCTCTGACAGGAGTTCTGTAGCAGTCAATACCAATTTTCCATCTGGTCTCACAGGATAAATATCTCAGCAGTATAGATGTATGCCTTCACTAATATTGTGATTAATTATTTCGTCACAAGATCAGGTGGCTAAAAGAAATCCACTGAAAACAAAAAACAAAACCTGAATACAACGCATATAAACTGGCTCTCTAATATGGTTTATTTATAGTGAACTGCTGACCCTAATAGGAATTACATGGCTGCCACTGATGCCATTCAAATTAGTGTAAAACCTAGATTTTAGGATTAAATTCAGAGCTAAAGTTGCTCTAATTAAGATTAAGAATTCTAAAAGTGACTCACTAACATCAGCTCAATGAAAAGCACTGAGTTCAAAGCTGTGTTGCTTTAATTGGTTCGAAGACATCTTGCAGTAAGTGTCTTTCTCAAAGACAGGAAGACAGACCATCTGTTACCATAGTGTAACTAATGAGGTTCCTTATGGAACTATAAAATTCAGAATAAACTTAATCTGAAGTGGCTGGACAAAGCTTTATTATGATCAATAATGTCATGTGAGTAAAGAGAACTAATATGTTGCATGCTTTGTTTTTTTAAAGGAAACATATAATCTACTTTAATACATCAAGAATGGTGCAATGGCGTGAAATGGAAATTAGCAAATGAACATGGCGCCAGAAAATAATGTTTCATCTTCATATGTTAGCACATTTCAGAAAAGATTTATTTCTTCTTGGGTTATCAGATTCCCTCTGAGCTTGTTTCTTTGTTGATTGAGAATAGCTCAGAGTTTGCACTGTGGAGACACTTGTGATTTATGTCATCATAAGCTAGTTTATCCTTCAAACATCAACCACACTGCATTCAAAGAGTCAAACATCAGGAGAGAACCTGACTAACACACTGGGAAAAATGTGAGGTGATGAAGAGAGTGTCACAGTGTGTGCTGGACAGAATAGCCTTTGTTCCTTGCTGTGGTCATTTATTTCCTCCTGGGGAATTTTAGCTTCGTTCCTGTCTGTCTGCATTTAATTTAAATACAAGGACACGTGGACACACACACAAACAGACATGCTGTGCTCTGTTGTGTATTTTGCATGTGTAGATAAAGTGTGAACGTGTGTGTATTTGTGTCAATGACAGAAAGAGAAAAAAGGGTTGTAAGCAAATTTGTGTGCGTGTGAATGTTTCATCTATGTGAGTTTATATCTGTCTATGTCTGTGTGTGTGTTCTCCAAGGCTGTGTTTGTCATTCTCTATTTGAAAGGCAGTGCAGAGGAATAAGCTTGCTGAGCCTGGCAGCCCTGAGCATCCATCATAATGAAACCAGCTTTAATGAAACTAGCTCAGGAACTGCCCCCAGACATACACACAGAGCATGTGCGCACGCACGCACACACGCACGCACGCACACACAGACTAATAAGTCATACATAATCTGTGATAAAATGAGCATGCTTGCATTCTATCTAAAATCCCAAATGGGGATCGCTTGTTGCTCTCCTCACTGTTAAAAAAAAAAAAATAGGCAACATCATACGACAGGAACATAATTTCAACAAAGATGTAGAAAATTAGGGAGTTAATGTGCCGAAACTAAAAGCTCAACAGCCTTTACACCTGTTGTATTATTTGTAGAAGTCAGATAAAAACATGTACCCTTAACCATCATCCACCAGAGAGGCACCCACCTGAATGTATGTCAGATATTGGTCAACATTGGAGCATTTCGGGATGCTGTAGCCCTTGTAGAAGTTGAAGGCAGGTCCAAACATGTCCTCACTGAACCACACCTTGGCAAAGGTGTTGAGGAGGCGCTTGTCATAGTCGTCAGTCACACGGCCACCATACTGAATCTCTCCGATCATGTACCGCACCGTGTTCCATGATACACCCTGAGGAGAAAAGAAATATTGTGATGGTTACAGTATTCACCAAAATAAAATCAGTTGATCAATTGTTCGTATCTGATTCGTGTTATTGTGAGGCATAACCTCTGAGGAAACTGGAAATACCATGGGACAGGTACTGTAGTTTTTCATCTTTAGCATGGTTATTATTTCTGATGGACATGAGTTTGAAATTAATTCCTTTCATATCAGATGGCAAACGGTATGAGAAACTCTTGTTAACTCTCACAAAAGAAACAGGATCAAAGGGACTTTTTCCTTGTTTCTTTTTATCCATTTTTGAAACTAATACAGTTATATTAGAAGCTCACATTATAATGTTGTCAAATACATTCTTATGCGAGTACAATAATTACTTGACAAACCCTAATTTCTTATGACACTATTATTAGTATTTATTTTTGACATGCTGCCACAGGAAAACTGATCAGGAGACAACCTGCTGGTCACTTCTTCCACTAGTAAGGTGTCTATTATACTCTATTTTAAATCATTATTCTGTAACTCTGCACTCAGAACTACAGTATTTGTTGGTAGCTGTTAAATATGAGTTTTTTCACATTACTTGCCCTCTATTTGAACAAACACTGGTATACAGTGAGAAGTGTCACTTCTACCTTTTTAATATCCATGTCATCGAGGTGGTTCTGAACAAACTGGACAGTGGCATTGAAGTCCGCCTGGTTGAACTCATAGGGGATGTTCCATCCCAGGGGGCCATACTTCCTCCTTTCCTGTACTGTGCTGTGGAGAAATGCAACTCCATAGAGCATCGGCTTCCACTGCACCATGTTACTGACATCCAACAGGTCCTGGTTTATACCTGGTGAGGGATACACGGATGAACACATGAGCAGTCTCTTGAACAGGAGGCTAAGAACCAGAAAATCACTGTGGCTCTGTGAGCTGTCAACAATTGGATGATTCAAAGCCTTCCAGCAGAAAGTTTGTTACTTCAACTGGTGGACGCTGGAAAATTTTAGGAACGGATACCAGTGCTGATTCCCTTTTCAAAGATGGAATAAAAAAATCAAAAGACCAAAAAATAGCTTTAGGATGGTGACTTTTGATCTGAGTTAACAAATTTTACTTAAAATTTTTCTAAATGAATCCGTTTTTCTTTTTTTTTTAATTTGTTTAAATATTTTAAGATGCAGCATTTTCTGAGACACCAGGTATGCTGTACGTACATAATGGAAACAAACTTAATAATAAAAGTTGGCAATTCTCTTTTGGGGAATCTATCAGGTAACATCTCAAAGGGCTTTACTGGACGCTGATGAGGTTTGGGAAATCTTTCCAGGCTCAAGAGAATAACTGTGTGGTGGGGGATTTAAAGCACCAGCTGAAGGTTAAATTCTAACTTTTAATCTACATAACTACCAAAATTTGGATTTGCAAAACATTCAATTACTGAAAAATGTCTCTCCAATGGCCATCTGACAAGCAATTTGGTTTCTCCTTAATCCAGGTTGTTCAGTTTTACTGTAATTTAAAATTTGGCAAGAGAGCCTCAGCTTTGAGGGAATAAGGGAAAATCAGAATGACCTGAAAACAGACTTTAATATTCTGAAAGCACTACCCACAACAAATGTAATTTTTCCAAATCTGATGAAAAAATTCAATTTCTAATTACAGCCACGATTCAAGATCTGAAGATAAGCGTGTACCCAGACTCTCAATTGCTCTTCAGGAACATGTATCCCTTTTCCATATGAGCCAGCCAAAGACAGCTGGTTTATACCTAATAAATATTCTGCTCTTCTGCTTCTTTAGGGTTTGACTCTGTGTTTCAACTTGTTTAAAACTTCAGTAACATCACAGGCTTCTGGCACTTCGATGTAACACAATGACAAACAGTTATCTTTTCTCCCACTGACTTTCCCCAAGGATATACACATCTCTTTAGTTATTGATTATGTGACTGACTGTGTGTGTGTGTGTGTGTGTGTGTGTGTGTGTGTGTGTGTGTGTGTGTGTGTGTGTGTGTGTGACCTGTTGACATTTTACTTCAGTTCATTTCAGGCTGGAGCATTGTATTGACTGATAGGAGGATACATATATGTGCATCTTTATTCCTAATACACTCTCACCACTGAACTTGCTCAGTAAATTGTGACAAAATTCTGGTTCATTTGTTTTCCTTTAAACTAAACCAAACTGGCCCACCTCCATAGGTCCTTTTAAGCCCCGCTTTGAGGCCCTGTGGTGGTTCGTTGGTGAACTTGATTGACATCTGCAGAAGGGTGATGGGAAATTGTCTGTGGACCTCTGTGGTCATCCAAAGGCGGAAGCTGTCGTGTACAAAGTCTGTCTCTGTCACTGTGTCCATTAGCTCGTCCATGAAGTCCAGACCCAGGTGGCAGTTCTGGAGTAAGGCCCAGCCCCCCTGGCGACATTTAGTAAGTGTTATCATTCAGATCAAGGACTACAAAGACATGAAGTCAAGATCCCCCAAAAAAGAGCAACTAACTCTGAAAAGGTTGATCTATCTGTTAAGGATCACAGAGTTTAAACACACATTTTTAGAAACAGAGAACTGCAATGTCTACTTCAACATATTGCATGAAACAGCATTTTCTGCTGCTAGATGAAATGATACAAAAATAGCAGCAACCTCACACCACTGACTCACATTAGCCATGGTCTGCTGCAGAAGCTTGCGGGCGTGGACCTCTTGCCCTTGTCCCATGGAGACATATCGGGTCTCAATCTTCAGTCTCTTCCCCAGTGCGATGATGGAGTCAGTTGGATCTGAGCCCATTGACAAGAAGCAGATGAGAGGTGTTCGTGGGTCTGACTCCTCCCACATCTTCTCCAAGTCAAGAACCACCCCTTCGGTGTACTTCTCCCCCATTGCATCCATTATGTATTTACGGGCCTAAAGGAGAGAGGAAAAGAACTGAGGCACAGTATATTTGTTGGCCTCATAATGCATCATTAAAACACTAGGGGAAAGACTTCAGCATTGCAGGCCAATTCAAAACTAAATATTGGAATTACTTTCTGAAAGGCCAGGGACTGAGTAAATAGTTCAAAGGAATTTTTTACTGGCTTACTCTTTTCAGTCGACAGTAAAGACTAGGGAGGTCAGACAAGGACAACTGCTGGACTGTTTGTGAGTGCAACAAAATAAATTCCACTCCGGGCTTGTCTGCAGTGAACCAAAAAAACTACCCATCAGTAAAAAGTGAATGTCCATTAGCCTTTGTAGATATTCAGGCTCAGTAAGCTTCAGAGAGAGAGCTGTTTTACTAAATGTGTGCCACTTTTCCCTTCAAGGAAAGTTTTGGCCAAGGGGGATGTTACTGTAGATTAAGATATTTTAGACTCTTTTTTTCTGGACCCAGTTTCATTAATACAAGTGAATCTTTGAAGTAAACTGGCATCTCCTTCCCAGCCCTAACCTATCCATTAATTAGGAATAAATTGCTTTAAGCTACTCAGATTTACATGACCTATACTGTTGTGTAAACCAGTGTATTGTGGCTAAACTGATTAGACAACCAAAATTTGGCTTTAAGTACACACACAGATGTGTCTTTTCTAACCTGTGCGATGGTCCTGTCGGGACACCAGCAGCGTATGAGGAGCAGGCGTCTAAAACAGTCAAGAGCCTGGTCGTAGGAGTTTGGAACGACCTCCTCCTCTGGGGCCTCCTTATCAAACCATGACTTCCACTGCTTCTCATTACGACTTATCTGAAAGACAATTTCAACAGCTCTGACACAGGATGACACATTAAAATGACAAAACCTTTCATTGCTTCCCATTATATCAAATCTGTATAGTATAAAATGTAGGAAAAACAAGACTAACCTATTATATAGCTGGACCGTGTATCGTCAATGTGCAAAATTGAGGACGTAACTGAAAACTGTTGTAGAATTGCTGTAAACAACTGACATCATCGCGTCATATTTGCAAACTGATGCTCCGCCTTTCCGCCACTCACTGAGCAATAGAAGCAGATGCTAGAGATGGCAGTACTGGCAACTCTCTTCTATGGAAAGATGCAAAGGTTTGTCCAAAAAAGTTCCTAGATCTGTTTCTAGGTTCTTTTTTGGAAAAAAAAAATCTCTAAATCTACCGATAAATGTGCGAAGTTGGCAACACCATCCTAATGGAACCTGTTTCTTCCAATTCATTTTCAAAGAGCAATGGGGAAACTCAAACATTCAGCCAGTTGACCAATGGTGTAACTTGATCAGTCAGTCAGTCAGTCAGTCAGTCAGTCAGTCAGTCAGTCAGTCAGTCATGGTCATTCATATATAACAACATATATAATGTGTACTGGTTGGTCTTTCTCTCCATTTCACATATGATTACATATGATGTCCTCTAGGTAAATGCACAAGCATACAGTATAGTATGTCTTAAATATGGATTATAAACACGAGATCCTGGATTAGCACTTGTTGTTCTGTACTTAGCTCTAATTGCTTGGAAAGCGGTTCGTATTGAATCCTTGTAAATACCATGTACTTCCAAGACATGATATGAATGCTTGACAGCACACCATATGCTATATACTGTGACATCACATAGCCTGTTAATCACTGTATTTTCACACATGCTGGAAACCAGTTTATTGGGTAAAATCAGGTTAAAGTAGGAAATCAGAGATCACGTTTACAGTACATGCACAGCCGTAACCTGGTAACCGTATAACTCGTATTCAGCTGTTGATAGAGAAGGTGCTACACATTCACATCGCACAACCAAATTTCTGAGACAGTAACTCTTCACCCACAAGGTTAAAATTGTTTCCTGAATATGATGTTTGTTTTTGGGGTGAAATGAGGAGCAGTTCATGAGCTTCTGCCGCATGTGTGTTATGAAGCCTTGTTTAAAGTGTCAAGTCTGAGCCAGAGGCTCAGATGAGTGTCTCTCTCTTGGGGAAATGACAGCACAAACCTGTCCTCACTTTGTTCTTCTTGCTAGACTGATTTCATAAGACAAATAACTGTTAATCCACCTCTCCCTGTTAATCATCCACACAAAAATACATGTGTATTTGTGTATGTGAAGAAATACAAGTTCATGTACACACATACATAGTCCTGTGTGTCTGTATGTGCCCACATGCTCAGCCAAAAGTAACTGATTGAAGGTTTCTCCAAACTAAGCTCATTTCACATAACACTGAGCTTTTCCTTCCATGGGAGCCACCGGGCTGTCAGTCACCCACAAGGGTGTATGTATATGTATGTGAGTGACAGTCAGTTGTGATGAGCGTGTGCAGGTGTGTGGATGTCTATAAAAGAGAGAGATGACGCGAGACATGATAAGACTGATATTGACATGCTTGCTAGAGCAAAGAAGAGCTGTGAAAAAATATTTAATAAGCACCTAGAGACCAATGCTGAATCTGTGTGTGTGTGTGATGACAGATGAGCTATCTGCAAACTTAATAAATAAAAGTCCTTGTGGGTTAAAACTCTCTCAGCTAAAAAGAGGTATCAGACTTGTCAGGGCACGCCTCAGTTGATCAAGCTGTGTGTGTGTGTGTGTGTGTGTGTGTGTGTTGTACCTGATCCAGTATATCAGAGAACTGCCACAGTTTGCTGAGCTCTACAAGGTTGAGCCAGGTCATGTCGAGGATCCATTTAGCTGGTTTCTGAGGGCAAGCCTTTAGGTCCAGAGATGCACCTCCTGGATACACACATACACACCACGATAAATGTTTCAAATACATGCAAACGTGCAAACATAACCTTCACACAAAAGTCATGTTGTGAGTCCATGTTCGGCAGGTCGCAGCTGACAGATGGTCAAGCTGCATGCAAGTAGCAGACTGTGTCTGTTCTGGCCTTGCCAGTTGTCATAGTTGGCTTTTATCCCTGCGGTGAGGAGCACGCCATATCTCTGAGTCAGTGAACTGCTACATTACCAGTATGTTTGAAATGTGTGTAAACCTTGAGACAAGCATTAAAAAAAAAAAAAAACAATATCTGCTGAGTGAATAATGAACAGATCATAAAAAGTAGTCTAGCAATTTTAGTCCAACTTAATCAAACAACCTGGAGGCTGTTCTGAGGTGAGCCATAGCTGTACAACAAAACGTTTAGCTTCTCTTTTTACATGTTGAGATTTTAATGCAGTCTCAGTGGAAACAGGTACACACTGGTTATGTTCGACTGCAAGGTCAAATCATGTCCAATATATATATTCTAGGTGCTGACACAAAAAATCAGTCTAACAGACTAGTAAAAGAAACACAGTTGAGGGGATCAGACTCAAGAGAGATAAAAAAACGCTTTCTTCCTGGAAACTTTTGCTTTTCCAAATACTACTGTCATCATTACAGCAGCCCAACTCTTCAGTTAATACTTGAGTTTGAAATATAAAATCCTTTTGTTGCAGCCTCATAAAATTCTGAAATTTAGTAATCAAACTAACCACTTCACACCTTTGTGCTTTAGGGAAATTATAGGATTTGAGGGAGCTATTTAGCTTGATAACAAAATCAGGAATTACATAAACAACATTACAACTGTGTTTGCAGTTTTTTCCCCAAGCATAATTATCACTTTTGGAAGGTCTGCCCTTCTCTGTAGGCACTAATTAAGTTCCATGTACTGTATTTTTGTTCAGCAGTGTGGAAATTAACCTGCAGTGTTTTGAAACTTGCTGCGTAATTCATCACATTGAACATAATGCCTTTTCTTAGCTTCGTACACACGCACCTGAATACTTCCAACTGGAAAACTTAAAAAAAAAAAAAAAAAAAAAATCAATCCACACTTTCATCTGCATGACTAACCAAGACATCACAACTTTTACAAATAAAAACTGCACATTGTTCACACATTGTTGCCTCTTACCTTTAATGAGCGTGAGGAACTCCTCATGTTTGACCCTGTTGCTCTGCATGTCAATCTTCAGGGTCAACAGCAAAGTGAAGAGGAACTTGTGTTCTTCGTACAGACCCCGTGCTGCGTACTTGTACACCTCAAAGGTCATGAACTCTATGATGTTGGTGATGCGTTTGCTGGTGATAGGACTTTTGGAGGACCTGTTCAAGAAGAATTTCAAAGCAGATATGACATCCGCAGTTTCATCCAATTTGCAGTGTGTTAGCTGCTCTGTGTCACCTTGAAAGCCCCAAATTATAAATATCACTATCACAACTTGTCACATATTTTAAACAACAAAATAAACCTCATAACATAGGTAGCTATCTTTTCTGATTTATAGCAGTTCTGACAACATATGGCAGTATCTCTTTCCTGCTGTAGTAACTGTATGGAAATGTGGAACAGGAAGAAAGATAACAGAGAGATAATGAGGTAAGTGTTAGGCAACAGATTGGAACTGTCTGGCTTCAGGACACTGGGATTTTACATAATGAGCTATCTAAAGTACTGTTAATATAATTTTACCCTTTTCAGAAATTAGTATTTTGGGAAAAGCTGTAATAGCTTCACAGACGTGTGCATTCAGCATCAGATTCAATCGCCAAGAATGTGGAACGAGTGCTCCAACTGCACCAATTGATGATACCAATAACCCAAACAAACCCCCGCCCAATGAGAATCATCTCACTGAGAGGAGCAACAAAGAAGCCAGCTATGCAAGACAGAAGCTGACATGGAGCTGTACATTAAAACTTTGTGTGTTTCAATAAAGACAAAGGTATAAGTTTTTTCTATGTTTATAAAAGAAATCAGTTCATTACAGAGAGCAGAAAATGGCAGAATAATCTCACCTAGCCAGAGAGAGGTCAAAAAGTCCAAGGAACTGTCTCAGAGAGGTCTGATACATGACATTCACCATACTCATTTCAGTGATCAAGAAGTACAGGATACTGCCTCTGGTGGCCACTGAAAACACACACAAACACAACAATTTTAACAGCAATGCCAAAAGAATTGTGGTTGTTGAAGCAAATGCTACGTTTTGCCTTTAATCATGAATCAAAAAAGTCTCTTTACAGAGTCCTGTCACACACTTTCATAAAAAATATTGGCCAGTAGAATATGTTGTGAAAAGCCGATTATGAAGTTAAATAAACTGTTTGTTTACTTTAACATTTGTTGCACAGATTGACACAGAGTTTTTATTATGAACCAAATCTGTTTTTAGGGATGGATTTGGTAGTGAAATTTTCTCTTGGACAATATCCATGTTTGTCGTTGCTTGAGCTGAATTACACACTGAAAATGAATCATTTTCATCTGATTGAACCTTGACTGAAACATGGCAGGCAATCAACCATACCAAATTACCAAAAAAAAAAAGTGTAAATTCTGTGTTTGAGCCAGTTGTCATGACCTACCAGGTCGGTACTCCTCTCTGGCAGCATTAATCTGGATCTCGGTCTCTGCAGCAATCTGTAGTTTCTGAGTAACCTCTTCAGCTGTGCGTTTGGTGTTGCCAAGGACAAGAATCAGACTCTCATCTTCCACCAGTGAACCCTACATTACAAGTCAGAAAATAGATGAAAATGGAAACATTACCCATGAAATTGCAATGGTAATGGAGTTCAGAATTAGAGCCATAGCTGGAACAGATGTGCATGTATGATTTTCTCTTATTTGTGCATTGGGTGACCTCATTTATACAACTATCTGGTCACCATTTAAAAGGTACTCCAGACAAGCATATTTTCTAGCAAATGTCACAAACAGTCTATTTTTTTTATATTGCTCTCTCATAAAGGAAGGAAGCACTAAGAAGTCAGATAAACTGGTTTTAGAATTTAAAACAAAAATGTACAAAAGTTGCTCCAAACACTGCCACATTTTCCACACTAATGAATATCATATGCCCAAATCCCTAATTCAGTCAGAGGTAACGTTGTTTAATACTTCAGAGTGATTTCTGATATATCACAGATTGAGATGTATTTCCTTGCCTGTGTGCTGGTCAGACGGTAGAGGAGGCTGTCCTCTAACTCCTTCATCTTTCTCTTGTTAGATGTCACATCTTCCAAGAGGTCTGTCCTCTCCTTCTCCAGTTCCTGGTGTCATAAGAGCACAGACAACAATACAAACACATACATGAAGGTTATAAACCTGGCCATGGGATCATTAAAATCAAAAGGGTTTATGCCTCATGAGGAGCAAGAAATTGATCAAAAAAGTTAGATGCTCTTTAGATTATAACATATTGTAAATTCACATTTTGACCTGGGACTGGGCAAGATGAAAGTTAAGTACATCCAGGCCTTATCTTGTTATCCAGACAAAATCTCATAGCAATCTGGTCGTTAGTGGACTGACTGACACCCTTTACATGTTGCTCATAACAGTATACAACCTGTCACAAGTTACCACTACTGTCAAATTCACTGATGGTTTAAACCAATTATACTGCTAAATTTAAAGCTTACTTCTGTAGTGTCCAAATTCTTCTAAAATATTTTTATGAAAAATTTATAGGAATCTCTAATTGCAGGACAAATATTTTTTCGCAGAATGTCCTAGAACTGAACACTGAAGAATGAGGAAATAAAAAGAGTCAGCTAAGAAATTCTCTATTTATAGCTTCAGCACTCTTCAGGTGCCACTGCTCTGAATGTCACGCTGACACTCTGATTTAAAGAGAATTTAGTCCTCCAGAAGCATGAACCAAACCCTCTTTCACCCACAGTAAAATCATGAGAAATGTGAGCCTTTATTTGTTGGATGTCAACTATATTTTCACTGTAAGGATTTTTATGGTCAAGATAACTGATAACTGTTATATGAAACTGGAGGGACGTATAGTATGTAAATGTCATAGCTGAGAGTTGTCTACACACGGGAGCTGAGACATAAAATGAAAGCAAATAACTGAACAACGATGTTGGGCTTTAGAAAGCTGCATGAACTGCAGAGATTCAGGCTTTATAGCTGAGGCAGTAGCTTCAGCTCCCATTATGATTAAATCCATATTTAGTACAGAGCCATTTCTCCCATCAGGCATAAATCCTTCATCTGATGATCAGCTATTACTAGGCCTTCCTACAGTCTTTTCACACTCACAATCAATGTGCCCTCTACATTGGGTGCAATTATAATGCATTTCTGTTGCCCCGGATGAAGGAATCAAGTCCCCGATACTTTTAGTGTCTTTGTGTATATATTCGGTATTGTTACATATGTGCACTATTTCTGGGAGTGTGGTTGTTTCTTTACATTGTGTCTAAAGAGCGTAGTGATTGCCATGTTCTATATTCAAAGGGTGATAATAACCTCCCAGTTATATTGTCACACAGCTTGTGCTTGCCAGAGAGAGAAAATGAGGTTCACAGTAGGAAGAGCTGTTGCAAGCCCGCATGTAAATGGTCTCCAAGGGCTCCCAGGAAATACAATGATCTAAGGAATTTGCATTAAGTCAGAGGTATATTGTTCCTACAGAAACATACTGAAGTTTAAACAAACTAATTGGTAACTATGTAACAGTATGTCACATCTTAATTGAAACAAGTAGCTAAAATAAATAGAGTGGCTACCATTTTCTTTGATTAACTTTACCTGTTTTTCTGTGAGGATGACTCTGCCCAGCAGCTGGTCCTCCAGTCCTCTCATGGTGACAGTGAAGTCAATGATGGAGGTGCGAGCACTGATTTCTGGGGTGTAAGCCGGATTAGGCAGCTTGGTGGTCACATATAGCCTAAAACCCTTCATCACATCCACCTCTTTGTCACCCACTTTCACCTGCAAAAGGAAGACAGAGTATCAAGACACATATTCATTTTCAGTTAGAATATTGACTTTATTATCAGCACAATACCAAAATAAAGAGCATATAAAATACCTATACATATACAATATATAAAGATCAAAAGCACATGTACAGTAGGAAGCAAGTTGTGGAGGGAAATTTTCTTTTTACTGCATTTATTTGTCTTGATTATTCAAATCCTTCCTAAACCACTTCAAGAAGACAAACAACACAACACATAGTCACACATTTGTCATGTCAGTCAGTCATTTACGCAAAAGCCACAATTTAAAAAAAACAACTTATGAATAGGCCAACTGACAAACATGATAAAGGTATGCTGGTGTCAGCAAACAAATGCTTTGCAGATAGAGCTGCTCAGAAACACTTCCTGTGCGTTTCAATTCATGTGCGCATGTATGTGGATATATGCTTGTGTTTGCTCTGATCAGCGTTTAATTACTCATGACAGTATAACTTCTAATTATCCATCTGCCGTTTTTTCCCTGGAGCTGTTGTCTGCAGACACCTTCAACTCGTCCTCACACCAAGATATTAATAGAAATTACAGCTTTTCAGGAAAGGGTGGGAGAGAGAGGTACGAGGGAGAGCATAAACACCTCTACTCAGGCGTCTTCTTAGGTAGTCGAGAGACTTCTGGTTGAATATGTTGTCTGCATCGAAGACATGCTTACTTGCAATCACGATAAGGTGTGAGTGTGAGCACGTTTTCCTGCAGTTGTACTTTAGGTTCAATGTATGTGTGCTTGTTTGATGTATGCGTGAGACAGAGGGAGGCAGCTGCTGCAGTGTCAGCTGCTGAATAACCAGCATCAGCCAGAGCCACGAGTTGAGAGGCGATAATGTGTGTGTGTGTGCGTGTGTGCGTGTGAGTGAGTGAGTGAGTGAGTGAGTGAGAGAGAGAGAGAGAGAGAGAGAGAGAGAGAGAGAGAGAGAGAGAGAGAGAGAGAGAGAGAGAGAGAGAGAGAGAGAGAGAGAGAGAGAGAGAGAGAGAGAGAGAGAGAGAGGCCTGCAAGCAGACTTAAACTCTGCCTCTTTCTCACAACCTTATACAATCTGTATAGTTTTATATATGTGTGTGTGTGTGTGTGTGTGGGAGTGAGATTGAGAGTGGGAAGTAAAAATCCATCCTTGTGATATACAGTACAATAATAAATTCACAAATAATGCATTTCCGCTAAGCTCTTAATTGTGTTTTGTGGAAATTGTTTCTCAAATCTTTACAAGCAAGACAGAAAAGACACATTTATTGTGTGCAATAAAAATGCTTTTTGGAAAGTTCAAACCAATTTATTGACAAAAAGACCAATTTAGAGTTTCTTGTCACGTGCAATTCTGTATTTCCTGTAATACCCAGAATTAACATCCAAAGCTTGCTTCAGGGATGTCATTTTTGCTAATAAAATGCAGACAAAATAATAACCATTCAAACCATTCTCTGCAATTTCCCAAATTAAAAATATCTCACTCCAACAGAACATTATGGGAAATTAGGAAGCTGAGACAGAGAGTGATCTATTTTTCACCATCTGGCCACAAATGACAAGAGCAAAAGGTATCTAACAGGGAGGGGGCTCAATATTGGATTTCACTTCTCATCAACAGGAAATGTAGTTTCTTGAAGCCAGTGAGACCCTCTAAAGAACAATACTGTAATTTTGTTTAATAGCCTACACTCTCATTATGAACTCATTAGACTTGCCATGGTAGAAATCACTTTGAGTGCGGCTACATATTAAATGCAGGAACATCATGTTTGTCTATTAGATTTAATTTGAAATTATTTTAAGTGCTAATTAAATGACCTCACTAATGGTGATATTTAGGGGCTGATTATGGCCTGGATATTAACATTTTCTTCTCATCTCACATTTAGCTGCAAAAAAAAATACAACACCACTACTTGAACAAGGCACAGAAAACAAACTGTGTACTTGACTTACATAAACTTACAAACAGAACCTCTTCAGTGAATCATCTGCACCATCTTAATTTTCTAACAACAATTTTACAGCAGTAACTATCTGTCTAGGTAATTATTGAGTTTAATCTATATGGCAACACAAAATGTCTGTAACATGTCTGATATTTTTAAGTGTCAATAAACAACAAAACAAATGTAAATCCTTGACTATGTTTGTGAACGAGCATCTAAAGTGTCAGTAACACTTAACTAGAGAAAGAAAAATTGGAGAAGTTTTTAGTATTTCAATAAACAACAGCAGTAAAAAAAAAAAAAAGTGTTTCTCTACTTAACCTTGTTCTAAGTTGTAAAATAAATTTCCCTGGTTACTGGTGGGTTTTAAAAAGATACCTACAGTAATGAGTCAAAAGAAGGCACAATTTGCTACAGTATAAAACCTTTTTAAAAGAGTTAGTGCAGCTGAACTTGTCTAAATTGAACAAAAAAGTGGAAAAAATTAAATCAATTATACCACAGACCCAGAAAAATAGGAAATAAGAAGGAATGATTCTGTACAGTCACTGAGTCTGCACACAATAAAACACACACTGTGAGTGACCAAGCTCACTGAGCACATTTTAATCTGTCCCCAGACAGTTAACATGATTTGGGTCAGGTGCTCCAGCTGGCATGATTAAAGAAACCAAAGACCATCTCCACCTCCAGCCAACACAACCCATGGTCTGCACTGCCAGTGAATAGGCTTGTTTTCCCCTTTGTGAGCTAATCAACCTGCATCAGTACAGGTGTGACAGCTGGCATAGTAGGAGGGAACTGGCCCCAAAGTCCCATCGTGCCACTGACCAGCACTCAAAACACACCTGTCCATTTCACACACCTCTAAACAAGGTTAAAAAAAAAATGAAATCTGGTACACAAAGATCTTAGGATGGTTATATCTGCCATGTTACCTTGTAAGTGGAGCCAGTTTTGATGAAGTTTTTCTCCAGGATGTTGTCGAGTGCAGGGTCCAACTCCTCCCCTACGTCCTCAATCAAAAGGGGACGCCCAAGAGACAGACTATCCTCCAGGTGGTTCTTGAAGTACTTATGGTTTAGTGAGGTGATCTAGGACAGAAAAATTAACCTCTAGTTAATAGATGGATTTAAAAATGGCATTTGTGTGATCTCAATCTGGAATGCAGTTGGCAGCTGGAAGCAACTGCCCCTTTGAAGGAATCAATGCTCCCATTGAGGGAAATCTCAAATGTTTTGTGTAACACAGAAGTAAATATGTGTTGATTTTAAAATATAATCACCTCAACAGCAGTCACATTTGTTTCCAACAGACTGATGCCAGACTAGTGAGCTAATCACTCAATTAAAAAAAACAAAGTGAGGAGCATCTGATTCTGTTGAGGAGAGGGACACATTTGACTTCTCACTCATTCCCTCCTTCTCCTAAGCTACAAAGGCCAGCCTCTGTCTGGGGATTGTGACAATCCAAACCAATAATACATCACTTAAGATTTTTAGAAAACCATATATTTAAAAAAAATACAGTTGGTCTAATGAGGTGACTTGTGGAAGGGGTTTAAACCCGCTGCTTAGGGGAATGCGTCTTCAGGAAACTCATAATAGGACTGCAGAATGCATTCACTCGGCTGAGAGATTGCCCCTAACAGGGCCACTGACCTTGGCTGGTCTTATTACGCCTGCAGAATTTTGCGAAGGAAAAGCATGTTGAACAATGGAAAGGACTTGAGGGCAAAAACAACACTACAGAAACTGAGGATCTAGGAGTATTACAACAAGCAATGTGAAGATTTTAGAGGCTGCTGAAAATCAAAATCTCACATTACGAAGCAGGAAGCTACATATTAATTTGGTAGCCATGAAAAGTAATGACATTGATATTCTGACTTAAGGTTGGTGTAGCTGAGTTGAACATGTTATTTATGATCTACTATTCCGTTTAATGTCATTTTTTGGCAATTCTACACTATAACAGAACAATGACAAAAAGAATGAAAACACAGAAACAGTAACTTGACACACTGCAGGCCATCAGTGGCTTTTGGAAATTATATTGTGAAAAGATGATTATGCAACATAGTTAATTGACCCACCAGAGAGCTGCTGCTGTTCTTGTATATTCATTGCTATGCCCTCATCGTACATTACAGAATGTAGCAGCAAACACATGTCACATACAGTGGCTGCATAAGTATTCAGACCCCTTCATTTTTTCATACTTTTTTGTGCTTTAGATTTCATTCTAAAAGGATAAAACACTCACTAACCCAATATGACAAACTGAAAACATATTTTCAGACTTTTTTGCAAATTTAGTAAAAATCAAAAACTGAAATCTTGCATTTCCAAATCTTTCAGGACCTTTATTCAGTACTTTGTATGTGTAATTCAATTTGCAACAGACTCCAGTCAAGAGACACATATCAAGGATAATTAAAGCACACAGGATGCACCTAATCACAGTTTGTAGTGTCACAACAAAGAATCTGAATATTTTTGTAAATAAGAGATTACTGTTTGTGTTGTTTGAATAAATCAAAAAATATTTATACAAACATGCTTTCACTTTTTTAATTATGAATTTTTTAGTGTCGATTGATGGGCAAAAGGGCAACACAATAAACAACAATACAAAGAGTGCAAAAATGAAAAAAAAATCCCAAACCTGCAGCTCATTCCTGGTTTCCTTGTTCTTAATCCAGATTTTTCCTTGTGTCTGTGGGTCAATAAGGAGGGGGAAGCGGGCAGCTTTGGTGACAATGATGCCATTCTGAATAGAAAGGTCATCACTGGGGAGCCCCTATGAGATGACAAACAAATGACTGGTGAGGCTCAATCTGTGTGTTTACTTAAGCAAATGCCACCTAATTTAAATGCATATAACTAATCTGTTTTTAAAAATTTTCTACAGCGCTATTTCATTTAGCAGCAGCACACATTGAAACAATAAACACATTTATCGTGTAAAGAATGAAATAAGTCAGTGAACTGCAATGTGCAATCTATATATACCATGTCTAGGTACTATGTTTCATACAGAAAAGGTCAAGTTTCTTTAACTTCAGATATTTTCCAGGTAGGGTTTTTGGTGATTATGCTGATGTTTTTTTGTTTTGTGAGATCAGTGTAAACACAAACACTGCTTATCCAGTTGAAAAATACAAAGTCCATCTACTAAGCACCTATCCAAGGAACTAGATCAGCAACATACAGTATAAATCACATACTGTGTATGCAACGTCAATATGGACTAAAAATATTTTTTCAGTTGATTTGATCAGCAGTTGTTACCAAAGAAGATCACTGACCTGTAGGTTCCATTCACTAACAGTGGGTGCATCAATGAGCAGCTCAGTCAGATTGAGATTGTTGCCAAATGGGATGCAACGCTGCTTCAACTCCCGCTGCCAGTCACTCAGTAGAAGATTACGAAACTCCTGATTGAAGGGGCCGGAGTAAGAGAGGAACGCTGTGGCTAGAAGAACATCACCTGGAACAAGGAGACAAAGCTGTCATTGAACTGTTGAACATATTGTTGAAAGTATTGTACTCCATGGTCTTGTAATTTAATAGTAACTTCTTGTTTACTTAATTAATCATCCGACAGAAATGCTGTCAAATCATGCCTTATACATCCAAACAACATTTCTAAACAATCTGTTATCAATGATAAAACATTGATTATTCAGTTTCAGATACATCTCTCTGATGTCAACATTTTTTGAACAACAGTTAAGTTTAGAAATAAGCTTTGAAACCCACCAACAAGGCGTTTGGTTTGGGCAGCAAACTCTTTGCTCTGCTCTGTCCATCTCTCCTTCTCGCCAGCGAGACCACTGATGAGACTGGACGCTGTCTGCATTTTGTGTCTGCAGCGCTCAGCATCCTCCAGCAGTGTCTGATGGGAAGAGAGGGCAGATAAACAGGTCAGTGGGTTGATGTGTCCAACTTGCTCTTCATCAATCCATCTAATCCTCATTCAACCAGTCATTTTCTGTATGTCTACATATTTATAGCAATCTCAGTTCTGTGTATAAAGACAGAGTGCATGTTCACATCAGTATTGAAATTCCTCCATGTGCCTCAGTACAAAGACATGCAGGTTAGGTTAATTTCAACTCTCTGAATGTTGTCTGTCTGTATGTCTTAGCCCAGTGAAAGGCATCTACCTCTACCATGCTGGGTTAGGCTTGCATCAGCTCAATAGATGGATGCATGCGTATGTTTGCATTTTCTGTCAGTACATTTGTCCTATGTCAATTCCCAAATAATCTTCCTTTTAAGAAGTATTGCAAGAGGTCACTGGCACCTCTAAGCTATTTATCACAATTATCTCTATCAGTTGTGCACTGTCAATAATATGGTTGTTTGTCCAATAGCAATGATGTCATCAATAAAGACTGCCTAACAGCCATTGTCTGAGCCTCAAATGCTTGCAGTGAGGCCGTCAATCTCGCTTTTGGCCCCTAGAGATGAACAGCTCTGCGTCCTAATCACAAAATTATAAAAAGAGTCAACTTGGGCTGTCCAGATTTCCTAATCAGGGAGTGTTGACGCAAATACTGTTCCATTTACATGTTATTTGTCACAGAACACATAGTACTGATGTTGAAAAACACAAACACAGTAGACACAATTGACAGTCTATCACTGATGTTAGCTGCATTCATTTAAAAAGCAGCACTAGGGTAACTTAGGTTGAGTAATTTTTCCTTGTTTCCATGTTTTGTTGCAGGTTATCACAGGTCTTCTGGCTGTGTTTTAAAGACAGTTGATTTCTGTGATTTCAGTTTACAGGCTCATCTTTTTTTTTCTTTTTTTTTTTTAAAAAAGGAGCAGCTCATTTGATAAAGTGCTGAGATTGTGTTAAAACACTGTATTATGATGGTAGGATGTGCAATCATGAACAGCAAGTTAAGGCTTTCTACCCTACCTTCAAGAAGCACAGCTTGGTCATAAATAGCATGGTTGCATGGTTGTCAGGACAGCATAAGATTAAGAAATGTATATTTTTTAACAAACAGACACAGGTAAAGACATTACTTACAGACTTAATTAATCTTAAGTAAGGTCATACTTTAATGTTCACTTTGTTCAACATTTTTTCCACTCATGAACAATATGCTTTAACTTAGAAACTTACTGCTGCTGTAAAAGGACAGGAGTAAGCTGAGATAGAGAATAAAATATCATTGTTCCAGGAAATCATGAACTGAATCAATAAAGCACAAAGACAGTTGTGCCAGCCATATAAAGGTAAGTGAATTACGAAAGAAAATGGGATCACCAGTTTGGATCCAGGCTGAGCATCGCAATGTCATGTGCTATTAAAACTCAGCTAAGCATATCAATATTGTAATCCCTCAGTATATTAGAGGCGTCAGTGGAACAGACCAACACTAGATGTCCAGTTATAGGAGCTGTTATCTGATATTAATTAATTTTAATACATTTTTTAAAGAGAAAAAGTCACTGAAATGTCACCAGCTTGTGCAAGTTAGCTCATATCGTAAGTATTTATTGCATTTACATTAAATAAACGATGATGCTATAAAGCTCCAGGTGTAGAAGCGGCAGCACCCATTAAATAATTCATATCACATCTGTTCAGATCACATGATCCAATTATTGTTTCAGTTGTCTTTCGAGCACATACTGTTCCTGTTTTGTGTGGTAACCTGATTTATATATGTGTTTCAAGGAGGGTAACTAAAACTATTGACCTGTTTCTCCATCATGGCCTTTTCATACTCCCCCTGTACCACATCCAGCTCTGCCTGCTTGGCATCCAGCTCAGCCTGAGCCTTCTGAAGGTCCACATTAGCTATGGCCAGACGATTCTGCTGCACAGCCAAGTTAGCCTAATAAAGAAGGGAAGAGGGAGAGAGAGAGCGAGACAAAGGGATCTGTGATTCCTTTATTGCAAAAGCCTGCAGGGGTCATGGTCAGTTCACAGAGAGATAGGAGGAGAGAAAAGACAAAAGAAAGGAAAGAGCAGATGAGGTGAACATATGGATGATTTGACAGAAAAAGAGAGAATTGTGGTAGGAATGAGTGTTTTATCTGAAGAAAAATTGGGACAGTTCTGTCTAAAGAGCAAAAACAAACAAATAAATTTAAAACGTTATTTAAAAAAAAGGATTGGAGGTGAAAATGTAGAAAATACATCTTTTGAGATTTTGGAACTGTAAAGATGTGTCACAGGCGTAGATGTAGGGACTAAGAGCTTGAGTAGTCAAACTGGAGATGCAAGAAAATAGCTTTACAGGAGAAAATGGGGGCAATAGATAGAAACTGGAAATAAACAGTGGTAAAGGGGTGATGAGAAGGGCAAGGGAGGAGGAAAGGGAAGCTGAGGACGAGCAAGGAAAAGCAGAAAGGATATTTTCTGGGTAGAGGTGGGGCTGTGGAGAAAGCACTGCAAGACATTTAGAAACAGAGATTTGGAGAAAAGTTGTGAGTATGTATAAGTGTTTGTGTGTCTGACTGCGTTTGGGTGGCCTGTAGAAGACGAAATCTGGAGTATTCATTTAATATTAATTGACATCTGAGAGGACCATCCCTGCCTGTCTTTCTGCCTGCCGGTCTGTCTAACTGTATCTCTATCTGGCAGCCTGGCTGGCCAGCTTAAAAGGAAGCTACCACTGAGCTGGAAACCAAAAAATCAATTTGCCAGGCTGTGTTCCACACGAAAGCAAAAGGTCAGGATCAAAGAGGAGAGGCAGAGAGTTCTCATGGAGGTTGTACAGAATAAGGGAAAAACATAATGTATGTACATGTGTGTGCATGTGTGTAAAAGAGAGAGAAAGAGAGAAGATGTGAAAAAGGACCAGGACAGAGCAGAGACATAAAGGTGCAAATAAAATAGAGAAAAGTGGCAGAGGTCGAAATAAGTAGGAAAATGAGACCTGGAGAAAAGGAGGGATTTAAAACGTAAAAAGGAACAATACAATGACTGAAGGGCAAGCAGAGGTGATCATCAGGCAAAGTTCTAGTGAACACAATCAAAAAGTATAACTACATTCTAGTTGAACCTTTTAAATTATTGTAATGCATCAGACATCCAGACTGCAGTGGCAGGAAGACACACTAGAAAAAAAAAAGGACCTGGGACATTTGCATGAAATCCCTGGCTGTAGCAAACAGGTGAAAACACCTATGAACTGGTGAAATATAGTTTACAATGTTGCTTTTTCTAGACATAATCCCAGTACTCTGAGCAAGTGTATTAATTAAACTGCACACCAAAGGGTTTGGTGTGCAGTGTTTGGTGTGTAGCTCTGCACCATTTTCTGCTGTCAGCATGTGTATATGGAATTAACACTGACGTGCCAGTGCATAGAAGCATTTAATTAGTGCAGCTTGAATGTAAAAAAAGACATGTCAGTCACTTAGATATTAACAGAACCTTTACTGTAGAATTCAGTATATCTCATTTCATTTTGTTGTAGAAAAACAGAGTTTCAAAAGCTTATTCATAATTAAGCTAATTCATAAGTCAAACCTTGACATTGGTTTGACTTTGTAAATTTAATCTTTTGCTGATGTAAGAACCTGATTTTCATATTCAATATTATTATTATTATTATTACTAAATGAAGATGAGGAAGTTATTATCTTAAAATAAGTTTTCTGATGTTCACCCACACACACACCAACCAAACTCTTAATTCACCCTACAGAGAGTAATCTAAATTGCCGGACACTAATTAATATGATTAAATTAAAATTGGCCCTGGGAACTTGACTCGAGATGCACCCAATTTTATTTTTATTTAATTTTAAAGCCTAATTTTCTCTTTGTCTGTCAGTCTAAATTCTTTGGGGCACTTCTATTACCTACATCATCAGCAAATTGTTTCTGCCAAAGTGTCGGGATATGAATAAATCCTTTCATATCAGAGACAGTCTGTTCTGTTTCTGTAGCCCAGGGTTTCTCTGCAGAAAAACAACCGCTCTGCTCCACAGTAAGTGTTCCTGAATAATCAGAGTGGAAGAGTGGAAGGCCATGGACTTTGCGCAGTGTCTGCATGTGCAAGTGTGCGTATCTGTGTGTGTGTGTGTGTGTGTGTGTACACTGGTGTTATTTGTGTTTGTTGATGTGATGACAGGTGCATCATAATGTGTGTAAGCGGACATTTAAGTGGATGATATAAGTCTGCTTATGTACAGTGGACTTTACAGCAGATAATTTCAATCATCTATGGGTCCACTCAACCAATAAAAACTTCACTTGAAGTATTTTTATATTCCAATTTTAATGCCATATACTGTCTACAGCAGTTCTGTTTCATCTTCTGCTGCATCACTGTGCTGGATCTGTATGTTACCTTCAAGGGTAAGACCTCCTTGTTGATGGAGAAGAAGGAGGCCATGGCTTTTGTCCAGGATGCAAGGCCGGCCACATTGCCACACACCCTCTTGGCTGTTTCAATGTTGTAGTCGGGCATGTCAAAATAAGGCTGCAGCAGCTCTACCATTTCCTCATTAATGGTGTCTTTGGGGAATTGCTGCAAGGCAGATAGAGGGGGAGAAAACATGGAAGGGCAGAGGGGAGAGAGGAGAATTTTCTAAATTAAAAAGGACTGGGACTTTTTCAGTCAATATAAAAAGAATATGGGCTATGGATTAATCACACATGTAACTCCCCTGTTACTTAAAAAGACTGTAAGAGAAATGATGAAGATACACAGATGAATTTTGACTATGTGACATAAAAATAGAGGGGAACAGCTAGTACAGGTACCTGCAATAAATGAGAGACAAGTTGTGAGAGTGAGACAGAGTGTAAATATAAAAAAGAAAGAAAAAGAAACAGGGCAGAGAAGTTCGGATGCAGATATGAGAGACAGATGAATCCAAGAGGAACAGAAAAAAAATATATGTGCAAGAGTGGGTGACTTAAAAAGGTAAGGAAGCAAAAAGAAAAAGATACAGAGGTACACAGGTAAGATAAAAGACCTGGTGCAGTGGTGTTGGGTGACAAGAGATGACATAGAAGTAACAGAAAAAACGATGAGAGAGAGAGAGATGGGTAGACATAAAAAAGCAACAATGACAGGGATGTAAAATTGGAACAAGTTGATGATCTAAGAAGAGCTGTGGACTGTTGTGTATTCAAATTTGTGAAGTGAAATCCAAGACCACGAGATGGCTTTAAGCTGTCTGTCTATTTTACACTTTATCCTGATGTAATCAATTCAATCAGGCTTTGATTTAATCAACTGGGCCAAACCTGTATTTCTGATCTCTTGAGCCAATATGTACAAGAGTATACACTTAAAAAAGTTTTATTAATATTGTTATTGTTACAAACAGTAAAATACAGCATTTGTAACATCTGAGAAAAAGGTAATTTACACTGGGATGTTATTGAAGAGTGTAATGCAGATATTTCCTGAAATTATTTTATTTTGGTAAGTACCCACCAACATAAGATTTTAGCCTTATGTTTTCTGATTTAATTTTACAAAACAAATTTGATGGAAGGTCTGGTCTTTCAGTAATGCATGTACAACAATTTTACCTTTCCATCTTCTATATGGTAAATAACTCTATAGGTTCCCAAGAATATCACCCAAATCGTGTGGTTTATAGCATATGTGAGCAAGCCCTCTGCAGCATCTACACCTTACTTCAATCTCAACTGTATGAAGTAGACATTAGCGAGCGTACCTGCAGACTGCCCAGGAAGTTTCCAGCTGTCATGAGTTTCAAGGACTCTTGCCATGACGGCGTGTTGCAGTTCTTCTCTGGGTCGATCTTTACTGTGTTGACCCGCCTCTGGAAGAGCAGCAGTACACAGTCCATGATCCGCATGATGAGGTGAGGGGGGCGGCCAAGTGTGCGTACAGTGGCTATGTCTGATGGTTTGATTGTCTGAGTGGGAACAGAGAGAGAAGGATTTAGACAATAAGAAAATAAGGACAACATAGGTTAACGGAGGTCTAGTCTTTAAGTGTATTTTACAGCAGAGTCAGGACACTCATAACAATAAAACAAGGAAAGCAATTACACTGGCATATTTTTCTTTCTATGTTGTAATACTCTTTGTGCCCATCTCTTCAAATGGGAAGACAGAAAATGTGTGTGTGTGTGTGTGTGTGTGTGTGTGTGGGGGGGGGGGGGGGTTAATGAGGAAAGAGAATTTAAGTTGACAAACAAATTGGATGTACACAGGGCACACAATGAGGTATAAGGAGGAGCAGAGAGAGAATTAACTGAGATGAGAAAAAAGAATAAAGTAATTTGTTATTAATTACCTCTTTCTATGACAGGACACACAATGCTGCAGTTTGACAATATAAAGCAGAGGAAGTGTGACAAGGAGAGATAGAGAGAAACAAAGAAACCATGAAGACTGAGTGTAAACTCCAACAAAATGAGAAGAGTTCTGCAAAGAGGGACAGAGCATTACCTCAAGGGATTGATTAAAATGAGAGCGAAAGCAGGAGAGTAAAAGAAAATGTCCCAGTGAGAGTTGTTTGGCTGCCTCACCTCCCCTGCCTGCTTGTCTCTTTTCCTGTTTGTACTTTCCTTATTTCTGCTCTCTCCTCTTTACTTTATTTCCACTCTGTTTTATCAGCCCAAGTGTAGTGTGAATCTCCCACCAGAGAATCAGCCAGCAGACAATCTGGTCAGCAGTCAGTCTATCAGCCAAACAAGCTTTGTTCCTTTGCATGACGGCCACTACTATGTTATAGAATAGCATTGTTACCTTTGACTTTTATATATACACTCCCCTCCAAAAGTATTGGAACAGTGAGGCCAATTCCTTTATTTTTGCTGTAGACTGAAAACATTTGGGTTTGACATCAAAAGATGAATATGAGACGAGATCAACATTTTAGCTTTTATTTCCAGGTATTTACATCTGGATCTGATACACAACTTAGAAGATAGCATTATTTGTAATGGAACACCAAATTTTTAGGTGAGCAAAAGTATTGGAACAGATAGACTTAAAATAGTGTATAAGACTTAATATTTATTTGCAAATCATTTACTTGCAATAACTGCATCAAGCCTGTGACCCATTAACATCACCAAACTTTTGCATTCTTCTTTTGTGATGCTTTTCCAGGCTTTCACCGCAGCCTCTTTCAGTTGTTTGTTTTGGGGGGTTACTCCCTTCAGTCTCCTCTTTAGCAGGTAAAATGCTCTATAGGGTTTAAGTCTGGAGATTGACTTGGCCAGTCTAAAACCTTCCACTTCTTGCCCCTGATGAACTCCTTTGTTGTTTTTGCAGTGCGTTTTGGGTCATTATCTTGCTGCATGATGAATGATCTCCCAATCAGTTTGGTTGCATCTTTCTTTAAATTGCAGACAAAAAGTTTCTGTAGACTTCTGAGCTCATTTTGCTGCTGCCATCATGTGTTACATCATCAATGAAAATTAATGAGCCCTTTCCAGAAGAAGCCATGCAAGCCCAAGCCATGACATTACCTCCACCGTGTTTCACAGATGAGCTTCTATGTTTGGGATCATGAGCAGATCCTTTCTTTCTCCAAACTTTAGCCTTTCCATCACTTTGGTAAAGGTTAATCTTTGCCTCATCAGTTCATAAAACTTTGTCCCAGAATTTTTGAGGCTTGTCTCTGTACTTTTTTGGCAAATTCCAGCCTGGCCTTATTCTTCTTGCTAATGAGTGGTTTGCATCTTCTGGTCTAGCCTTTGTTCTTTTGTTCATGAAGTCTTCTGCGAACAGTAGATTCTGATACCTTCACTCCTGCCCTCTGGAGGTTGTTGCTGATGTCACTAACAGTTGTTTTAGGGTCTTTCTTTAGAGCTCTCACAATGTTTCTGTCATCAACTGCTGCTGTTTTCCTCGGTCTACCCATTCGATGTCTGTTACTTAGTACAACAGTGGTTTCTTTCTTCTTCAGGACATTCAAAATGGTTGTACTGGCTATGGCCAATGTTTGTGCAATGGCTCTAATTGATTTTCCATCTTCTCTCAGCTTCACAATTGCTTTTTTTTCACCCATAGACAGCTCTCTGGTTTTCATGTTAGTTACACTTCTAACTATAAATGCTATAAATAAAAACTATAAAATCCAAATCTGAAACTGAGCGTAGACATTCAGTGCTATTTATTGTTTGAATAATCAATGTAATAGGACACACCTGGGCAACAATACACACCTGTCAGTCACATGTTCCAATACTTTTGCTCACATGAAAAATAGGTGTGTTCAAAATAAAAGGTCCTATCTTCTAAGTTGTGTATCAAATCCAGATGTAAATACCTGGAAATAAAAGCTGAAATGTTGATCTCTTGTCTCATATTCATCTTTTGGTGTCAAACCCAAATGTTTTCAGTCTACAGCAAAAATAAAGGAATTGGCCTCACTGTTCCAATACTTTTGGAGGGGAGTGTATATCGCTCACACCAATACATGAATCACATGTTAATACCATTCCCCAAAAAGCAGAGAAATATATTGTGATATAAGAAACTGTATTTTTCCAAACATCTCGTCTCTGGGTTACAGTAAGAGCACAAACTAGATGTAAATACTATTAAGAGGGTAAACTATAGAAATTACTCTAATGTGTCATTGTGATGTGAATAACCTGCAGATGCTCATAATAAATGCCTTGGACTCACCTGCCAGCAGAGGTGAAGCAGCTTCTTGATTGAGTCGCAAAATGTCTTTAATTTTACAACCTCAGTGCACCATAGAGCATTAAGTGACAGCTCTATTTAAAACATTCTATAGCACTTGAAAAAAACATGATCTAAAATGCATAATCATCAATCTCAACGGACTGCCCAGGGTTGCCCATTTGTAAAAAAAAAAATTAAAGTTTCCATCCACAGCAGCAAGATAAAAATTCTAATCAGGGCCCTGCCGTAGGAGATCTGTATGCAGTCATCTACCCAGGAGGAGAGCTTTAATTACAGCTCCAGGCCCAGAGCACCATGCTAACTTTAGACACACCCGCTGTTACACATACACCAGGGTGAGAAGGCAATAGGCAGAGCCTGCATGCACTTACAGATAGCAAGTCACAGAGGGCTCTAAGTGGTGCCCTGAAGCAACACAAAGTAAGAGAGCAAGAAAAATATTGGTGGGGGAGGTTTTAAGCAACACATAGTGAACACAATAAATTGCTCCAACTCACAGTTTACTGACAATTTTGAACCCTCAGGCATCTTTTAGGGCAAACCTGTGCTCAGACATCTAGGATGGCAGAGAATATCATGAGGAGCAGTACTGCATGATACAGTAGGCTTGAATGAAAGTCGTTAATTTCAGTAGATGAGGCACATGAAAATAAAGCCATATTCACACTGCATACAGGAACTCATCAATACTATGTGCAGTTATAATGTATCCTTTAAATAAAACAAATATATTCACAATAATTTGTGCACATATGCAGAATTACAGGGAATGTCCTCATGAAAATTCTTATTTCCTTTGATAATTGAAATTCTTTTTTCCCCTCTGGAAACAAAAGTAACAACAGTCTTCCTAACAGCAGCATTCCGGACAAGCTGAAGGCAACATGAAGACTCCTGTAGCACCAAAGTACGGAGAGTCATACCAATCAGGATGAGAGGATATACAGTATATAAATACTTTGTGTGGGCAGTGTATCAATCTTCAGCTCTTGTTTTTGCTTAAGTTTATAGTTGAACCTGTGCACCTGAGGGACATAAAGTTGAGGAGACACCCGGGGATCATATCATGCCAGCATGCAGTTACAGATAGTGAGTCACAGAAGGCTCTAAGTGGCGGCCTGAAGCAACACAAAGTAAGAGAGCGAGAAAAACATCAGTAGGGGAGGTATTAAGTCTAAGTCCCAGACCTGCAGTGCAGCCTCTGCCTCCTCAAGAGCTGGCCGAGCAGCTTCAAGTTTCTCCTCAGCAATGGCCTTGTCAGCTGAGATGCTGTCTACAATGGCCTGGGCCTTGTCCTTCACTTTCTGAACCTCCACCTTCACTCGCTCTGCTGCCTGGGCTTTTACTGTCACCTCCTTCAACACCTGTGTACATGCACAATATATAAACATGGCAATGAATCAATGCAATCTGGACTTTTATTGATTCTTCAGTATCAACAAAACAAAAATAATATATAATCTATTTTTTATTCTGTTATCACTATATAGACACCCCTGTATAAAACTTCAATGTCAGTTATTACTCAAAGCAAACATTCATTGACCTGAGATGTACGAGACACACAGGCATGTTGTCATGGACATGAATGACAATAAAAAATAATGATAATATATATGGTAATTTGTCTTGTTTCACACACTGCAGGAAATTCACTTAAGTAAACACTAATACAATAGATCCAAATGTATCCACTTTAAAGTCACACTAATTCCAGCAATGAACGGTTATTTACCATCTATTTTCTACTCAATTTCTATTTTTGCATAAAACTACAACAGCACTGCCTGACTAATGCAGATTCTACTTCTTATTCATGCAAGGAAACATAATTAATTTCACTGCTGTTCACATGCATCCACAAATACCTGCACATACAGCTACAGTAAATCACAAATAATCAGAATAATAAATATTCACATCCAGAAAGTACAATGCAAATACCATATTCATATATAGACAAATAATACTGTGTGACATTGCAAGTTAATTATGGACTGTGTTGCTGTTTTAATTCAAAATCTCCACTTGATTAATTCATTTTCAAATGTTAGTGAAATTCTAAGCCAACTAAAAAGGCCAAGAGTGAAAAGCATAGAGTATGTACTGTACTTCTAGAGACACTTTCTGAACCTAAACATACACATGCATGCCCACATGTACACAGGAAAATAAATAAATAAATCACCCTCCTGCCTGAAACCTACCATATCAGCCTTGTCATTGGCAACCTGTAGCTCCTTCTCTTTCACCTCCAGCTCCTTGCTGAGTGCTGCTACAGACTCTGATGCCTCCTTCAGTTTCTGGAGACCTGTGTTCATCCTAAACAGGCGAAATGTTTAACATCATCAGTTGAGCTGCATGCAATTCCAGCATAAATCTTCCTCCTTGCTACTATATACCAGACTATCTAATCAGTATCTGCATGTCTACACCTAGGCTCCCTGCTTGTTGTAAATATCTACAAAACATTCAAGATGAACTACATGTCATTCTGACTGAATCTTTCATCCACTGGACACCAGGTGGTGAAAATACTTGCACATTATTTAACAGGAAAACAGCTTTTCATCCTTGGTCGCTTCATACCATGTGTCTGCTCAGAATTCTAAATGTAATGATATTCTTTCAAGAGCTGCCATTAAATTTTGGAAGACTCAGGGAAAAACTGATGAGCTGACATGGCTTCAAAATCATGACAAAAGGAGCACAGCCATTTTATGTATTTCTCAGATCTGGTATGTGATTTAATGCTGTAGTTTATGCTGTATCCCCTCATCTAAAAAAAATAACTCATAACTGGTAGTTCTGCACTACCCCCTTTGATGAACACTTACTTCATTAGGATGCGTCTTAATAATGTGTCATCTGCCATTATAGAGTCAATAACTATTGACTAAGATTAGGGTCAATCTGTGATACAGTTTTTGAAAATCTGCCAGTGAAAACAGATGTTATTTTTCAGGATACACACTAATCATGCCTAATTACTAGTGACTAGTCGACAGTATAACTGACTTAGAGGAAGACTGTACTACAGATATAAGATTCAACAACTTTATTCATCTATCATTTATTAAACACAAGTCTTATACAATCCAACTCTAATTACCCGTAAGAGATGTAGACAGTATGTGCAACAGTTGAGGTATTGATTCCCAACCCATTTTAACTGCTGGTTTTTGCAAACATGAAAAAAGTCACTCACCTCTGTCAGTAAATTAGCATTAGAAAGGGACATGGAAAGATGTGGAAAAAGGAAAAAAAATAAAAAATAAAAAAAGAAGGGCTCCAGTACATGCAATTGCAAACAATTCAATTATTCCTTTAAGTCTGTTTACCTGTTGGCAAGTGTCTGGACTTCAGACCTCTTCTCCTTATAGATGGACTTGTAGCCCTGAATGAAGGACAGGTAGGACTTGGGTGTGACATGGGTGGAGCGTCGGTATCTAGGTTTCAAAATAGATTAACACAGGGTTAATTTCATATAATTTTAAAAAGGAGAGTCATCAGCACAATGATTGAACCTTAACTACTAACATTTAGTATAACTTTTATTTATCCTGTTACTAGTAATCAATATGACCTTTATGCTGAAAGTCTTTTAAAAAAGAAATTTCTCTGGTGCACACTTGGGCCTAAAATCATATTGAAAAACACATTTTGGGCTGCCCCGGTGGCCTAGTGGTTATGGTGCTGACCATTAACAGGAATGACCCCAAATCATGGACAGCGATTGCATGTCACATCCAATCTCTCTCTCCCCCAATTTCCTGTCATCTATCTGCTATCAGCTTTGTAATAAAGTCATAGATGTAATAAAATACTATACCGCTGGAAGTAGTCCACACATTTCTCTGCCACACCATCCTGGAAGGAGCCCATGCACTGAACTACCTCACTTTTGACCTGGGGTGAACAGTCGATGTCATAGACAGACAGGAAGTGCTCTGAAACTAAAGGAAGATGGAGGAAGACGAATGACAGAGAGATAGAGACGGGAATTAATTGGAGGAAAACACACAGTGGAGAGTGACAATTGGTTACAGAAACCAGATCGGAAATTGTAAACATATCCAACACTAAGAAATTCTAACTGATTTGTTTTCCACACTGGAATTACTGTGGGACAATATGGATTACTGGCTTTTGTACATCTATTACTATAACATCTATGCCATATTCCTGATGGATTCAACAAACTGTGGAATGGAAACAGAAGGAAAGAGCAGGAGGAGATAATTGGAAAATATTGACATTTTCACAACCCATTTTCTAAAAGCAAACTGACAGTGCCTCCAACAGATGTGCTGAAAGAGATTGGTTTTTCAGGACAAAATGAGCCACACTGATTTACAATTGCTAAGAAAAATTAAGACTTATTTTGTCTAATGTATGTGCATGAAAACTCAAATTATGATCTACAGTATATCAGTGTGATTAAAACAACGCATTAAGCAACACAAGATTAAGAAGAGAACAATGATAGACAACTGTTGTCATGCTGCTGGGATTTACTGCTGCAATTTCCACATTCCAGTCATCTAGACAAGACAATTTGAAAATTTCTAGTTTTCTTCTGACTTTCAGTAATTAAAGCACAAGGACAAGATAGTTGACAAACTGACTGAGTGATAAATGAGTGTTATAATATCCCAGTTAAATCTGACTTCACAGCATCAAGAAAAAAATAACAGCAGCCACTCTAAACAGAAGATGATGTAGAATACAAGGATGAAGCACTGTAAATAATGGGCAACAAATGTTACCATTAGATAGGCAAATCATATCAATTTAAATCAAATTTGTCTGTGAAACGTACCTGCAACAAGAGCGTCCTTGGGCCAGCGACTGAACCAGTCCATGGTGCAGCCAGATATCAATGCTGGAAACTTTAATGCCCGGTTGCGGAACTTTTCTCCAACAGGTGAGAAGCACAGAACAACATGAAGATTATGTCGGACTCGTGACATGAAATACTCGTACAGGTTTTCATTGGTCGGTGGTCGCCTGGGAGACTCTCGCTTCATAACGGGGATGAGATCACTGAGGATCTCGTCAATTTCATCACGAGCAAACAAGTTGGACACCTGAGGACAGAAATACACATGTATTTATGTCATTTCTGTCACTGATGTCACAATAATGTCTTAATTGATGATCTACCCATCTATTAGTGTGTGTGAGTATGTGTGTATATTAAAGGTGAGCAACCTTTCTACATGATAAGTTAATCTTTGTTAGTACCAGAAATATTGATTGGACTGTGTTAATCAATGGAACACAGAACTGTTTCACCTTTTTTTTTTTATGTATATAGATGTTTACTTTTAGGTCAGGTATAAATATAAGCACTGTATGTTTAGAATGGCAAACAATTTCTTAATTAACCTAGGTTTTCAAATATTAATTTGTGTGTGAGGCACATGGAAAATAAGTGACAAGAAGATTAAAAGATTTTCAGTGAAGCACAATGTGAAATAAAAGTTCTCCCAATATATAAAGTTGTAACATGTGGAGATAATCATATGTAGTTAGGCACTTTAATATTAAGTATGGATTTAGCCAACAATTCCACAGTACAACAACAGAATTAAAATATTTTTCTATTTAAAACTTTAAATACTGATGATTTTCAATTCCTATTTTGGAATTGAAAATCCCAAAAATATATTTTATCACATACTAAACTTTCCAATTTCTCCCTCTCACTTTTGTCACCTCTGACATTTGCTTGACCTCTTAATTTCCTCGTGATTTCCCTTTACAACAAAAGTACAGTTGATATTTAATTGCTAAGCAGCTGGTAAGCAAAACTAATGATGTTTACTGTGATGCAGCCGCAGGAAACGATTTATTTATATTTTCTTAGCTTGGATAGCTGGATTTTAACTGGGAATAGAAGATGATTTAAATTAAATATGGGCTTTTTTATCTTTTGATTGGTTAGGCACAAAGCTACAAGCACTTGTTGAGGCCTCCCTCATTTTCTCTGTACTACTTAAACCTCATGGTGCGAAAAAAAACAAAAACTGCTGTTTGCTATCTGGGGTGTTGTAGTTAGAAGCACCATGTCTCTAACCATCTGCTGGTTTCTCTCACATAAACAACAACCTCACACTAACAGCTCGCTCTTCCTTTTTGTTTCTCATCCCTGTCACCACAGTCACTGTCTCTCACACACAGTCATCCTAACACGTCTGCAACACAAAATTCTCTCTCTCTCCAACATACACAAACCTCTCACCTAAAATAAATAACACTGCAACACATACACCACTCTCCCCTAGTCCCCACTTCTATTTACCTCCCCTGATAAAGCAGCTGCTGCTTAAATTTTCATCCAGCCAGGGAGGTAGAGAAAGGGTGGGAGAGGAGCAGGTGGAGGTGGTGGATAGAGATGCTACCATGAGGAGCCAGAGAGAGCATGATAAAACAAAGGAAGATTAGAAAAGAGAATGAGCAGAACAAAATGGATGAGGATTGAAGAAGAGCAAAGAGTCAGAAATCAGTTAAAAAGTAATTGCACATGCAGGGATTTGTGTTACATTGGCTGCCCATAGTGTTGATGAACTGATTTGCTCTATATTAATAAATATTGAACATAAACAGAAAAACTTGAGAATGAATAATGATAATGAAAATGTAGCAAAACCTTCTGCATTGTATATCATGCATAGTAGTGTGGAGGATAAAGTATAACTAGCATGGTCTGCTATGATCAATTTGGCTCTAGCTTGAAGCAAAGTTAAGCACAAATTAAGAACTAGTCTTAAGTCTAGCAATGACAGTGCTTGTGCCTTTTTCAATAAAAGCGGTATTGCGGTATAAACAATATTGTAATACTGGCAGAAGAAGGGAAAGTCCAGTGTTTACACATGTCTCCATTGAAGTGCTTGCCAGTCATCATGTGATGTTCATGTGAGGGAACCAGTACAAAGGAGAAAGGAAGAAGAAAATAAGGATACAGACTGATTGGCAAGTGTAAAATCTAACAATGAGAGTTCATCACAGCAACAACGATATTAAATATTCTTTAAAACCATTTTTCTCCCTATCTTTACAATTATCTCTCTGACTAATTATTAGCCCAATGACTAATTACTTCTTTCTTTGGTAGTAGTAGGTTAATTTAAAATAACTCTAACTCTAAAATACATTACTCATTACATTACTCTAAAATACAACATTACTCATGTTGCATTAAACAACAAAAACAAATTTTTCACCAATCAGATGCTCAGATTCTTAATCTTCATAGTATTCTTCATAAAGAGCAATTGACTGCTGATGTTGCTGACTGTGAGAAGAGTTTTTAAAAGGTCAAGTCAGCACTGAGAAATGTGCGTTAGCAATTGGAAAAAAACAACTGTTAAAAAGGGCCTGTTTTCACAGCTTGTTGCTGCCATCGCAATAACTTGATTAGAACATCATTATATCTCTTCACAACATAAACATCTAAGCAGTGGGAGCTGGGAAGAGAGGGATAAAAGGAACTAAGACTCGTACAGTATATCAGCACAGAGCAGCAGTACAGTAGAAGTAGCAGCCTGATGGAGAAATAACTGGGGTGAGATATTGTATATAATTTAAACAGCTTGACAGTGGCATGTGTAAAATAATATTTAATTATAAATGTAAACCCACACCCTAAAATGTGTTGAGTACAGCATCTGTTGAATACAACACCTGGCCTAATGCAATAGTAGAATGTGCTTTGAGGTACAGGAGGAGGTGGGGAAGAGGAAGAGACAAAGAAGACAACAATGAAGAGTAGAATAAATGGAGGAGGAGGAAGGGAAGGAGGGGGAACAAGAGAAGATGGAGGAGGCAGAACAGGAGAAAAGCCAGAGGGAAAAAACAGACATTGAGAGGAAGAGACATCACAAAAACATGAAGGTGTGGAGGAGGAAGAGTACAGTGAAAATTGTAAGAGGAGAAGAAAGTAAGATCTAAGAAAAGTGCTGTGGAAATGCTTTGTTTGCCCCAGTTACACCACAGCTACTGCATCCAGTACAGTGGATAATTCTGGGACTGCCGTAGAGAAATGTGCAAACAGTGGCACTTGACCTTGAAGCTACCTGCTGCTATCGCTGCTGTTAGAGAGTCATACAGGAAAAAAACCATTCTGCAGCTACAGTGCAGAGTGCTGCAGTACAAAAAAAGACCTAGGTCTATCAGTCTCTTCTGTCAGTTACAGCTTCAATTCATAACATCTAAACTGATGACAAAATAATTGTGAAATGCTAACCTATTGAGAAGGAAAATGCAATTTGCTTTTTAATTTGTTTGAATTAAGATAAACTGCACTATTCATAATCCATATAGTATAGACTACATGGTTGTCTCTTTTCTCTGTTGTCACTGCTTTGGTATCACGGTCATATCATGTTTATTTCACTCAAAGGTGAGTGCCAGCTGTCAGTTTCAGCAACACAACAAAAGTATAATCAAGGCTTTTGGAGATAATATGAATTTAAGTATTTGATTTAATGCAGCACGGTAGGCAACACCAGTGTGCAACCACAGTAGGTTATGTTTTTGTTTTGATCATCAAAATATAGACGTAACAGTGCATTCATTAAAACATAATAAATCAGAGGCACATTAGTGCAATGGGAGAAAGAGATAATCCATCATTTTCTACCACTCTTATTCATGTATTTAGCCAAAGATAGGATGTTTCCCATTTCCTATATTATTCTGACAAATTCTACCAATAAGCAACACTTAATATGTATGTGATATGATGCTATACATGTTTAAGGCATGTGCTGAGGAATATTTACTTGATCACATCATTATTAAATTGATTTTGTAGTATTAGTAGTGAAATTATTGTTTTATGCAATATTTGTGAGTTCCTCTCTCTGTGCTTATTCTATGTTTCCATTTGGCCCTTCTGACACCATTTACAGTAACATCAAACAATAGCTAATGGCTTGACCACCAACCATGCCCAAAATTTGGGTGTGACTTTTTGACTAAGACCAGGGTTTCACTTGGTTTTGATCCTGAAACATTGTAAACATTGTTTTTTGTGTCCCACAAATGTAATTTTTAGTCTAGAAAGCTGCTCATGTGGTCACCCCTTTATATTTGTACTATTGCAACTTTTTCTTCCTACCTGAGAGCACCAAATCAAAGGGGACCTGTTGCTGTGAGGGCACGTCATAAATTGAACTCTTGAATTGACTCTTAGAATCTATGGCCAGGAAAATCAGCTGCTTCTGAATATCTTGTTATATGTATTTCACACATTCATATGTGTATATTTTACATTAAATCTAAGTTAAACATGCATACATGTGTGTGATTCTGTGTCTTTTTTTCCATGTGTGCACTCCTGACCTCTCCAGATGACAGGACATTGTTCATGTACTCGAGGAAAGACTCGTCTTTGATTTCGTTGTCAGTGAAGATGAAGCTGATGCCTTTCCCATGCTGGCCAGCTGTTCTGTACAAGCCCTTCAAGTCATCCATCAGGTTGGCTGTGTTGTATGAGCTGGTAAAAAACAGAATGCATAAAATAAACTGACTTTTTTTCCTCTCTCTGTTATTGTTATATGAAACAAAACTGACGGGGGGGGGGTGTGTGTATACAGTGTGAGGGTTTGAATAAATTGGAATATGTGAATGATGTTTGAGTTGGGAGTGATGTACTTTTTTTGTGATAGCATTGCATTGCTGTGGCAAGTAACAGTTCAGTGCATTCACTTTGCATAGATAGAGCCTTTAAAAATGACATTAATCTATATCTGTAACATATAAATCTGATAATTAAGATCATTACATAAATGTCTATGATCAAATTATACAACAACAGTAATCTGCAAAACTGACTTTGGATATGAATATATTGTGTGCTGCAATCAAAACAGTGAAAGGGCAAAACATTTAATCATTCACTGCATTGTAATGGAGCTGTGTGCAAACACTGACAGGTGCCATTTAGATTTCCAAGTTGTGGGTGGTTTTACTAGTTGAAGTATTAAAAAGAAAAATATGAACAGTGACAGATTTCTGATTTGAAATGTGGTAAAGAAGCAAACAGTGTCCTAGTTGTTTGTTTTTGAATGTGTCTCCTTTTTTGTGTTTGTGTGTGTGAAATTGAATGAATTTTAGAGAGGGAAATTAAAAATAAACAAGAGTGTAAAAATGGAAGATCAATGGGTGGAATTAATTGCATGAAAATATGGGAGAAAAATCAAAGAAAAAGATACATATCTAGCAAGAGAATGACAGAGTTAGGATGGCAGAGTTCATAGGGCTAGTTCACATGAGAGTAATGAGAAAGTTTACATTGCACAGAAAGAGACTGCATGTGTAAAAGAGATAACTATACTGGATGTGCAAGCGAAAGGCAACAGTCTGAGTGTTAGAGAAAAGAGACAGCAGAGAAAAAAAGAAGGCAGGGAGACATATAATCGGGGTGCCTGTTTTCTCCAGAGGCCTGTGAAGCCAAGAGGAGAAACACAAAGTCCATTCATATTAATACCAAACATTAAAACCTGTTAGGAAAAGAGCAGATGGGAAATATGATGGCAACAAATGCACACAGGGACTGAGAGAGAAAAACATTTGACAGGTTGGGAGAGCGAGAGAGAGGCCAAACAATGAGGCATACAAAGTTTAGGACAGAACAATCAGAGAAACATGACAGTTGAAGCAAAGGTGAATCAACTACACTGAAGAGACTCATAGTCCATAGTTCAATTATATTCTTTGACAGAAGCCTCAACTGATGAGGGGCCAGAGCTGTAAAGATATTATACAATCAATATCAATCTAATTCATCTTCTTTCAATTATTAATACATGCTTATTGCAGCTCCTGGAAGATGAATCTTTCTCAAATGTCAGAGCTGAGACAGAATTTATTCATGTTCTGTAAAAACAGAGTATGTTGGTTTTGATTTATTATCTACTGGGTATATTTGTTTTGTTTTAGTTTTTCTATTGTGATTTAATATCTGCCGAGACCAGGATGAGTGAAGAGACCTGCAGCCCCTTGGTCATAACAAAACAACAAAATATCTGTTTCAAGTTTAACCTAATTCAAAAAGGAATGATACTATGCTTGAGAAATAGCTGTGGCCTGACATATGATTATAATAATATAATAATTCAAACTGAAAATAGATGGTATTGCAGGTTAGCTAAGCAATGTCTGAACTTTAGTCTGAAGATATCCACATGAGGGTTCTTTGAGCCAGCACACTATGGGTAAAGTTTTAAATGCAAAGTGACTCAGTATCATTTCAAACTCATGGACCATAAACAACATTTATTGTAGCTACAATAAAGATTGACGCTCTTGCGAAAAAAGCAAAGCATATTTCTTGCCTCATATATATTCAGAGCCAATTTTTAAGGATAATTAAGGAGAAATTTTACTTTTCCAAAGCAGCTGTTTAAGTCTGAAAATCGAAAGAATGATCAATGACAGCCCAGTGTGGAGCATTTGTGAGGGATGTGTTCATGATGATGCCAGAGTGAAATCGAGCACTTGCCAATCATCCTTTTTACAGCTTACATGAAATTATTAAGGAAATCTTATTCAAGGAAAATACATGTTGTACATCTTGCCAGATATTAATGATCCAATAAAATGTGTGCTGGCATTAACTTTAGGTGTTTAGGTGTTACTGCAACTGTTTTATGACTTGATATTAGATAATTGATATCATCATCAGGTTACAAGTAAGATATGGTTAGTGTATATGGATAATAACTATGTGGTGTGTGTGTGTGTGTATACAAGCTTAAACATCAACTGTGTGCACATAGACCCACTGTACTGAGCATTACCGTGTAAGAGTGATCTGGAAGATCCTGTATCCAGCTATGAATGAAGCCAGTCTGGTCAGGCTCTGTTTGCCTGATCCCCCAACACCCACCAACAAGGCATTACCTCCAGGTGTCCGGATTATTCTAGACACCTACGTAAACAAAATCAGACATACACTAAAAACTAGGATGAAAGTTCATATATGTGTGACAATTTGTATGTGAGAACCAGGGAAATAAAACAGCAAGGGAGACAGAGAAGGACAATTTTTGAGTGCAAGTGAGTAAGCAAGAAAACATGAAAGCTCCTAAAATCAAGTTGTAAAGTAAAACTGGCAGAATATTTTTGGGCTTGAAGGTGGTCTACGAATATCAGAGGACTTCCAAATTTAAGAACCTTGACCATTCAATTAAAAAAAGGACATTTTTATACATGTTTGTTGCACAGCCAGAGACGGAACTCCAAAGGGGTGTCTGTCTCTACTAGATGTGTAGCTATTTGCTTGGTAACACCTCAGCCATAACAATTTCATAAGCTAGTAATATCTCAAGGCTCTGTCTCTGTGTTTGTTTTGAGTTTGGCTGAGTGTGACTTTTTTTTTTTATGTACACTTTAATTTACCTAATTCAAAATGCATATATACTAACCATTTTACAATACTTTTTGTTCTATTCTGTCACATCATATAGTTTTCTGCTAATAGTACAATTTCTTTACTTTAATCACACTAGTGTAGCTAAATCATAAAAGAAACACTTCTGTAGAATACCTTGACCAGATGTATCATAGCATCCTGAAAGAAGACCATGTCCATGCCAGTACCCCTGATGCTCTCATTGTAATGGCTCAGGAACATGTTCAGACGGTCTTTCAAACTCTCAAATGATTCGATAGGCTCGTAGACCTTGGGCAAATCAAAGTCTGAATCTTCTGGCTCCTCCCCTGTCATGAAAGAATATTCTAAATTAAAATGATCACAGTAAAATAGCAAAGTATTTGTAATTTTTAAAGAGAAAACAACAGCACTGCTGACATTGTCTAGTCTTGTCTCCAGATGTTTCATGTTGATTAATCAGTACCTGTAGCCTCGGGTGCGTCTCGTAGGAAGTCAACAAAGTATCTGTCTACTTCATAATCCACTATGTTTTTGTGCTCCTCGCCCAGCTCCTCCTCTACCAGCTTTGCCAAAGACTGGTCAAACCACTCCACGTCCTCAGGCATGGTAAATCTGTCAGCTATGACACGTTTGCACTCGTGCTTCCACAACGCCAGCAACACCTGGAAATTATTTTCATGTATTAGTGCTGTCCTTCCAGCAAATAAGGTCAGTCTATCAGTCTATCAGCTACCTACAAGCCAGAATGACAGGTGTGGTGATAATGGAGAAACTTTCATTCTTTAGTGGAATCATTGTATGAGTTTGATGACGAGGTAAAAAAGATTTAGATGAGCAAAGAAATTCATTAAGCCAGACATTGATTAGATCTATTGATTGTAGAAATCCGCACATACAGCACCTCACCATGAAATAAAAGCCTGGGAAAGTTGTATTTATATTTTATACCCCAGTATTTTGTTCGAGTGGTTTAGTTTACTCTAAGTCTTGTCTACTGTAGTTCAGGTCTTCTGAGTTGAGTTGGCTGCCTCAGCAGTTATGTCGAGCATGTTTGCCTAGACTCTGGGCAGCCTGAGGTAAAAGATATATTTCATTTTATTCTATTATTCAGTGCAGCCACAAACCAACAGAGAGTTAGCCACCTCAGCAAGAATTCAGCTTGCAATGCCAGAATTTCCGATGTTGATTTTTTTCCCATTTTATTCTTACAAACCAAAAAAACATTTCTATCCCCTCTCCAGTATTGTATCTATATTATATCACAATATATCATGTAGTCACATAGTGACTCTACTAGATAAGAAAAGGGGTTGATCATCAGGTTGGTTATGCTATTCTGCTGTATTACACAGTATTCTGCACCACATTTTGCTATGCTACTATACACTACTTTTTTGTACTTCACACATACAACCAGACCACTGTTATTGTGAAGTTTCAATTTACTTTAGATACAACAAAGCACTGCCAGTAGTCATCCCCTTTCACTGCTGTCACTGCAATACTGTCCCTGCCTGAAATATTTTTTAATGTTCATTAATTCTTGTAAAAACTCGCCATATCTCAAATCTAGTCATGTTAACCATTTTCTTAATAACATGACATTTTAAGGATCAGGGTAAGTTAAGTGAACGTTGCTTAAATCTTCTCACCGGGACAGAGTTGACCACCTCAGCGCTGGTATTGAGCATGCCTTGCCACACCCTGGACAAATCCCTCAGGTTGAAGATGTAATGGAACTTAGCAGGCGTTGGAAGCATCTTGACCTTGGTCAACTGCCAGAGATGGCGAGTCAGAGACACCAGGCAGGGCACGGTGCTGCGGACTTCCTCAATGAAACCACGGCGTGCACAGAAGTGGCCCTCACCAATCACACCTACAGCAAGAAAGTGACCAAAGCATAGACACTGTGCATACTGTGTGGGTAAAGAAATTAAAATTTGAGCCCACATTTATCAGTTCATTATTGTAGCAAGAAATACTAACATGTATTACTTAAATTGCAAATAAAATGCTTTTCATTATTAGTCCTTATCTCACTACAGTATTAGTAGTATTTTAGCAAGATGACAGTCTTATCACTATATGTCTTGATTCTACTGCACTGTTACACTGTTTTTACTCACCAAATATCTTGTCTATGGAGGAATTAGAGGGCAGAGTACAGTTAAAGATGGAGAACTGCCTTTTCAATCTCTGTGGGATGTCATTACGTCCTCCTCCTGGATGGATCATAGCTGCCAGGAACTGAACATCCACAATATTGGTGAATTCTCCTGGCTTCTCCAGATTGAAGAACCCATTCTGCTCCATCAGCTGCCGGACTATCTCATTAGTCACCTATGATGGAGGGCAAAACGGTAAGAGCTTAAACCAAAAGGACTTTTATTTGTTATCAGTTCATGTTAGTGCACACCCTTGCTGTTAGCATGAGTTAATTTAACTTTATAAATTACATCATTAAAATGTGTAAAATTAAACTGCCTAAAATTTCATTTCATTAAAAATTACTTGAACTTAATAATGCTTTGTTTTAAATTATCTTTCATGGTTTTTCAGGCCAGAGAGACAAAATGAGAGTCCTATCATTAATTCAAATACATATATATACTTAAAAGGGATATGTTATGTGTTTTCATCCTGTTATGTTAATGATGTTAAAATCATCCAAAACCTGGTCTCCCCACTCGTTGATGACAGGCATGTTGATATCATCAATGAAAATGGACATTTTCTTCCCTGCAGGGGGTCCATAAGTGGTCCCCATCCTCTTATCCACATAGCTCTCAACTGTCCTCTAAAAAGAGAAACAGGGGAAGCAAAGAAAAAAATAAGACAACACATGGTGGCGAAAAAGATAAAAGTGAGGGAAAGACAAAGACAGAGGAAGGATCTATTAAGTTCCACTCAGACATAATCCATTGTGACAGATTGATCAATGGGCAGCTTAGCCATGTACAGAAAAAAAGACAGTGTTCCTTCCTCCAGCCTGCACATTATTCATCAGACCAGACACTGATCAATATGACTTCACAAGTTCATGATAATCCAAGACAAGTCAACGCAGATGTAGAGCTTTCACTGTCAGAAAAAACTGCAAAGAGTGGTACAATGAGCTGCTGAATCTAAATTAACAGGATTGTAGATTGATGGTTCTGCTTTACCTGGAACATGAGTGGTGTGGTAGCAGAAGAGAAGTTGAGACTCTTGCCAATATGGGTCTCAGGATCATATTTTGACATGTAGCCTTTGATGATAACAGTCTTGGCTGTTCCTTGCTCTCCAATCAGCAAAACGGCCTAGAAAAATGTATAGTCTTTTTATCAGGCTAAACTTTCATACAAGACAAAAATCTATCTGCTAAATTTGCTCTCCAATCTTAATGCAATTTCCAAGCGTTAAAAACTTCTAAATGGCAGTGGCATAACAAAGGAGATACTGTATGTACTCAAAGGTCAATAGATATTTAAAAAAAAGCAGTGAAGACGAAGAAATACGATAAGAGGGAGACATTTTTAAAGTGCACAATTATGAACTTTAATACTCTTGTTTGAAAAGGGCCTGAACTTCAGTGATTAGTAATCACTGTCAATTATTCATTATGACTACCACAAATTGGTTTTGACTCCTCACAGATCGATTTGTTAAAACAATGAGTTCACTGATGACACAGGCTTGTGTATAGCTACAAGTTAAAATTTCAGAAAGCACTGTGAATAAGAGCTAACAAATCCAATAACACTATAAAGCTTCAGTCTAAGACCAGTTTGCCTTTGGGAGTATTACATGTTCTCATCTGATCCCAAATGACTGTTAATGGTAAAGCCTGTGGTAACAGACAAAGAAGGTGAAGCTAATTAAAAATAATGCTGTATGAGTTTATTGTCTGTGTACCAGCCATAAAAACTACTGATATCATAGACATTTATTACAGTTGAACTTATGAAATAACCTTTTTCTCAAATCAGTACATTCTATTCACAATTTAAACCGATCAGCCTCTGGGGGGGAAAAAAAGAAAATTAAATGTACCTTGTAAAAAATAAATAGAATTGAAAGAGCTTCCAGAATGAATGGAAGCAAATGAAATCTCATCCCCACACAAACCATTTCTTTACAAACGCACCAGCATACAGAAGCTCCCCAGTTTCCTCTAGTGGCATTATGGATCTAATGACACTTACACACACACGTATCCACACAAGCAATATGATGAATGCCACGTGGTGGAGCATTTTATGGGCTTTTAAGTAGAGTATTGACCACAGTATTTTAATCTGGTCTTTCAGCAGAGCCATGCTGCATCCAGCCATTCTGCCATGTTATTGATCTGAAGTGTGTTCATTTGTGTGTGTCAGGAATAAATGAAGCATTATACATTGAAAAGAGAAGAGATTAAATTGGCTCTACCCTCTCTAAAACTTTATCATAAAGCTTAAAAAAGCTATAAAGAGGGACTCGTACACACATACATATATACATACATATACACACACACACACACACCTCACCTTGCCCTGCTTTGCGATGGTGTGAATTAGGAAGTCTGTTCTAACATTGTCCACATTGGGGACCAAGATGGAGCTGTACTCTGGGGTGATTTCAGATGGATAAACATATTCCTCCACTCTGGTGCTCCAGTGGATCCACTGACCTTGAAGTAGGAAAAATGAGCATACATTAAACAGATAAACCATAGTGTAGAAATAAGCACATAATATGACGATATGATGATGATGATGCTTCCAGGCTGTTTTCCTATTGGAGAAATATTTTCTCATGTCACTGTATGATGTGATAAACCTACACCTGCTGCCAAATTAAAGTGCAACATGAGGCCTAATTCCGCTTGTCAAGTAACAGCTTTGATATTCCCTGGCAGCTACTCAACAGGTGATAGCATCTGTTTATCAATGCATGCATACCATCTGCTGTGACATGGTAGTCAAACATGGTATCCTCGCTGTCACAAGAAATCTCTGGCAAATTCAGATGGATACTGTCATTCGCTCTCAGCCAGATATCCATCCTCCTCCGGTCAGCCAGTTCAAGTAAGGCTCCAATGCTCCACATCAGGGCAAAGACATACAGCCGCTCCAAGTGCTCTCTGGATAAGTCACCACATTGCTCCTGTAGAGTAACAACTATTAAACTTCAAAGACTATTGAAACAACCAAAGGTAAAAGAAGAGGGGAGTACATCAATAGTAAGAAAGAAAAATATTTTTAAAATTCTGCATATGTCAGAGTTCTCACTTTTTATCAAGTTTTATTGGCTTGAACACAAAAAATAGGTCAGAGCCTATCAGCATGTATCAAAGTACCCATAACAGGTCAAAATGTTTGCCTACAAGGTAGTCTCAACGGGGGAATGCAAAGTTTCCCAGGCCCTCCAAAACATTACTGAATTCAAGGGAAAAACAATTCTTGCATCTAAAATAAAGCTACTTAACCATTGAGTGATGTATTAACTAATCATTACTAATGAACATTACTTCAGTTGTAAAGATGGCTCTAACACCAATCAACTTAAGAAGGAACAAGATAAAAACAGAATTTATTTCTGCTTGTTAATGCTTTTATGGCAAAGTAGTTCTGCTGGTGGTGTCAAATTGGCTATCCTTCTGAATTTAAACAGGTGTTTTTCTTGTTTTGTTTTGTTTTTTTTTGGGGGGGGGGGGGGTGATTTATTGTCTTCTATCGATATAAATTTCATCTTTTACTGCAGTAGCCATTTCATCTTGGCAGGATGGATTAACATCTTCACCATTAAAATATACAGTAAGTGCTGTATGAGTGGAGTCAGACTAGTTGTAACATTACCTTAGGTGGTATGAGTCCCTGCAGCATGTTGATGCACTGCATGATGACAAATGCCTCTAGCATGTCCATCTTGAACTCTAGGGACTGCACACTGAAGCGGTAGAGCTCAGAAAAAGAGGAAGAGAAGAGCTCCCTCAGCACCTCTGCCTCCTGAGGGGAGCGTTTCTTCAACCAGCCCTGAGAGTAGCAAGCACATCACAGCAGTTAGTTAAGATTACATGAAAAGGTTCTGTGGCCCAGTTATATGTTGTTTATTTATAGCATTCAGATGTAGTGTAGCAAAAATGTTAAATCCTCTGAACCAACAACTGAAAACTATTTTTCTTGCAGGAATCTGGACTATCTAATTATTTCACCTTTTCAGGCATTTTTAATTTACACTGAAGAATGTTAGAGTATCATGTCTATAATGCTCACATCCATTCAAAGGATAGATCCACACTGAAAGAATTCACTGTGTACTAACGTAGATTTTATTTAGCAGTTATGACTACAATATATCATACCATAAAAAACACAATTTTCTAATAATGGTGGAGCAAAAAGCTTTTATTTAGTTTATTCACCTCCAGTATGGGGCTCCAGTTGAGCACAGATGAGCTCATGAACACCATTCCATTGCGTGAGACAGTGGCTGGAGAGGCATTGTCGATATTATGTGGCTCAAAAACCACCTTACAGTTTGGGGCCATGGGTATACGGTCTCCATTTGCCAGAGTAAGAGTTCTGTTGTCATCCAACACAGAGTTTAGGTTCTCAATCCAGATGGCATCGACTGGTCCATCCAGGACTATCCAGATGTGCTCCCCTGAGAGAGAAAACATTGTTTTTTTTTTTTACAATAGATATAGTTGAGGTAAACTGCTGTGTCTGTTCAGTAGGGAGTCACCAACTTGCTTTTATGGACTGGCTCTACAATATAAAAACAATGTCATTAGTCATTATTTTGCAGGGAACAGCAGAGCTGAAACCGTTTTGTGACGGCCCCAAGGCCTCTACCAGGGCTTTTACATGTTGTTGCTGTGTTGTGTGTCCTGTATTTTCATGTTGCAGGTTCCTGGTTAGGTGGAGCTGGAGGCTATCAGGGAAGGGGACGCAGTTCGCCACTGTCCTCCACATAGATTATAAAAGACCTATACATCCTGGCACTCAGGAGGCTCCCTCCTCCTTTGCACCATATTGTCTTCTGTTTGAGTTTTGATTTTCTGTTCAGTTAATTCAGTATTTTTTTTGTTAGTCTGGTGCTTGTTCCACCTGCCAGCCTTATTTGTTGAAAATGCCATTTTTGTTACCTTAATTAAGTAAAAACTAAATTCTGTTAAATAAAAATCGTTTGTTTAAGTACATTCTACGTGTCTTCCCTTATTTTCCATGTCAGTAAAAATCACGCAGTACAGCTGCTGGTCAGTAATGAATGTGGTTCATGCTAATGTGAGATTACTAGACATTTGGTCTGATGCAGATGAGTAATGTTGCTCCGTGATCACTGACCTGATTTCTGTGGTACTAAACAAAAGGACTATTGAACAAAGTCATAGTAATTCATTATTAACATGACTGCTTACACGCACATGAGCCATCAGTTCTACCCAAGTTATTAAAATAGATAAGGCTCAGGAATCTGTTGCTGCACTAGTATTACAATGCAAATCTATTGTATTTTCACAGGGCATTTATTTTCCTTGTAGAATATATCACTCTGGAGTTTTAGCTCTGTCACATCATTTACCTTTCTACACTGGATTCCTGTCTGCTCAAAGAAACAAGTGCACAAATCAACAGCATGAACAGCAAACAGCTGCACAAAGGCAATTTACAGACATAAGCAATGCATCCTGTTTAAAGATATGCATAACAGCACATACTGAATACATCAGATGCATATTTTGACACATAAAAGCAAACACATAATGTATATTCAGCCCAATGCACACATACATTATTAATGACGTGTGTAGGCATAGGTCTGAGTAGAAAGATAAAACAGCTGTTGGTGCCGCTTTGAACTACGGATGCAAGGATGTCCCAAGATATTTAAACTTCTCTGCAATGTAATAACATAACTGGTTTTCCCAAAGTTCTCAAAGGAAAAATAAAAGAAATATCATAGATTTTAATACCAATTAATCATTTGAGGAACCATTTCTTGAAACAGGAGGAGATTCCTCTCAACGATTTTCCCGTCTCTCTTTTTATATTAACTTAGCAGAGAGGATGCTGTTATGACATAATGCTAATGAAATATTTCTGAGGATTATAAGTTCATTTACATGAACTGCAACAAATGGTCATTTATAATCAGTTATAATTTAAAGTTAATTAATGTCAGCTCATCTCACCTCCAGGAATGAAACCAATACTGAGTGATGAACTTTTCTGACCTTTCTTTGCTCTCAGTGTTTTCCTCCACAGCGTAGAGAAGATGCCATCAGTCCAGTCGTTTGTGGCCACGTCCAGGCGACCAAACATCTGAGGGGCTGTAATGGCTTTGGGGTTCATGCGCATCTCTCTGTGAGGCTGACCACACTCTGGGAGAAGAAAGGTAGGTAAATCTAACACATAAAATTTTATTAATACAACAAGATGAACACAAAGAACAATATTTGCACAATGATTTGTGAGGTGGCATCTCAAGTTTAATGGCAGAAAAGATTATTCTTCAGTGTCCGCTTTGTCTCTCTTTCACACAGACAAACAAGTTTCAAGTTTTGGTTTATTCTGAGTTATTTTTCGGGCGCATTTATGCCTTTATTTGACAGCAGCAGTGGAGTGAGATAGGAAATGCAGAGGGAGTGAGTATGGGAATGACATGCAGAGACAAACCAGTGATCTGTCACTGAGGGATTTTATACCCATTTGGTATGCACTCTAACCACTCGGCTATCATGTCACCCCAAGTTTCAAGTTCTGAACATAGAGTACTGTGCAGAGGTTTCAGGCACTAAAATAAAAATACTATTCATGGCATTATTTTTGAAAGCATCCTCTCTTTTCTTTATCAGTTAACTTAATAGAAAGTGCAGTAAACATAAAAAAAAAAAACCTACATCAAATCAATTTTTGCATAAAATCAATATTTGATGTAGTGGTACAGTTTTTCACAGAACTTGGCAGGTAGGTTGTTCCAAACATCTTGCCACAGTTCTGTGGATTCAGGCTGTGTCAGTGTCTTCTGTTTGTTCATGTTATCCCAGACTGACTCGATGTTGAGATCAGGGCTGGGTGTTGCAGGACCCCTTGTGCTTGTTGTCTCTGAATATAGTTCTTTATGACTCTGGCTGTATGTTTGAAGTTAATGTCTCATGCTGCAGAGTGAATCTGGGACCAATCAGATGCCTCCCTGATGGTACTGCATGTTGGATAGGAATCTAAACATCTAAAGTGCCTAAACTGTTTGTACAGTACTGTACATCCCAAAACATGCATGAAACCCTACCTGTCATAGCTCTCATCAGTGTGTGTATACAAGTTGTCTTTCCGGCCCCACTGGGACCCAGGGCCATCATGCCATGCCGGACCCTCTGAGTCTCAAACAGCTGGATTATCTTCAGCTTCCAAGGAAGGTGACTTATAAGACCTGCATCCTCAACCTGGGGGAATATAATTAATAACCATGTATGTATACAAAGTACAGTGACATGATCTGGAATGATACTGTTAAGACAGCATATTATACTGTATGATAATCACATACAGGTGCACACATATTTAAAGAAGATACATGCAGAGATACAAAGACAAGCATACATTAATGGATAGATGATGGCACATAACAGTGAGAGACATACACATGACAATGTTGTAATCTAAAGACCTAAAATTTTACTTTATCTCTTACTTTGTATTTTCTCTGCACTATTCGCCACAGTTACTTAGGTTAGGTCCTTGACAAATGGTAAATGACACCATTCATATCCCTTTGGGTGCTGTATCTTGAGGCGGTTAGGAGTGACATTAAAGATACAATGGTCTCACAGTCCATTAGTCTTCTGCCTGGCTTTACTTTTTCCTCTCCTTCTTCACTCACTCCCTCTGTATTCATCCCATCCCTGTATCCCATTGAATTTCTCTGGCATAGACAAACTCATCCCTCACTCCCTCCTACCTGTTTGTCAATGGCAGCCTCTAGCTCAGGGTAGCCTGCTTTATCAAGTTGGATTCCCGGGAAGAGGTCCTCAATTAAGCTCAGGAAGAGCGGCTCATCCTCATCAATCTAACAAACACAGAAATGCATACACAGTGACCCAAGTTAGCAAAAACCCACACAAAAAAACAGAAAATAATTCATCCTAAATCTATCTAACTAATGAAACTGTCTGCTCTGTTATGATTATTTTATGTGTTATCAAATCAATAATTTACTCTTTTTTGCTATTATCAGCTCATGAAAATGTATTGAAAGAAATTTACTTGGTTGTTCTATTCTCCAATTTTGTTTTGCAATAGTAAGATTATCTATCGGATGCTATATTTTATTCTATTCTAGGCTGACCAGTTTGGAGAGATTCATGTCCCTGAGGACCCTCATGACGATGGTGGACTCTGTGTCACTGGGGTTGGCTCGCTTGGCTGCTCCCAGTGTTCGCAGAACTGACAGGATGTTCCGTAGGCCAAAATCATAGTGAACCTGGGCAGTCAGAGAGAACAGTTTGATTTACTTTGATATCACTGGATTCATCCTAATAAGTTTGCAAACCAGCCTTTTCTCTATTCTGCCTTTGCTGCAAGCCTCGGCAAGAAGCATTTAAACATTTAGTATTTCAATGATACTCACACCACAATTAAATAATAATGCAGTTGATAAGAAAATGAATGAGTCACAGACTAGTAATTGTGATGCTCTCCACTGCAGGCACTAGGTGACTTTTAAACCTTAGCATCCGTTTAAAGATCTCTCTCACTCTCTCTCACACACTCTCTCACACACTCTCTCACACACTCTCTCTCTCTCACACACACACACACACACACACACACTTATAAGAACATTACATAGATTACATTTACACCACATTTCCTGGAGACTTACCCTAACCTTAACCACTGACCCAAAACCCTTTCCTTCAAATGCGGACACAGCTTTTGTTTTGGATCTTAAGAACTATAATTGTGAACTGCATTTTCCATTTGTACCTGCATGACAAGGCACAGATGTGCTCAATTTGATACTGTGAGAAGCCCTAGGATTCCCTCAAAGGTGTAGTGACCCAAAGCTTGGCTTTATCACTTAATACTTGCAGTTTATATGAGTGTGAATAAAATTACTCTTTTCTCCATATTCAGTATTTTTGGCCTTGTTGTGCCTTTGCATTGTATCTACTGCAATCCACCCAATAAATGAAGCAACTGAAATACTGTAAATAGAAAAAAAGTGTGATAGGGAAGTTACCAAAAGCTGAAGTAAGGTTTTAAAATCTAAAAGTCTAATAACAAACCAGAAAAATACCCAAGTATATAGTTTCTAATCATGTGAGACAAGAAGAGAAAGTGTCACATTTTGCACCCAAATCTTTTTTTTTTTTTTTTTACCTGTTTGGAAAGTTGCTCCTCACACAGCTTGTAAAGAGTGAAGAACTTGCGGGCCAGCTCCATGTTGTCTATAAACCCACAACTTGCCAGTTTTACCCTTATAATGATCTGACGGTCAGGAACCATCATGGCCACAGAGCGGAAGTTGATCTTCAGGTTCTCCGGAAGCTCCTGGCGACCTGCATAACCTGGGTTCTGATTATAAAAGCAGAAGAGGAGTTTAAAATGGGTTGAAAATAGGCACACTTTTGATGATAATTATGAGGACAATGTAACATTGAATATTGTATTACATAGAACATTTAGATATCAGATTATACTGTTTCAAATAATGCATCAAATAAATACAAAAAAGCAAGCTTATGCAATATGTACAATTTACAACACATCGATGTACATTGCCTGCAGTCTCTTTGTATTTACTCATGATGGTTGTACACCAAAATCTACGAACTACAAAAAATGTGTTAAAAAAAAAGTTAATACTGGATCATCATTAATGTTCATAGAAAACACTATCCTTCAGCTACTTAAATCCCTATGGACACAGCTCAGGCCCTCCTCCCCCCAGAGGTTGACTTTGATTATTGTCTCTATACACATATATATGTGCATGCATTACTCACTCACACTTATCTTGTCATAGGACAGTTTTAGGGACATAACATAGACTTACTTACACACACACAGTTCTGACCCCTCTCCCCACATGGGAGCTGGAGAATTATTGCACCATTCTCTGTTTAATGACTTGCCTTGGGATAGCAACTGTGCCAAAGGAGATAAAGTGATCCAACTATTAATGTATGAGGAGTATGGTAATGAACACTGGCTAATATTATTATTATTAAGAGGCAGACCCTTGTGTTGAATATTGTACAAACTGGTTTGTCAAGTAAGACATGGTCCAGGTCGATTTCATTCAGCTACACTCATATCTTAAATTATTATATTATTTATAGCATATTGCATCCTCTCTAGTTTTTTCCTTGGATTTTAATTGTATCTTCATGCTATAAATCCAGCAACTAAAACCAGAGGTTCTTGTGATGTTACTTTGTGCACACAGGCTTGTGTACCCAGGTGCATGAACCAGCTTCTATCTTACATGTAACTTTCTACAACAGACAACCTAACATGGCAAAGCATAACATTATAGTTCTGTTGTGTCACCAACCATGGTAAGGAAGATACCAAACTCAGGGTTCATATCCACATTATCTCCATCAGTGAAGACAAAGTTTTTGCGGCGTTCCTTCTTGCAGGTGAGAACTATCGCAATCTGCTGGGCTGCCACAGACAGAACCGGGAGATTGATGCGGTTGAACTCGTCAAAACAGCCCCAGGAACCAGACTGAGCCAGACCTGGAAATCAGACACATGCAATTTTATGGAGCAGGACTTAACTTCAAAATATTCAATATACCCAGTTGTTCCTTGTCTAGTTATGATTGATGAAAAAAATCTGTAGTCCTCACTTATACTGAAACTCTTAAGCGGTGTACAAACCTTTTAGCTGTTTTAGTGTTCTATCCCATTGCTTTTTGTGTTTCTGCTTTATCTGCAATAGCAATTTGCATAACATAATAGCACCAATTGCTTTGTGACTTTTACCTTTGAATATTCTCCCCAAGCCTCTGAAGTCCATCTGGTCAGAACAGTTGAAGACCACAACATACTTTCCCAGACAGCGACCCATATCTTTTGTGGTCTCAGTCTTACCTAATAACAAAAGGCAGATTCGTCACATCCTACAATGAATAGCAACTATTTAAATGCAAACAGAAAAGCAAATAAATTCTCATACCATAACGCCTCCTAAAACTAATCCTGTGATCCCTTAAAATTAGAAGTTGAAAAAATTGAAGTGTTGTGGTTTTTTGGGGGAGTGGGCGTGAGTATGTGCAGGGGGATGCTTTTTTTTTTTGGTCAGGGTTTTTCTGTATTCTGTTTTTGTAATACTCATTTCATCCACAAAACCCTAGTCCCCTGAGTGAAAGTCCCATGTTTTAAGCCATACATTCACTGTGACCTAATTACATGGGCTTTGTAGCTTTTTATACTATCTCACCTGACTTCGAAAAGCCTCTTGAGCAGAAAGACTCATAAAAACACATTTCTAGCCAAAAGACAGACATGACAGTCATTTCATATATCTTGCTAACACACAATATATGTGCCTTGTATTTAGAATACATGGAAAAATTTAAAATCATCTGTAAAAAAAAAAAAAAAAAAAAAAAAAAAAAAAAAAAAAAACATGAATGCTTTTAGTTCTATTTAGACTGGGGGAGTTGTGCACTTGAGCCTCTTTTGAATGAGTATTACAAAAACAAACACTTAAAAATCTAAATTTTCACTCGCCTCTCAGGGCTTCTATATAATAATGTGTCTTTCCTGCCCTATCAATCATTTGACAACACTTGAGATTTATGTTGGAAACTCTTGGAAAGGTCCCAAACCCCAGGTTAGAAATCACCACTTTAATCTAACAAGGGAAGGGACCACTGAGCAGATTCCAAAAGTGGGCAAAATAAATATAAAATATAAATAAATATAAATAAAACAAAACTGTATTTTAAGAAAGATTTTAAAGTCCTACCTGTTCCTGCTGGACCAGCAGGGGCTCCACCCATACTCATACCGAGAGCCTGGGCTAAGGTGATGTAGCACCTGAGCAAACAGACACAGACACACACTTCAATTTCATAGGCATAAATAAGGTTAAGAATTTGATTTCTCACAAAGCATTTCATTCCCCTCATATCCAATTTATCACACAATAAAAATAATGTGATATGATTCTCCACAGGGAGGCTGGAGGTCAGGCACAGCAGGAGAGGGCTGCCCCTGAAACCAATGAGGATTCAATGTCTTGCTCAAAGACCCTTCAGCAGAGGATGACTGACACTGGGACCTGACCCTGGCCCTCTGGCTAAAGATTGTGCTCCCTTTTCACTGCATAGCTGGCCTCTAGTCAAATATCACGGCAAACTGCGCATGCAACAATTTTCGTGTACTTCAGAGAATATAGAACAAATAGACTATTGCTATTGAAAAAGAATCTCCAAAAATGATTCTTTTCTAATCATCAATGTTTCTGCTTTCATGAGGTACCAGTTCCACTTTGACTCATTTTCAGACCTAGTGCAGTGGCAGAGAGAATTAAGGACAGAGAATGTGAAATAGAACTAGTAAAAACAGTGAGTGATTGAATGGAAAACAGAAAATCACATAATAACCGAAGAGAAGGAATCAGATAATGTTTCAGACAGGGAAAAAAGGCAGCGAGAATCAGGACTGCCTTGGCGCCTTCAGTCATAAGGCCGGCATGCCACTTCTTTGGCGAGCTGCTGTCTGATGTCTGCTGGTAACTCCCTCCCTGCTGCTGTCCCTTCTCATCTCCTCCTTCTTGTCTACCCTCATCTTTACTCTCCGTCATATTTCCTTTTCTCTGTGTCTGTATGACTGGCAGTGGTTGTTGGTGGACTCCTGCCTCCCTTACTATGTGTGATTCTCCTGTCTCTGTGTCAGTCAAATGTTCTGTCATTGATAGAGGTGATGAACACTGTGCAAGAGGGCCTACTCCTCCTTTCTAATTCTTCCTCTTCCCAATGGCGCAGCTCTCTCCCTGTCTGTCTGCTCCTCAAGTCCAGTAATAAGTAAACCATAGAAACTGCATTTTTTATGAGACTGTGCAATTAATCCCAGGTTGTGTCATCTTTCAAACTTTGTAACACTGTTAGCTGTTGGATAATTGTGGGCCAAATATAAATGACTATTAATGCGTGTCTGTTTATCATTTGAGTTTGCTTGCTGGTCAGTACATTTAAATGAACATTCCCAACATTTTATTTCTGCCTTCATGAGTGTGTTCATGTGTGTGCCCTCATGTATTGCCCTCTACCTGTCAGTCAACGGTGTAATGACGAGTCTTTCTGTGCAGCCCAAGAATTCATTCTGGTAGACAAAGCCCACGTCTGTGATGTTGATGATCATCTTGTCTGAGTCCTCATTGAAGTAGAAACGGCACTGCTTCAGCCACTCAAAGTCGTTGGGGCTTTTGACATGCAGTCGGCACTGGAGGGAGTAAGGGTGAGGACAAGAGAGAGGAGGAGGAACGAAGAGAAGGGAACAGAAGAGGGAAAGAGGAAAGAGGTTGGAGGAGAGAGAAGATTATAAAGATGAAAGGATGGAGAAAAGGGGAAGAGAGAAGACGGCAAGCAAAGAATAGAAAATTGAAAGGCACCATTCAGGTGGTGATGTGAGGTGAGAGATAAAAGCAGGAAGAAAGAGGGAAGGCGGGTTGGAAGGCCAGGATGTATGAGGGGGCATGGGGTGACAGGAAGTGACAGGAAGGTTACAGGTAAAAAGAAGTTGAGAGGCAGGTAAAGGAGGATGAAACAAAAGAGGTGAGAGGCCATGAGATGAATATGAGGTTTGAGGAAGGCAAAGGATAGGGGAGAAGGAAGGGGGAAAGAGGCAAGTCAAGGAGATCGGTAAAATTAATATGTGAAGTACAGTGAAAAAAGGGGGCAGAATAAGGAGGATGATGAGTAGAGAGATGAAACAAAAGGAGATGATAAAGAAGGATGGGATAGAAGAGGGGCACCAGGAGACATTATGGGAGAGGAAAGTGAGGTGAAGAGGACAGCAAAAAAATTGGAAAAATTGTCAGGACAAGAGAAAAGTAGAGAGAAATCAAGAATAAATTAACACAACTACGAGGGGATTACACTTATATTTACTCATTTGGCAGATGCTTTTATCCACAGCGACTTATGAGTGAGTAAAATAATCATGATAAAAAACATGTCCAAATAAAGTTACTTCACACCTGTTCTATTCACTTTGGAGACCAGCAAGGCAATTTGCTGTGCCTGGAGGGGGAAACTTCAAAGCCAGCCCTTTCTGTAGGTCTAAATATCACTTGGCTGCCAATACAAAAAAACCTTTGAAAACTTTTGTCAGATTGACTTTTGCAGAAAACACCATTTGGTATTCTGACACCCAAACCCTAGGGTATGTGAATATCAAATACAGTTTAACAAAAGGAAAACTATCTTGGCCAGGGAACTCTGATTAGGTATAAACTTGAACAGAAATTGTCAAGAGTTTGTTGGTATTGTTCATTGTATTTTCATACAAAAGGTTAAAAGTACTACTAAACGAACAACATACTCACCAGGTCATCAAATATGTCCCTTTGGTGGACATGGATGGTGATGAGCGTTTCATACTTGGTCCTCTCAACAGACCCCAGGTCTCTTGTGGTCATGTCAATCAGTGTGTTGAGCAGGTCCAGGAAGAGCTGGTTGGTTTTGGCCATGATGCGGCGATCATATCGGGCATTGGTCAAAGCCTCTTCAGAGTCCCTTGTCCACATCATCTGAATACCTAGCAAGCCCACCTAGATCAAGAACAATAATATTTGATAGGCAAATCATTGCATGATGATAACATGTATTGAAGAAACTTCAAATTGTAATCACTGCTTTCTTGAGTGATCCATAAAAAAGGTATTGTACTTCCTTGAATACCAAATTGAAGTTGATGATACAGGAAATAGGTTAAGGACAACACATGGTCAAGGAAAGTGAATTTTACAGGTTCATTATGTTGGTGAAGTTGATATAATTTCATGTCTCTAACATGTTTTCCTCTCAAAACACAGCCTTTAGTCTCTACAACCACAAAGTGTGGCCTATCCATTACTGCTTTGAATCCAACTCTGGCCTACCTGAGCAGGGAAGGAATTAAGGAAGTCAATGAGCTGGAAGCCTGAGTCTTGGATGGTCAGGGCAGCATGTCGAATCACCAAGTGCAAAGACCTCTGGGATTCCTTCAGCAGAGCATTGAGCCAAACCTCTACATTCCCCTCTGCTGTGACAGGACGCTCCAGTTCCACAGTCTCCCCCTCCCGTGATGACACAGCAAGAATACGGTCATATATCTGGAAAAGATGACATGTTTTATTGATTTGAATCACAGATGGATTATTCTACATCACTTCTTAAGTAAGGGAAAGAATCTGATGAAATTTGTATAAACAGTATATTCTTTTCTTACGCTGTTCTAATTAGTCAACTAATTTGTATGACCTTGTGTTTTATTTTATTGTCTGTTGCAATTGTTTTGTTTTTTTTTGTTTTTCCAAACATTTCAATCCTGCAAAAAAAAAAAAAAATTTCCTGTCAGAGGGTTTGAAAGATGCCACTGTTCTGTGTCACTGACCTGTTCAAAGGCCAAATGTGTAATATAAACACATGATTTTACCCTAGGGGATAAATAAAGTATCTATCTATCTATCTATCTATCTATCTATAAACAATGAGAGACTGTAAGTGGCTTGATGAAAAAAAAAAAAATCACCTTGTCATGGAATCGGACACATTTGATGTTGTCAAAGACGTTGAGAAGGTGGGCCTGGATGGTGTGGGAGTCAGACGCCTGGCCCAGGATCTCCAGCAGGGCAGGGTCAGAGACAAAGAAGAAACGAGGGAAGAGTAGACGCTTCTTCTCCAAATAGCTATTTGACAGCATGATGAAAAAAAAAAAATCTTACAATAGTTTTTCTCAAAGGAGCTTATATTTGAAAAAACTGATATATGTACAATAGCTGTCAGCACAACACTAAAAATAAATAATTTTTCTTCTAACCATTTTCAAAAGTACTCCTCTTAGGATAATGTTTAAACTACTCAGACTTCAAATCTTCATATCACTTTGACATGTGAGTTAATTATGTACTTTTAGTACTTCATACTCACCCTGTAAGTGACTTTTGGCAGATCTCGAGCTGTTCAAGGAGGTGAGGAAGCAGCTGTCCCATGGTCTCATCTCCCACACATGACTGTACGACATTGGGCATCTCATGGGCTCGCATCATAATCTTCACCCATGACTTGTCGATGTTGGAGAACCGCTTTGCTTCCTGAAAGGTTGAGTTGATTATTCATGTCATTATCAGTGACATTAAATTTTGGTATTGAAAATAAAATTTGACATTGAAAACAAAATCTGAGCTGAAAAATTAAACACTTTTCTTTTACTGGAAAAAGAGAGGAAGAGCAAGGAGCGTGTGATTACATTCAGAAGCCTGACAGGACCACATACCTTGGCAATGGCTTCCACAAATTTACCTGCAACTCCCGAACCACAGGTACGTCTACTTCTCTCTGCCGCTTTTTTTATATTTTTTTATTTTTTTTATAAACATAGGACAGGTCTGGGTTAAAGCTAACTTTTAACGGTCGTTTAACGGTCAGTTAGCTAACCTGTGGTTTTTGCTAGCTGACTTGTATTAGCTAACTTTAGCGCTTGCTCCAGCGGACTTCTGCAAAAACAGCCTAATGTCTGTTAATGGCCCAATCCGGTCCAATGTGAAAGAACAGCAGCAGAGAGAAACAGTTACCTGCAGTTCGGGAGTTCCAGGTGAACTTGTGGAGGCTATTGCCTCGATATGTGGTCCTATCAGGCCTCTGAATAAATCATGGCTGCTCTTCCACTCAAGCCCCTCCCCCCTGCGCCAAAACGGTGACAGAAAGTTCATAGTGAGGAGTGACACTGAAAAGTAGTGACAGCCAAAAAAAAAAAAAAAAAACACTCACTGAAAAAAAACAGAAATTTAAAAAAAATCTTAAGATTGACATTGAAAAACACACCATAATTCAAAAAAATACCAAAATTAAATAAGATTGCAGCTTTTTAAATTACTCTTATTTTCAGTGGAACCTTTTTCAATGCCAATATCTATTTCAGTGCCAATACAACATTTTACAAAACAAATTTTTCAGCGCCACTGTTTACTTTTTCACCTCATGCTTTGTTTCCAATGTCAAAGTTTATTTTCTGTGCCAAAATTAAATGACACAGTTCTAGCCCCATAAGATTATATTTGTTTTTGCTAAAAGTCACATGAAAAAATCGACTTGGTTGTTTACAATGAATATCAGCAATTACAGTTTACATACTTTACAGTAGTTTTGTACATTAGGTCATGAACTACAGTGCAACTGAAAATTGAAATATGAGATTCGCATAGGACACTAATGCTACAAGGACATTATTGGCAGTAATTAAACAATATAATTAAAATGCTTCTGTATTTGAAATATGTTCCCTATAAACCAAAGAGTTTATTTCAAATGTATTTAAAGTTTCATTTCAATCACCCCTCTGGAATGGAGACTTAATTAGAGAATCAAATGTGAATAATTCACTGTGATGTAATCTACCTTGGGCAGCTGTTTGGCAATGTCTCCACCCACAAACACAGCTTCCAGGTAGATCCAGAGGTTCTGAACAGTCATCCAGTTTTCGATTATGTCAGTGGTGTTGGATAAATTCTGGACCCACTTCTGAATCTGGGCTTTAAATGGGGTGTTGTACCTGGGAAATAAGTTACATCAGCATGTAAACCTTACATTATACCACACACAGTGACAGCTTGTTTGGTTGCTGTGAAGTCCATAAAGTGATCAAATAACATCTCCTAGTAGGATTTTTATCAAAATCCTACTATAAATTTCAACACTGACATACCTGTTGCTCATAAGAGACCCCAAAATCATCAGGCTGTCCTCCATGCTGGCAATGATCTCTGATGTGCTGTCTCCTCTCAGAAGCAGTTCTCCACGGGTCTTAAAATTAGCAAATGTAAAGGTCTTGTTGTCCCACTCAGCAATCACCTGCTTCAGCTTCTGCTCAATATCCCGCTCCTTCACAGCGCTGATACAGATATCCTGTGTAAGGAATGCAGGGATTTGTTGTCACATTAACAAGAGAACTACAAATAAACATTTTCACATTAGTATTTACAGTACGTACCATAGGAAGAAAAAATGTATACATAGGGGTTAAATGTAGGTGTTGACTTTTTTTATTAAACCTTTATCAAGATAATCATCATTAGTATCAATTATAATTATACATATTATCACAACTCATCTTTTTTTCCATTTCCATTATCATATTATCGGTAACATTTTTTGACGCACCACATACATAGACTAAATAAATATAAAATACAAGGAGGTTCTCCATAAAGACATCTGCTAGATATTTATCATCACCATTATTAATGTGTTGTCAGCTGATTTAATAGCCTGTATGAAAATAATGCTAGATCTTAAACACATCTATTTGGCACCAGGATTAATGCTCACTAGATTGTAAAAATGATATTAAGGCACATTGCAGCTCCGTTACCTCATGCTATACATCCAATCTGAGTGCGATTTCCCTGGGGGAAATCCCTGCCTCTGCTGAATTATTTTTTTATGGTAAATTCAATTTTAATTCACATTAGCATCAACACTAAGTGGGATGTGCATAAAGTACATCACTGATCAAAATTTATTTCAACATTTTCATTTTTTTGTGCCATTCATTAATTTATTTCAATATCACTTATGCATTTCACCAGTGAAAACAGTCAAAAGATGTAAAGGCATAATTTTATTCATCATCAAAAGGTGCTTTTCATACCTATTGTTTCCTATATAAGTAGCCCACTATTCATTCTTACCTCAATCTCCTCTTTATACTTGAGCAGAGGGGCCTCCATAATGTTGCGTAGCTTGAATGTATCAGTTTCCACCTCAAAGGTGTGCCCAGTCACCTGGTCACAAAACCATACAAATATCTTGGTCAAAGTATAGAAACTAGGTTGTCTATTCATACCAAATGTCAAGACAACACCTGTTATATAAGTACAAGAGTATGTCTTAATGAAAACTCTCTTAAACGAAAATAACTGATGACTGCAGTGGTATGTTGTTGGCCTAGTTTCTCTGACCTCAGTAATTCTCTTCCAGTGGCGTGTCATCATAGCCTTGTTAGTCATGAGTTCCAGCAAGGGGCAGCACTCACTGAATTCATCAACTGTTTTCTTCAGGTCCAAAAATGCCTGCCAATCCTTCAGAGCGCGAGGCAGCTTGCGACACCTGGTAATTAAAAGGATACAACAGTAAACAAAGTCATAGCTAATACCAGTCTACCAAATTAGAGAGTCATTCAGGTCAAACAAGTTAATTCAGAGGCTAGGCATGTATGTCTGTGTCCTTTTGAGACACACATGCACCAGCAACACTGCACAGTTGCACAGTGTACCCGGCCCAAAGTAACACTTCTAAAACTGATAGACAGCATGTCTGCCAGAGGACAGAGCTGTCCTGTCTTCTTCAACTCCTACATCAGCACATATTCCCCTTGTGACTGCTAACTGCTTACAACTTTCAACCAGTTTTCACACTGTCAGGAGAACACAAAAAGTGGAGACATATTAAAAACTATTTTTCTATTTCATGAAATGCTTTAATATTCTTCAGGCCTCTTTCCCCTGCAATTTCCCTTCAACATGTGCAGAACGAATAAACCCTTGTAGAGGACAGAGTGCAAAGATAAACGTGGATGGGAATGGTGAAATTGAAATCTTTTGGAGCATTCATGCAATGCTTAATGAAAAACATTTCATAGCATAACTCCAGGGGAAAGGACTTTGCATCAGGCAGGAAAGGGGCGCTGCTGAAGGGAAGGACAGACTAATGAAAATCAGTTCATTTGATTCTTTGTTTTTCATTTTTGTTTCCTTGATATAGTAGTGTTCAAATTTGATGTTTGACACTTTCTATTGGATATATGATTATGATTATATTATGATATATGATTGCCTGATTACTATGTGCAAGAGCCTCTTTTTCAGTTTGCTCAATAAATCATCAGTGGAGTTCTGTTTGGTCTAAGTCTTGTTTGTTTTAGGTTCAGAAGAATTTTCACTTACAGTTAAGCTCAGGTCAGCATAATTCTGTTTGTCACGGTTCAATACTGATGAGTTTAATTCACTTAAATGTGGTACAAAGATTAATATCACAGTAAATAAACTGTCTAACCTCGTCTGAAACTCCAGAAGCTCATTATTGATCTTCTCGATATGGATGTCAGCCCAGAGGATATCATAGTAACCATTGACTGTTTCGATGACATTGCTGTAAAGGCCATACAGCTTCTGCAGCAGAGCCAGCTGCTTCCTAATCTCCAGCAGTTGAGGATGCTGGGTAACAGGAAGTCCAAACAGCTCCTCTCCACCTGTGTAAGTGACGTACTTCCTGAACAGGTTGTCAAACCGATTCTAAAGAGAAGAATGGCGATAAAATATCCCACATCAGTTCAAGAACTGTTTTAAAGTACTAAAAATTCCAATTCTATAAAATAATCTAATTCAGCTGCTATGTGTTTCAGCCATTGCAGATTAGGAGTAAAACATGTGATTCTCCATGTATGTACACACAGTAAAAAACACAATTATGTCATTAATGAATGAAAAATAAAATGACAAATGGCAAAAAAAATCCTTTTGAACATAAGTCTGTAACTGGCTTTGTAGAGAACCAGGTCAATTGTCAGACCAAAATTATTAACATACAAACTGACTGACAGACTTAATAACAGATTAATTAATTATTATGCCCAATTCAGATCGTCAGTAACAAACCTGGAACATGATGAGTCTATCACTGGCATCTTGAGGAGCAAGCCCCACCACCATGGGGCCATCCTGAAGCAGAGGAAAAAGTAAGTCTTTGCCAGCTGTTACTGAACCAAGTGTTAATGAAGCCACATTAATCACGTGCTGTAATTCAAATAAATAGCTTGATGGGTAATCAGCACAATAATGTAGGTGGATGAGAAGACTGTCTGAGCCTTTTAGTGTACAGTATGTACAGACGTGTGCACTTGTATCTTGCATTGTTTGTCTCTTTTTTCTTTACCTTCTCATAATCCTGGTAAAAGTGTTGACAGTCTTCCAGGAAGGTCCCCACGTTGCTGACCAGTTCTCCTCTGAAGTTTGGCTGCAGGGCTACCAGCTCGTTCTGTACCTCTGTGCTCCGGGACAGCAGCTTTTCCCAAGTATAACGTAGCGTATCCACCTTATCGGCCTCTTCTTTTGCCACTGACAGCTCATATTTATGTAGCATGGCATAAGACTCCTGTGCGGAAGAAAAAAGATGCTAAATTTGTCTGAAAAAAATCACACATAAAGTACATCCTAATTTTTATTAATCAAACCTATACATAAAACATGTAAGAGTTTCACTTTGAGCTTCTGTTCGAGGACAGAACACCTTCATAAATATTACTTAAAGGCTTTAAGTTCATACAAACTAAAGTAACCTTAATGTATACACTTTGCAATTGATAACCAGTCTTACTATACACACACAACTGACACACTTAGACACTGCTAAAATAGTGTCAAGTACACTACTGGAAACATTGATGCATTTCTCACTGTGTGCATTTGTGTGTGTATGGAAAGGGCATCAGGAATAATAAGGACATGATGCTGTGCTTTACCTCTATAGGTCCAACTTGAAAATCAATAGATATTTGCTGCTCTCTGATCTCCTTGAGTGCTGCCATAGCGATGCGAATATCATCCAGGTCTTTGATCTGTCGATTCAGTTTCTTTCCTGCTTCATCTACAAAAGCAAAGATCTGCTCCATCTCTGAGCGATATTTCCTGTTACAGTACAGTCCATAGTCCACCATCCAGTTCTTGGTTTCAGCTGTGAGGGACATCTTCAGGTCCGCTAGTACAAAGAAATAGATACATGCAGAGATCAATAATGGACAGGCTGGAAGTGTTGGGTGTCAAATTTTCTTTAGACTCCTTATCAATAATGATGAAATTGAAAGTGCTGTATTTTATAGGAGCAAGGTACTGATTATAGGTATCAAAGGCAGCAAGACAGTTCCAGCAAAGAACCTAATCTAACCTGTGAATAGAGCCAAAGCTCCTACTGTAATGAACTCTGGTTCTGAGTTTATCTCCAGCTCCAGATCTCGATAGAAAAGAATCTGGCTCTCAAACTCTGAAAGCAAGGGACTGCCCTGGATGAATCTGTAAGATAAAAACAAACCAAAAAAGCATTGACATGATGGTTAGTACTGTTTTAATGGCAGTAACTTGATGCATAGAAACAAAATTCTCAGTGGTAGATATGATTATCAGTCATTAAGTTTATTGTACTTCTGCATGGTGTCTTCACGGTCCTTTCTCCAGATGTGATGGTAACGGCTAAAACGGTCTAAAGCAGTCATCACTTCCTGCACATTAACATAAACAGGAGTTATGTGGGAAATGGGGAAACATTACCTATGTAAATACAATTGTTGGCTTTGTCCATTTACAGTGGACATGTGTTATTGGAGCAGACAGGATATAATAAATACATAATAGATAGATCTGTACAGGTTTATCCAATTCAAATCTTGTTAAAATAAACATGTACCTTTTTGGTGGAGCTGATGGAGGTACTGAGGACAGACACCAGTTTGACTATCTCCTTGTTCTCAGACACACTCTTGTAGTAGTTTCTGGCTTGGAATGGGATGGCCTGAATCACATACGCTGAAATGTCTGAGGTGCTGCCATCTGGAAAGAGTTTGGAGGACAAAATATATGTTTTGATAGAATCTACAGACAGTGGGTGCAAAGGATGCATCTACACAACAGATTTTTCATTATTACATAGATCATTATTACACATAATTACACATCAGTTAAAGCTTGTCCAGAGAGAGTTGGACTCTTATAACAAGTGTTTATAACAAAGTTTGAGTGCTGCAGCTACAGGTGTGGACACTTGGAAATGATTCTTCAAATATATAATCACTTGATTTTTTTGTAACCCTGTATATGTTTCTCAAATCAGTGGATACCTGGTCATATATTTAACTAAAATCACTATGACTAACTTTGATTCCAATGTATACCTACAGAACATGTTCATATCCAACTTTTTGTCACAACTGTCAGGGTTAGAGGGGTAAGGCTGGACCCAAATGCAGCCAACGCATGGGAGACGGTGCACACAGGTTTATTAAACTAACAAAAAGGAACTTATACAACAGCACAGGGAACCACAGGGGATGACAACAGGAGAACATGAACAGGTAACATGAAAAGACCGAAAACAAACCAGACATAAACAAACTACGGACAAACCAGACATGGACAGCTCGGGGACATACCAGAGATGAGCAGGCCACGTGAACAGATTGATGATTAAACAGACATGAACAGATCGAGGAAAACCCAGAGAACAACAGAGAGACAACAGACGAACTGACCCAGACAAAGGGGAGCACAGAGACTATATAGACAAGGGAGGCAAGGGTGATTGCACACAGGTGAAACACATTAGGGCGGGGCAGACAATCACCACACAGAAACAGGACCAAGACAGGAAGCAAAAACACTGACACACAAGGAAACCAATTACAAGATAAAACAGGAAGTGCGAAAAGTCCAAACAAATCTAACAAAAAGTGTCTGCCATAGCAAACCATGACACTTTTACACTCAAAGTTTGTGTTCCTCTGAGCAAATCAATCACCCTGCAACTTTGTCATCCATTACCATTCAGCGTTTCACTACATTAGCTCAGTGTTAGCTATTGTGGTATGTGACTGAAAGGGCTGCTCTATCTGAGTGACAAAAGGTCTTTGTTTAAATGTTTCCTTCTAAAGCCACTGACATATTCATGTCATTTCCATCAGCAAGATTCTGTCTGCTCCCAGTCAGATGTGGCTTTGCTCTGCTGAGCTGTGAAATAAGGAAATCTGATTATCAAGTGAGTGTGGTGCAGTAGATAATGAACAGTGTTCTGGTCTGCATGTTGGAAACAATGTGGATAAATAACTCTGAAGTCAAAATAGACAGAAAAAGTGATGAGTTGGTGAACTGCTGAGGTTATGTGAGGTAAGGTCTCATGTGCTCTCATACCAGCCAGGCTCCTGTATGTTGTTGCTCCATCTTCTGATTCACTCTCAGAACTGTCCTGTTTCAGAGCTGTCATCCGTCTTTCATTCATTTTTCTCTGCAAAATGAAAAACAGATGTAAGGGAACATCTCAGGGTTTGTTTAGCACACTACAGTAATTATCATTAGTTAGTTACAGTTATGAGAATAAATTCATTACATGTTACAAATTACTGCCTCCTTCATTAGATCAAACCCACCTTGGAGATCCTGTCTTTGCTCCACTGGCCAACTCCTTTGCTGACACTGACCACACACTCTACAGCCCGGTTTAAAGCCTGCTGAACCTCCTCCAGCGCTGGAACCATGGCAATGTTAGGGATAGAGAGGGTCACACTGACTCTGAAGATTGCCTGCTGACCGCTGCTTTTGCCATGACTGGTTGACTCACTCTCGGCTACAGGGGGAGAAGAGTAGCTCTGAACATATGGTACGTCACACAAATGATATATGATGAGAGTTTGTGGTCAAATATCCCTGTTGGGATAAAATAGTGACTAAGAGCTATCTTTAGAGTTGAAAAATGCACTGCTGACAGTGTGGTATTGGCACAGAGAGGAGGCTGCTGGCCACCAGTCAGGATGGGAAAAGCAATTTTGTTACAATAGGAACAAAATATACAGTTTATGATTAAATTAAAACAAAAATCAAGCTTTTATATGGAACATTTTTATATTTTTTATCTTTTATATTAAGATAGGGAAAAGTAATGAGAGCAGCAAAATGGTTACAAGAGACCCACCCAAGAAATGCATGGGCGAGGAGGAGTGGATGCGCTTGCGAAGCATCTCAAGTGTGTTACGTGTCAATCTAAGCAAGGCATCCACGTTGCGGTGGTTGAAGTAGGAGAGCAACTCCTGGGCTTCTTCCTCCATCACTTCCATCAGATCCCTCTTCTTCTTTCTTCTCATCAAGGGTGAGGAGGGGCCAACACTGGCAGGAGGCAGCAAAGTGTTTCTAGAGAAGAGACGGCCCTCCGAGCGGCCCTCATCTTCACCTGAGATGAAGGAGGTGACACATTTACAGTGAACATGAATGCATTTGACTACAGTTCTCTTTGACCCATGAGGAATTTCAAATGTGAAGTAACACCAAGCTCTAACATTGTAAATACAAATAGAAACTAGTTATGTCTTTTCTATTCATTAAGCATTCATGTAGTGATGTGCTATTTGATATTAACCGTCTCTCTTCTAGCATGTTTCATTGCACCTTATCATATCCAATTCTACTTGACCTCAAAAGCAAAATGTTAGTATACCTTCACTGTCCATGTGGTCCATGGTCTTGCTCTCAGTGCAACTTTCTTCCTCAACCCTCTCCACCTCCTCTCTCTGACTGTGGTCAAACTCAAGCAGCATGTTGATCAGTTCATTAGCAGCCTCCTCCACTAATGAGCTCTTAGTGTGGAGATTCTGGGCTTGTCTTATGCACAGGTCCTGCACACATATGTATATACAGTATAACATATAGACTAAATAAGCCATACAAACACTAGTGACTGCAGCATAACATTAGCTAAAGGGTTTTCCAGGGTCACCTCAATGACAATAAAACTTCTTGTTTAGAATTCCCAGCATAAAAACATGAAAATTACATGAACACTTGTCACTTCTTTTCAGTTCATTTTAATTCAACTCTCCATACAGAACTGTAATGAAGATATCTGGACATCCAATTATGTTGGCTTCAATTAGTGTCAGTGATTTCTACACAGTATTGGACATCCAAGGGTATGGAAGGGGATTCCCATGAGTCCATATGTCATTCACATCTTAGTAATATACAGTATACTGCCTCTTGTGTAGTCAGGCTATTGTTCAAATAACTTTGTTGTGATTACATAGCAGCTATTCCATCACATTAATAAATCATGATTGATGACCTGCAGCCTTGACTGCTGAGCCACTTTGTGCTCATCAACAACCAGTGTCACAAGACTGACATAAGCAATAGCCTTAACAGAGAGCATATTAATCTATCCTGTATATGTTGCACATGATTCACCATTAAATTAATGCCTTAGGAGAATGAAGAGAAGAAATGATTTTAAAATACTTGAGAAGCATTGGAAAGTATATTAAAGTCCCTGTGCATATAATCTTTATGTAACATCTTTCAAATTATATCATGAGGAGTGGGGGTGGGTGTGTTAAATAACTACAACTACAAACTAATACTGTTATTTTATTTGAAACAGAATATGTATTTACCCTAGTGGTCTGAACAAACGTCTCACAGGTGACTGGTTCATCCTCTGGCAGGACACACAGTGTAGAGCCACTCATCTCCTGCAGCACTGCATCTATCCTAAACTCCACCAAGTCGTTCACCCTGTCCATTAACAGTTCCAGGTCAACTGGAGACACAGCACAACAAAAGTGAGACATAGTCCGACAGAAGTGGAGGCAAAGAAGATGGCAAGCACTGGAGGAGAAGGTGACAGTTGGAAGTGGGAGCAAATTTACAAAGTGATCAATAAAGGAAGAAAGTCCGTACAAAAAAGGTGTGACAGAGCATGTATGTGTGAGAGCTACTCATATACATACATACATACATACATGCATACACACACACACACACACACACACACACACACACACACACACACACACACACTTACACACACGTTTGGTGAGTATGCAATGAATGCATCAATGTTTTATCAGATAGTGCCAGTGCTGAGTTGCAGGATGTCTTATGCATCAGCATGTGGAACATTGATCTCAATGGATTTTTGCTTACCCAAGGTCTTGTCAATTCGGCTGAGGTACTTTTCTATGTTCAGAGATGTCCAGTTCAGGGAGGTCAGACCTGGGTGTATAGCCTCATCCACCTGTAAAGTAAGGGATCTATGGTGATGCACTTTTTACAATTAGTCCTATTTTGTCATAAATCTGCATGTCACATAATAATGTAAGGATAAATTAAAAAGGATATTTCTGATGAATGATGAAACCAAGCAACAGTTGTATATTTAGTCTTAAGTTACCACATACATACATAACTAATACATAAACTGTAGATTGTAACACTGGATTTATTCAATTCATAAATAACTTTAAAACTATAAAAATGAGCAAATGTGTTAACATATGTCTCAACAGTCCTAAAAAGTCTGACAAAACACATAGAACCACGATTTTGCTTGACCAGTGATTCTCAAACTTTTTGGCTTGTGACCTAAAATGAAGCAAAAATTACCATTCTCCCATTCCCAAAAATGAAAAACCTCCATAATTTCTTCCATTATTATTCTACAACCTAACCTAACTTGGCACACTTCCACAGTTTTTACAGCCCACTGCTGAATCAGAAACCAGTAAACCAGTAAACACCACCAGCAATGCTGGGGGCTGACCTCATTATTCTGAATGGTATTTTACCCCAGTGAAAAATTACAGCTGGGGTTTTATCAGCAGGAATCTACAATAACCAGCCTATGATAGCCTACACATGAGTAGTTTAGTTGATAATATGTGAAAGTAGCTTACAGCCTGGATATAAAGTTCGCCCGTACCTACATTAAAACAGTCAGTTTGCTTAGCCGGCAAGGGCTGGTTCTCCATTGGTCTAAATGAGTTCCTATCCATATTTGCTAAAACATGTAAAAACCTGACCATTTTCCCACAGAAAGTGTGGGAAAACTGATTAAATTCAGTGACAGCAATGACTAAATACTCGAGGTCCACCTTAAAATACAAGGTGACTGTTCAGAAGGGCCCATAATTATCTTTAGATTAACCTGACAGGAACTGGGGGCCGAAATCTAATTAAATTAAACTAATGAAACACACCTGTGCTCCAGAAACAGAATTAAAATGATTGGAAAGCACATGTAATACTGTTGCTGTAGGGAATGAAATCTCTGTATCCCTATAAATCATGTCATACTGTAGCTGTTAATATATGGAACAGTAAAATGCTCCATAATCAATAAATTCATAGATTTATTAAATCTTATTAAATAAATAGTTAATAATAATGAGAAAAATATCAAAATGAACCAATAAATGAAAAGAATTACAAAATTATTATTTTGTCATTAATTACTATTGAAATGTTACTTTAATTTAATTTGGAAAGTTACATAATCACACATTTAATGACATGACTTTCCAAAAAACATAATAAGCAACATGAAGGATTTGAGTTTAAATTAAATGAAGTGTAAATTATATCACAAGCACACCTTACCTTAGCTACATGTGGCATGGCCAGCTGTTCAAAGGCACTCTGAATCTTAGCCCGCACTCTGGTGTTCTCAGTCAACATTAACTGCAAAGGAAAGATATTGATAGAGTTTGTTTTTAAACTACCAATAGTGTTGAAATGAATTACTAAGTGGAGAATTCTGTATGTACAACTGAAACTACCTTCTAAGCAGGACAGTACTTTTTTACAGTGTGTTTTTATGTCCCTTTGTACAGCTCTCTGCATTGTTTCTCGATCTCAGCTTCACTTTTCATATACATTTATGTGTGGATTTCAAACACAAATAGGACAAAGGATATTGTGTTTTACAGTATTTCTACATAAATGCAACTCAACTTGAGGCCTCTCATATTGCTTCTTTATGTTGTGTGTATTTGCAAATGTGTATGAGATATAATATCTACCTGTAACTTGTTGTAGTTTTTTTTTAAGGTGTCCTGTTTCTGCTGAAGCAGAGCAGCAAAGGGCGGGATCTCCAAATTCATCCTTGTCATGCAGTTTGTCTCTCTGATCTGGGTCAGAATCTCGGGGTCAAAGTTGACAAACAGCTCCCCTGTCTCCTTGGACCTGACCAACAGAGAGGCCTGCAGGCCCACACGGGCATGCTCCATCTGGGCAGGAGGTATCAAAGGTGTTTGGGTAGTTTAGAGAAGGTTATGACAAATAATTGGAAGGAGAGGTGAGAGGAAGAGGTACAATAAAGTACAGAAAAAGCAAGAGACCAAGCGCAGTGGTTGTGAATAAGATGGGAGAAAACACATTCATGTTGTACAACATATGTGCATGTTGTACACGATCAGACCATCTTAAATGCATGTTCATGTGCCAAAATGTTATTTTACATTACATATTATACCTTATAATTTTAATATAAACTTTCATGTTATGTTTTTTTTTTGCCCAGTCCACATCATGTGTTCTCACTCCCTTTACCTTTTTCATCCAGTTATGATGGTAAAGAATCTCAAACTCCAACAGGACCCTTGCTAGCCTGTTAAAGTTCTTGATAATCCTCTTGGCCTCTGGTGTGGAAAGAACTCCAGGATGCTACACAGAGATATAATGGTACTGTATAACTTAGAAGGAAAAATGCACTAATAATAATACTGTAAATCAACAAAAACAGCACCTAAGCCAAGCCAAGTTTTGTTGTAGAGAGTCACAAATTTATTATCACCTGTTGAAAGAGGTCCATGGGACCCTGGATCCTGCTGTACAGCTGCCTAGCCCACATGATCCGGCCTGCCACTGGGGGCAAGTCCCGGTCAATGGGGGGGTCCAGTTTCTGCTTCATGTAGATACGGGAGACCATTTCAATGTCCCGGCCATAGTTCTGCAGAATGCGCTGATACTTCTCATCAATGCCAAGGTCTGGGATGCCCAGTCTGTTTTAGTCAGTTTGAAAATACAAGTAGTTGCATTTCATCAGTATTCGAAAAAAGACAACCAGTATTACAAGGTGTGAATAGAGTAACCTGTGTGGTATTCCAGTGATTACATTTTTTATTTAGGTCAACGTCTATTACAGTCACTCAGAAAGACCTCTCTTATGGCATGACTTTTTCACTTTTCAAAGCAGGAAACAAACAAGTTTAACCAAAAACATAACAATGTTTGCTGATATAAACAGAGTTCTGCTAGTTTGTTATGTCTGTCATTTGATTAAAGACTGCTTTCAACCTGAGATGCCAAATGAATACAGTTAACTGTTACTAATTAGCAGCTAGCAATACCTGTTTAGGGGAATCTGCATGGGATAAAAAATAGTGCAAAAGATTGGGTTACCTTTCAAATTTCTTCAGGACACTTAGAGCTCTTTCTGTATTTTGAATCTTTTCAAAGGTATTATCCATAAAACTCTTCAGCTGATTCTGGAAGCACAAAGACAAACAACAACATTTGCCAAACAGCAGACTAACGAGGTCAGGCACAGGTGTTTTCATTTACCTGATTAGACAATATCTCAGCACACTGAGTAGGTGTTTACACACTGAGCTTGATTAACCTCTCCTGTTAATTTAGTTGTACTTGTTAGGGCAAGGCAATTTGCACCTTTATGACTCCCACTAGCATATAACGTAAAACATGTGTGGTGTGAAGGCCTATTAGTTTTACTGTACAATATAGATAAGACAAACTCAATCGTTTTATCTGTAATATTTTACTTACATGGAGCTCAGAGGTGCTTTTGCAGAATTCCTCATAGTCAACATCAAAGTCAGTTCTTCTCTGGTCTAGGAAACTGTAATGTTTTTTCTTCATGTTCAGCACAATAGCCTATCACACACACAAAACACAAGCATACAAATGAGTGAACATCCATGCCACACGCAAGTTTTATTGTTAAACTTTCATCGGTTTTAAATCAAAAGTTTTAAAGCCTCCCAAAAATGATCCTCATTACCACTATTCAATCTTCAATCCTGTTTCTTTGACCAACTGTGTGTCAGGGTGTTAGGATAACATCACACTGATGTTGGCAACACATCATCTGAGAGTTAATCAAGGTTTTATAATAGCAAAGAACAAACAGAGTACATAATAATAGTGGAAATGTAATAAAGAATCTTAAATCTTACCATAAATTATGCATATAATTCAGAACTGTCAAGTTGTACAAAAGGAGAGGGATGCAATCTATTTTGATGCAGCTCTGTTTGTTTACCTGGATTGCAGGTTTACAGGACTGATGGAATTACAGTAGCTGAATTTGGCAGCATGAAAATCATTTACTTGGAAATGTTTGTTTGGGAAAATAACTGAACAACACAAAACAATGGAGCAACTAATACAAATTTTGAGGTTTCTCCTCTGTTCATGCCCCTTGCAGTTAGTATTGTCATGTTGTTATTAAGTGATATATGGTGATATGTGGTAAAATTTAATGTCTGTGAGTTTCACCACTACATGCAGTCAACTATGAAAATAGGCCATGCATTACTAAAAGTAAGACTGCAGTGAGACATTACCTCCCATTTTCCTTGCATTTCTGCAGTCTGCACATCCAAAGAAGGTGAAACAAACAGATAGGTCACATCAATATACTCCCAAGGGAAAACATCTGAACACCAATTAGACAAGGTGATTCAAGAACTGGACCGTTATTTTCTCTGACCCAAGGCAGTACAATCTGATTTTGTAAACATAAACAACTTCTTCCCACATAGACTGTACTCCTCTGAGCTGCACTTCCATTTTTGCTATTAATGTGTCATAAATCTCAATATATACAAATGCTTCTTTAACATATTTATTTTTACTCATCTATATCTGTCCTTCATTACTTCACATGTATTTAAGAAATTCAATAATTGTAATTAATTAATGAAACAATAACAAAGTCATTCGCAGTGAAACTCTACAGTATATTAACATTTTGCACATTCCATGTATTTATTAGTTGAAGAGATATCAAACATTTTCTCTTCATTGCTGTAGATTTCTGCTATTGCAGCCTTACATTTTCTATCCATGGACATATTCCAACATCAATGACTTGCAGAAGAAAAGCAGAGGCTCAGCTGGCTAGCACTGGCATTTCATCAGTTAATGGAATGGCTCTCTGTGTTGTTGATGTCTTGACAACAATCTGATCTACCCAACATATACCCACTTGAAACCTGGTAGCCATGGTCTCCAGTCCCTCTATCTTGGAGTCCTGCAGGGCAGAGTAGGTCGAAAATGTGTCCAACATTTCCAGGATCTTGTTGAGTCGTCGCTGGAATGTGTCGAACTTCCCAAAAATGTACATCTCACTGAAGTCAAACTGTCTCTCTGAGGGCGTCTGTTCCAGCTTCTGCTTGGTTTTATGGAAACACCGCTGGTACTCCTGGAAGTTGCAGTTTGAGATGTAACAAAACTGGTCAGCCATCCATCAAATCAAAGTCGCAGCAGTTGTTGGTTGAAAAGTAACTTTGCTTCCCTTTTTAACATTTCTTGGGAATGAAATCATCTCCACCTGATATTGTATTCTTGTGCCCTCTTTGGGACAACTTACATGTGTCTAACTTTCAGCAAAACATCTAATGCTGACTCATTGTAACACGTGTCTTGTGTGGAAGACAAACATTGTTACAAACACACATAAAAATTAATACACACAATGCAGCAAAGAAACCACATTTGATGAGAACATAAACAAAGAATAACTATAAGATAAATTATTTACATTATAAATGATGTATCATACCAATAAGTAAAATCCAGTACCTGGTTTAGGTGGATGGCAGCTTTAATTTTGTCAGCAACAACTTGCTGAGGCTGGTCCCATATTGAATTAGAGCCATTATTAGTGATGTAGGCCTTGCAGGCTGTGATCATCTGGTTTGTTACCTGGAGATAGTGATGGTTATGGAGAAATTAAGATATGTATTTAAAATCTTTGTGGACCCAAACAACTTGAGACTATACGTGAAGCAAGGGTAGCTAAATATTAGTGCACATATTATCATGAGCAAGGATGTCAAAAGGTCAAAGGGGAAATTTGTTTGAGTGCTGTAATATGGTCAGTGAAACATTCTGATGTTTATATTCTGTTCACCTATTGTTGGTTATAATATAATCCTCTTTATGAATGTTGTATTGTTTGGAATAGCAACCGCTCCTACCTTAACAAAAAGTGATGTAATCTTTTCCGATGTGTTGTAGTAGCGAGAAATACTGTGAATCATCCTGATGGCATTGATCAAACCTGGGATTGCATCCACCATCGACACCTGGAGTGAAACAGGAATTATAGTTTACTTATGTAATAACATCCACAGTATGTGTGTAACATGCTGGACAGTTCAACATGGAGACAGTGTATTTGGTTTGCTTTTAATGTAGCAGACCACTTCAAGCGAGTATTTCTTCTTACAGGGTCACTGTTGTAAAGAGGGTCACAAAACTTCTCCAGGCTATAGAGGTACTTGACATTGTCTTTGGCTTCGTTGGCTGCATCAGTGATCCTGATGTCCAGCTCCCGCCACGACTAGACAGAACAAACAAGAATAAAAAAAAAAAAAATGGATAGAGGGCATTTTAGGAGAACCAAATGTCCTGTGAAGCAGCAACGAAGGAAGAAAGGAATTTGTGAAAAATATAGTCACTAAAACCTGAGTGAGTGACATTCATATCTGACCTTTATAAGTTTAGATTTGGCCATCAGGAGCACACCCAGTACAGCTTTGACATCAGGGCTCTTAAGCTGGTCCAGGAGGTAGTTGAAGCGGGACATTCGTCTCTTCCAGTGATCCAGCTCAGCCCGAGGGCCAAGGTCATCAGCTTCCTTTCTCAGCTGGTCACTCTCAGCTAGAACCTGAGGAACAGATACTTCATCAGTACCCACTGCTTAAACCATCATTTCTGCAGTTTATCTTTTACTTTCCCCGAATTTCACATATTCAGTTTGGTCATTTCATTGTGGTAATTTTGCATCCTTCCCCAACAGATCTTGAATTATTTTGGATCATTAAGTGTTTAAGTTGTGAAAAATAACTATAAAAACATGAAATATGTCAAAGTTTATGTAAGAAAAGATCCCACCGCTGCATCTGCAACCATTTGTTGCTCCAGCTTCATTAAATATTTAGGACATATTCAGTCAAATATTTGTCACTTAAGAACTTACACTTAACCTGTTCAAGTTTGAAAATAAATGGTAATTGTGATAAGCTTCAGGATAACGTCTTACCTGTTAACTAACATGTCTCACCTGTTCTATCTGTTTGATCCAGACTTTCATGCAGGCCTCTATCTTTTCTGTGGTCTCTGTGCTGCTGGCTGCTGCCATGTAATCTGATGGGCCTTTCAGCACCCTCAGGTCAAATGTGTCACACTCTTTCAAGGTAACCTGGAGGCAAGATATGACATGGTTTACTTTTTTACAGCGGTGTTTTTAATCTATTTTGTTTGTGGATGTGTTTATGTATGCTCACAAAAACATATTTAAAAGAGGCTGTATTCAAAACAGGCTGTTTACAGTTATTTCAGAGGTGCAAGGCTTATTAGGTTGAGGTGCTATCTTACTGTTTTAATAAAACACCACTGTAATGAAAAAGGTTCACAGATGTTCAAACGCCCTTCATTTCTCTATATTAATCCAAATAATTATTTATTTTCTTATGTTTTCGCTAAGCAACAAACATATACTAGCAGAGGTGTGATATCTGGTTAGTGCACAAATATTTAAATGACCTTTGGTTAAGTTCTTTCATTGGGTATTTTATAGCTGTTAAATTAAGAATCAAACTTATTCTTGAACAGTGTCTGCTCCCTGCCTTTTCTTGCAGACTTTCCTGTGCTCCAGCCAAAACTGACACAAAGCTTTCCAATGATGATATGAACTCCTGTTTGACAGCCTGGGCCTGGGGACTGGCCAGCTCCCCCCAGCCATGGTTCATCTTCGTCAGTGTGGGGATGAAGATGTCCGAGAGCAACTGCTCCACACTTTTTAACAGACCCCCTTCTGTTGTGTCCAGCATATTAAAATTTACATCCTAGGAAGAGAAAAGTGTACACACATAAAATAACAAAACAAACATCAATGTTCATTTCACTGAATCTATCAACTTCCAATATTTAGAGGTTCACTTAAGAGCTAAATTGTAAGTGAACTTCATGACGTTTGGCACTAGATATCTGATATCAAAATCTAACAGTTAGATCTAGACAGAATGGTTTATACATTACTCTACATACCAGCACAGCAGTAGATACCTTCCTAGGTTACAATAAGGGTAAAAAAATCACTGTGTTTCAAGGAAAGAGAAAATTACATTGAGCAATGAAAGCAGGTGGAAAAGAAGCTAACTCAGAAGTGGACAATTGTGGCTAAGTTGTTAGCAAACAGCTCATGGATGAATTAAACTGCCAAATAAATTCACGGCAGACACAGAAAAACTAGAACATCCTACTGAAGTTGTTGTTCACTGAGGAACCCATTGGAACACATTCCCATTTAAGCTAACCAGTAGTAACCCTCTGGAAATGTTCTGATGTTGTAACACACCTCATTTTAAGACCAACACGTCCATGGCTGCTCAGATGAGTGCAAGTGTATCTTTTATTTATACAACAGGGGCGCTGGATGGGAAAATGACAACTGCATTGGTTTGAAACTAGCAAAGACACTTGCGTTATGTAAGTGTAAGATAGGGCTCTATGTCTTGTTTTTGACATTTTGCTGTAATTAACACCCCATCTCTGATGCCTAGCCTACATTTGGCTTATTAATGTTCACTATGGCAGCAGACAAACAATGCATGCATTTCAGCATTTTCGGGAGTGTGAAGCACTTATACCAAATTCACCACCAGGCAGAGAAATACCTGACATACATACAGTACATATTTCTTGAATTAATTCATTTAGTGTGATTATTTTTGTTTTAACTGACCTTAACTGTTTTCCCTGAATTAACTGAAAATACAGATGTACTTTTAAGTATCAAGTTCTTACAAGTGCTCTCTCTATTTTTTCCCTCTAACACATGCGCACGCACGCACGCACACACACACACACACACACACAAACACACCAAAATTGTCTTCCTTCCCCCTCTTGCTGTGAGTGTCTAGTAGCAAACATGCCCTGTTATCAGTAGCGATGATTAGCTTTACTGCTGACAGCAGGTGATCTGCAACAATCAATAAGCAGAGCTGCCCGCGGTATCACAGTGCTATGAACCCCCTATAGTCTCACTAGCTCTGGATGAAAAGAACCTGTTTTAGTCCCGGACATCATTTATCACACGAATGGGCTCAAAGAGAAATCGCTGTCAAAGGAGAACCAATCAAATGTTCTTTGATGTCTAGAAACACAGTATTTGTCTTTCAAAACTTACACTGAGAGAATTTGTCTGTTTGCCTAACATTTAGTGCTACTAAACGATGGAAATAATCTCATCTCATCTCTTCTTTTAACTTCAATTTTTGAAATGAGTATCGTTGATCTTATTCCCACATGTGGCAGTTAGGCAAAGTGATTGGATAAAATCTGACTATAAAATGCCCATAACCGAATGCAATGATGGTCAAATTAGTGTTTTGTCCATGAAATCATTGCACAATTTTGCTATATTTCAAATCCAACCTTCACTTACCCTGAGAGAACATAACTTCATGCTTGTTTTTTTCAAAACTGTATAAAGTGACTCACTCTGTGTATGTTCTCAGAGGTGATTGCCTTAGAAGTGTTGGCTCTGGTGAAGAAAACACACACTCCAGTCAACGCCACATCCCTCCCGTCTGTCACAAACACTTTAAACTTCTTGCTGCAACCAGGCTGCCGGGCAACAAGCTGGGAGGGCACAGAAGCTGCTGCTGCTGCTGCTGCTGCTGCTAAAACAAAGAACTGCAGTCAAAAACAACACAAGCAGCTTTGATTTCTCACTTTCTCACATACTATGGAACATGCAGTGACAGAGATAATTGCATACAGGACAGATCCGATGTGTTGCAGTTTATCAGATACAGTCTATCCATTTCGTTCATTTTTGATATGAGTGTACATTTTCATGTTACCTGCTTCGATTGGCTCAGTGTCCTGATAGTAGAACATGAGGTGTGGAAGACCCTCAACCACAAAGAATTGCTCCATACGGTCAATCTGAGGAAGATGAAAAGAAAACGTCCAGTACAATCAAACACAACAGTCTCCAAAACCGAGAGACATCACATAGTTGTCATAGTGCTTATTGTAGATGTGCTCAGTGCAACCATGACCAAACTCTAAAATAAAATATTTACCCTTACCCCAAATAAATCACTCCTGTCCCGTTCTTAACCCCACAAAACTGAAATAACTAAAAGAAAATAGATGTGGCAGTCATTTTGTATCAATAAAAATACAAAGTCATGTTTTACAGATGCTGCCACACCAGTATGTTTTAGATTTAAGGCTGCAACAAAAATGTCTGTCTGAAAATTGGAGTATAAAGTACCTGATTCCCCTCCAGTATGGCATCTTCCACATCAGCTTTCTCCAGTCCCAGGCATGAAGCAACAATACTGAGGATGTAGTCATGTCTTCCATCCAGCTGGGCCCGCTTGGCTTCACGCTCTTCTTTCAACTTTTGCTGAACAAAATGTACAGACAGTTATAGATAATAAGTATTAGGATGGGGACATTTAAATAAAATAAAAATGTAACCATTTCCTCTTGATGGAGTGTGGAAATAGATGCTTTTTATAGAATTATAATATTCTGAACAACTCAGGGTGTCCAATGCTAAAAATAAAAAAATAAAAAATAAAAACCATATACAGTGCAGTGATGTAATTTTTGCCGTAAGAAGCTCATTACAGGTTAAACCATATTTCACATACATGTTTTGTAGTGATGAGGCTGCTGGTGATGACAGATGACCGAAGGTCTTCTGTGGTTCTACACTTTGGTTCAGACATCATTTAAATAACAGTCCCTTCAAAGAACCACAGTTATGTACATTTCATGTACACGATCAAGCAACAGAATATGTCAAAAAAATCTTCAGCAGCATCCTTCTTTACTTTGTATATAACTCCATACAAGAATAACAGAACATGTCCAAACCAAATATCAATATTCCTTCAAGACTTTCAAATGGAAATCTTCAGTTTCATCCTTCTACTGTTGAGAAGTGCCTCCATGTCTCTCCTTCAACTCTCATAGCACCCGTCCAAATACTACAAAATTCAGGTGTCTTATAATGGATTAACCAGCACTGCAGCCAGTTTACCATAGGCCCACAGTTTGCATTTAGGGTGGTAGGACAGTAAAAACAACCACAATGGGTTGCCAGGTTCTGCTGATTAGTGACACAGGAACAAGGTCAGCCAATAAATTACATGAAACCTGGCGTTAGCATGGTGTGCCAGCTGCATGGTGCATTCAAATTCTCTCATTTACCCTTCCTTTTTGTCTGTCTGGAATTTAAACAGGGGATGACAGGAATAGTTCTTTCTGGCTTAAAATACTTTGTGCATTGACGTCACCATGGTCTGACTGTCTTTTAAAAAGGCTTTCTTCTACAACAAAGCAGGAAACATCCTCCTGTGACTGGCCATCCAAAAATAGAATACTTGAGAGCTAGCTCTTTTTTCATACTAGTCTGTTTAGACAATTGTTAACAACTGAATTAAACTTTAACATTGAAAATGACAAATTAAGTGATCAGGTTTCTCACCATGTTCTCCCTTTCTCTCCCCTCTCTTCTGTGTCCTTGTAACTACATATCCATGTGGCTGTGCTTCATAGATAAGGGATTTTGCTGTTAAATAGCCTTATCCTTGAATGTCTGTTTTTGTTTTCTTGCCGGCTGCAATTAACTGCTAAACTTGATAGTATGCACTGGATCACAGGGCATACAGTACATGCAAGCACACTGGGTGACTCTCAAAGGATTGTCCAGAGATTGGAGTGACTAGATATGACAGGTTTTTGGGGATAGATCAGATGGAACCCTGAATAAAGTGCTAAAAGGGACATAAAGAGAAAAAAAAGATGCCAAGTCCAACAGATGGAAAGGAAGATCAGACAGACATGACACAATGGAGGAAGAAAGGACTGAATGCATGGGCAAAGACAGATAAATGCGGAAATAATTAAGAAAAAGACGGCAAGAGGAGTCGGATAATGGAAAGAGGTGAAAAATGAAAGGAAGAAGAAATATAGGGAGGTAGAGAAATAGGAGGGCAAGAGGTGGGAGACATGGACCTGGACAAAGAAGAAGACACCAGTCTATATTTATACTCCGAGTCAGGCTGGTTAAGAGTCAAGGTATTGATTCTTGTTAGTTAGAGCCTGGGGGGCTGGTCATGTGAAGCCAGAGTGAGGTGGAGCATAACAATTGCCTCACAATCTGTGTGTGTCAGCAATGTTAGTAAGAGCAGCAACACATTAGCCTGTCAGCAGGCTAATGTGTTAAAGATCAGTCAGTAACCACATTGGCATGCAAGTTTGTTTGGTGAAACGAAAGCCCAATGGTGTCCAATCTGCAGAATTATTAACTTTTTTGAAAAACACGGTAATATTTGCCAAGCACCAACAAACCACTCTCAGGAACAGTGACTGCAAGTCACAGGTCAACAGATAGCAGGTTGGTTGCTAAGTGCAACACAATTAAAGGTTCAGTCACACATTTCGGTCGCTTCACACATGAACATTCTTTCCTTGTACTCTGAATGTGCTCTTTTATATTTCACTGATTTAAAGCATCTAAAGCAAGCCACACAAGAGAACAGAGATAATATGTAACCACCTATGTGCATGATGCAACAGCACAAGAAACAGATAGTTCAAATAAGTTTAAATAAACCACTTCAGAACCCTAGCAATGAATCACACCAACCTTGCTCAAGTCTCTGGAGATACCCGCGCACATTATACAGACACAAACGCTCACATCACAGGTCGACCATAAAAAAGCATGCCAAGCCAACAGTTGCTGGGCGACCAGCCATTTCACACCTTCTCTGTCTTTATTCCAAATTGCATGAACGGCCAACTCAGTCTTCAGCCCAGAGACATACTATACAGACAATGCACTGTGGTGCACAATATACAAACAAGCAGATTAAGTCAACACTGAATGCAACACATAAACACACAAAATGCACTAGCCAACAATAACAAGCTCCAACAATGACAGACAGACATATCCATATTTAGTTATTCTCACAACACAGACACAGAAGCCAGCACTGACAGACACATGTAATAACAGCTACAACATTAATAGCTTTCAAAAGCAAACAGAGCCCCATCCTGAGATAAGCTATGTCGAGACTGACAATCCCTATAATAAACAAACTGTGGCTTTTGGAATTAAAAAGAAAACAGCTGTGACAAAAATTGTGCAGCAGGACAGTTTGGCAGGAATATAGTACAGATTATTTATCTAATATTTTTTTAAAAAGCAAAGCAAAATGTTTTCAGTGCCCTGCCAAACCTCAGATAAACACAGATAATGATTTAGTCAATTTTAATCCGCATCTTCTGGCGAACAGATATAACATGCACTGTCAAAGTCAGAACAGTAGGTGTGGATAAAGTTTTGCAGACAATTTGGTTCATTTAATTTAAAATCACACCATGGTAAACGACAGATTCCATCTGTACTTGGTATCATACATGAGAATTATGTGGGTGGATAAACTAAAATGGGACATAAACCTCACATGGCACCACAACAACAACAACAGTGCTGCATGATTTCTCTTACCTGAATGACCTTGGAAACTGTTTGTTTCCAGAGCTGCTTTCTAAAAACCCGCGCCATGACAGTTCCTCAGCTCTCCTCAGACTCAGACTCTTCTATATCTTCTCTGTAACCTGCTATCACTCTTTCATCTACATGTACAATCTGAAGCCGTATACTTTCGCCCTTAAAGAGATTAGCCCTATCAAGTTGTCAGCAGTGACCACCCAGCCAGCTGAGACTGAAGCTATGCCTGCTTTAAGTTTAATGGCCATTCCTATCAACAGTGTATAAGTTTTCACAGCCCGCTGTGGTCAACATAGACTGAAAAACACAGGCAGTTTGTGAGCTGCACACACAAGTGCATCATGCGCTTTCTTGTGAATTCACAGTCTAATATGTGCAGGTAAAAACATAAAGAAACAGATGAAGAAAGGAACATTGACAGCTCTATATGTAAAAACTGTACACTGACAAACTAACATGCAGGAATGCACACACGACAATGGGAGCACAGCTCAGGTATCACTGCTTTAACAGAATGGGGTAGCAAGTCAGAACATAGCTGGGAATTTTCACTTTAATGTAACTGTAAGTGACAAACAAGTGCAAGTGAGTGCTTAAGGGCGGATTTTGTGTTGAGGTCATGGACACCCACTATGCAAATACTGTAGTTAAATGTGGGAGTATTTCAGGGTTTTTTACATGTACCTTATCTACAAAACCAAGTAACAGAGAAATTGTCAAACCTTAAGGCCAAAACAACCATGCAACAGGCCAGTATTAGTGTGCTCAATTATACTGAACTGCAAATGACCAGTTTTGGTATTGGATGTGGATTAGCAGCAGTCGTACAGTATAGCTCGTGTGTCTGTCTCTTCTGTATTTTCTGACATTTAATGATACAGTATGAAAATAACCGAGCCACAAATTTCTTTATAAAAAAAAGAAGAAAAAAAAACAGCAGGAAAAATGATTTAACCTCACGTCATCCTATTTACTGCACTAATTTTGTGGTCTCTCACTTTTTTGTGTTAAAATGGATGGTAACACGTATGTGTACCATGTACAAAGGCTAAGTCCTTACCCAGGTTCAATTCGGGCCTGGGCCTTTTGCCACATGTCAACCCCTTTCTATATCCCCTGACTTTCCTGTCTCGGTCTACTATCACTATAAAATAAATCAGAAATGCAAAAAATAATCTTTTAAAAAAATAAATACAAATTTAGCAACAACATGACGTACATTTTAATTAAGCTAAATGTTTTGTCAATTTTTTTTATTCATGGACAGGTTTTTTCAGAGCTGCAGGAACTCCAGAATACGGAAAACAACTCTACAACTATTTCTATAAACTTGCACTTTAATGATCTACTGTATATAAACATAAACAAGGATTTCAAATAAGTTCTCTCAGGTAGTCTGCTACATGAAATATATTTAGTGAAAAGATGAACTCCGTCATTATTGCTCCCTGTGACAAGTCTACATGACTTGCAGTTTAGTAAAACATTTTCAGATAGACTTAAAGACACACATAAATAAAGGCTTTCCCTCGTTTTTGCCTTCTTGTGCTTTTGTATAAAGCATTTTGATACAAACACATTAGCTGTATACTGAATCCTTACACATTAATGATGAATTACATTTGGCCAATGCAGTTAGTCAAGAAGCCAAGCTGCCTGTAACTTCAGAACTCTTGGGTCACCTTACCTTGTTTTGATAGTCTGGTTTAAAATGCAGCATCGTCAGCGACGGCCTTTCACACTGACACTTCTTTTCAAGTCATTTCAGCTTCTTAATTGGCTTTGCATTTCATGACATCAGAGAATTACAGCGTCCAACAAAGGAGACAAGACAGAGAACAAGTGGCTTTGCTACAGTATGTGAGCAATCAGCCCTCTTATTTGCCATGTGAGAAAGGTTACTGCCCTGAAATTATGAGAGTGTTGCTCCTAAAAGGGAACTGCTAACTAGATAATGCGGTGTTGGATGACCACCTGTCAGCAAGGTAATTGTCAAGGCCCAGCTCTCACCTTACAAGTCTATTACAACAAAGGGATTGAGAGACAGGAATGAGGGTGAGTGTGGGGGTGGAAAGGTTGTTAATATACTGGAGTACAGAATCAGTGGGTAACATTTTCAGACATAACTTATAGATGCAAACACAAACACATAAAATATGCTGTGTATTAGTGTAGTAATAACTATAATATAACCCCTTAACAAAACATTTGTCACCCTCTAAAACAGGGGTCCCCAAACTACGGCCCGCGGGCCACATCCGGCCCGCCAAAGCAATTGGAGTGGCCCACTTAACGATCCCAGACAATCCCTCTAAACATCAACCAATTTTTATTAAATTGCATTTTCCTATCATAACATCATAACATATCCGTACTTAAAGGTTGGCATTCTAATTAAAATTGACCATAGTTATGAGCTATTTATAGTTAATAGTGGCTCATCTTCACCTCCTCACACAATGGTATATTCTGACGTGACTTTGATCAAGCTGCAAAGTTCTGAGGTGGGAATCTGTCATGAAGGTGGTTGTGTCCTGCATAAACACAGGCAGTTCCAAGCCTTTCTCTCCGAGCTAGAATCAGCCCACGGAGACGTGCTTTACCACACTGAAGTCCGCTGGTTAAGCCGGGGCAGAGTTTTGAAGCGTTTTTACGACCTGCTACCCGAAATCAATGCCTTTCTCCTGACAAAGGGAAAAACTGTCCCAGAGCTGATCGACACAGATTGGAAATGGGACCTCGCCTTTATTACAGATGTGTCAGAAATTTTAAACGGGCCTCAACTTGCAGCTCCAAGGCAAGGGAAAACTAATCTGACATGTATTCCCACATCAAAGTA